>NW_024884475.1:40954940-41300187 GCF_019232065.1 Centrocercus urophasianus | reverse complement strand
TTTATTTAAATTACAGGTTTTTGTGGTTTTTTTTTGCCTTGTTTGTTTGTTTGTTTGTTTGGGTTTTTTTGGTTTTTTTTTGTTTTTTTGTTTTTTTGTTTTTTTTTTTTTTTTGGTTTTTTTTTTTTTGTTCTTCCTCGTCTTCTTCTCTTTATTTGGGACCAAGCATTCTTTCTGAAAATAAGGCTGGTAATTGCTTAGTTTTGGGAGGAATGTTTAATCTTGATTCAATCTTCTCTGCATAAAAGCCCTCTTCCTCCTTTTTCATGCTTTTTACAACTTCATGTACTCTTACTGTTGGTTTTTTTTCAGTATTTGTTCAAAATCTAGCTTAACTTGAGCATTGGTAATACTCACATAAGCCCCATACTTTGCTTATCAGTCAGTTTTTCTCTTTTTATAGGTTTACTACTTACTTTTTCAATGCATTCAAATCTGCTCAAGGCTGCACTTACTCCTGCATATTTTTTGCCTTGCCTGGGAGGCATCTTAATGGAAATAAATTCTTTCACATCTCAATCCCTGTGTTCATCAATCCTGTTGACTTCAGCAGTCTGTTTTGCTAGTTTCTTTAAATTAAATCTTAAAGAATAGAAAGCCATTTTGCTCTTTTGCTTGTTTTCCATGAAATCTAGCAAAATTAGCTAGGTACTGAACTGTGTGTCTTTATAAAATGTTACGTTTTTCTCTATGAATCAAAGCTATTTAAAACTTTCAATATGGGGGACTGGTGGAGCCCACAGAGGCTATTTTAGCCATGCTTAACCTCAAAATGATGCTGCTTTCAGCTTCAGTAAGAGAAACTGATCTTTCTAAACTGTGCCCAATTTACAGGGAGCACTCCAAAGCACCTTGTGGTAGATTTGTACTCCAAACCTTCTCCAGGAGAAGCTTATGTTTATGATCTCTACATGGGACACTTAAGAAGACTAGTTAGTTAAGAAAGCAACACTGGACAGGGAGTGTTAACTCTGACCACAGTCATCCAGGTAGTGCAAAGTGTAATCCTGAGGGTACTGGGATCCTCAGGAGGAATGCCTGTGGGCTTGGGTCAGGGTGTGTATCTAGCAGAGCTAGACTTCCTCTCTAGCTGGCAACAGGGTTTCTCTGTGTACTTCCCAGTGAAGTTTGGTTAGGAAAGAAAGTTCTGGGTGGGGAAAAAAACGAAGCTAGCTATTTCTTGCCTTTTTTCTCTCCCTGCATCAGGTTTCTTCCAAAATGAAATTTATTGAGGACTAACTTTGTAGCATCATCTGTGTTTGCTTCTCTAGAAGTGCGTGGTCAAACAGAACATAGCTGACACTGAAGTTTGCGCTGGCAGAATTGAACTGTTTTTGTTCTTAAGGTCACAGATGTGCTATGTTTAAATAATGGTTTTCAAGCTTTGGCTGTTTTCCTCTTGCATGATTTCTTCTGTTATTCTCTTGGTATTAAGATAGGGAGGAATCGCTCCTCTTTTAATTAGAATTAAATAGCCTAAAATCCGGATGAAAAAAAAATTACAAATAATATCTCTGAATTCAGAGAAGATCATGCTTTAGTTGAGGTTCAGTCCAACTGATCCCCTTGGGCTTGCGATTGGCTGGTCAAAGTTTGACACAAGCCATGCAGTAAGCAAACCTTTCATCAGCAGGAAGGATGTGGCAACCAGGTTCTTTGTTTGTTTGTTTGTTTTTGTTTGCTTCGAAATGAAGTCCTGTATTGAGGGTGTCAGCTGTCAGCATGAGATTTGTATTTCATTTTGTACTTCAGTGCATGTTCTTGTTTCTTTGGTAGAGCTTGTTAGTACTCTATGTGTTGGTGAGTGGACCTGTTGGGTAAATTCTCCTCTGTGTAAAATAAAAGTGAAAGTGAGTATTCCAGTGGGAATGGGAATCAACAGGAATCTGAACAATGCAGTGATTGATTTTTATCGTCATAGAAGGTGTAATACATTCCACATAAAAACTATTGCAAATTTTCTCCTTGGAACATGATTTCTAAAAGAAAATGAGTGAATGAATGAAATGTTAGTTAAAGTTTTCTGATACTGCTCTTACTCAGTAGGATGTTGAATACTACTGTTTCTACACACTGCAGGAGTTCTGTGGGAGGTGCAGACAGTGTTTCCTCTGAAAATTGCTGAAGGTTTGTGTTCTATTCATTGTTTGACCATAAATTGAAGTTCTTAAACAACCAAACAAAATCTCCACAAATATTGAGCCGGACTTCTGGGTATGGCCAGACGATCACAGAATGATAAAACCATTTAGATTGATAAAGACCTTCAAGGTCATGAAGTCCAAAAATCGACCTGATCAAGAATTTCTGCATCTGTTGTTAGTTTCTCTACTAATAAGAGAAAGCTGTATTTATGTTTTCATCTAGATGTTTCTCTTTTATGCAATATAATAATTAAAACATGAGCACATTAGTAAAATTTTTGTTCAATAAAGGACCACCCAGATATCAAATTCTATATCTGAGATCATTGTCCAAACAGTTCTTGAACTTTAGCAGGCTTGGTGCTGTGACTGCTGCCCTGGGGATCCTCTTCTAGTTCCTGACCATTCCCTAGTGAAGAACCTTTTCCTCATAGCCAGTGTTAGCACCCTTCTCTGATGCAGCTCCATGCCGTTCCTCAGATTCTGTTGGTGTCACCAGAGAGCATAGATCAGTGCCTGCCTCTCTGCTCCCCTCTGGAAGAAGATGTAGTCTATGGTAGTCTGGAAAACATTTGTATTGCAGCTCATAGAGTAACACCTTTGCCACTCAGGACTTTCTAGACTTTTCTGAGTTTATGAATATGAAGTATGTTTTGTGTCCAGAAAGCTTGTGAAGTCAGTAAATCTCCTAAGGAAGCTCCCTGAAGCTGGAATCAAGCAGAGTAGTAGTCTTTCTTCAGAGAGGACATCAGCAGTTTCTTTCTCCTTGGAGCATCAACCAGCAGGGAACAGAGTTGGGTTCTTTCTAGATCAGCTGTGTTCTCATAGGTAACTTCCTTACTTACTATATCAAGACAGTTTTATATGTTTAGCCAAAGAATAACACCAAATGGTGTAGAGAAGATGGAAGAGTAAAGATAAAAATAATGTCTATTGCAAAATAGAAACATGGGCATAAGTGGAGTGAATGAGAAGCAAGGGGCCGTAGAGAGGCAGTTTACACTGCACCGGAGGCAGTTTCCTTCATCCCAAGTCAAGAGATGACCTGCTGGACAAGAGCTCTGCAGAGAAGGATCTGGATGTTCTGGTGGACAGCAAGTTGGCCATGAGCCAACAGTGTGCTCTTGTGGCTAAGAAGGCCACTGGTTTCCTGAGATGCATAAAAAAAAAAAAGCATGGCCAGCAGGTTGAGGGAGGTGATTGTCCCCCTCTATTCTGCCCTGGTGAGGCTGCATTTACAATGCCGTGTCCGGATCTGGATTTCCCAGTTCAAATAAGTCAAGCATCTCCTAGAAGGAATCCAGCAATGGGCTACTGAGATGATAAAATGGTGTGGAACATACACCTATCTAAAGGGAAGTGGGAGGCAAGCGGATGAGGCCAGGCTCTTCTCAGTGGTGTGTAGTGATAGAACAAGGAGCAATGGCCTAACACTTGACCATAGGAAGTTCCATGTGGAAGAACTTCTTTACTATAAAGGTGATGGAGCACTGAAATAGAGTAAGTGTGACAGCACTGGTTACCTAGAGAAGTTGTGGAATCTTCTTCTATGGAGATATTCAAGACCTATCTGGACACCTATGATCTATTGTAGGGAACCTGCTTTATCAGGGGGCTGGACTCAACGACGTCTTGATCAACCCTTGCAATTCTGTGATATAGTCAGAGTTCTGCCACTGGCCAGTGCTCTTCCCTTCTTACACTTCTGCCTTTGTCAACTGGACCTTTTTTGCTGGTTATCCTATTGGGACATGGCTGCTCTCTGACTTTTGTGCTATAGCTTTTGGAGGTAGTTGTTCAATTTTTCTATCCTCTTTTTTTTCCAGACCACTGAGTTTCAGCCTTCACAATTCACAGATCTCCGAAGTTTTTCCAGTGCAGGTGTGAACTCTGGCTAAGTAAATGTCAGCTGTGTGATAATGGGCTTTATTTTATTCTTTACCTCTGCTGTCATAATTAAGCATTTTTGCTTGAGAGGAATGAAAAAGCCTCAATGTTTGCATAGTTCCCGACAACAGCAGTGCTGGATTCAACCTGTTTCTTCATGTGCAGTGGTGAAAGCTGCCTTAGGAGTGTGGACTGCCCTTTAAAAGAGAAAATGTGTATTGTGTTTCCAGTGACAACATGGTATTTCCCTTTCAAACTGGAAAATGCTTTCTCAGAGGAACTGTGGGAACTTAGGAGTTGTATTTTGGATGTATGCTTATTTCCTCTCGTATCACAAGGGCTGCTGCAAAAAAAGATGTGAATAGGTATAAAACATTTTGCAAACATTTATAGTCCTTTCCAGAAATTCTTGCTGGTGATGCTAAGAGAATAGAGCATAGTTAAGGAGTTTATTTGCACTGTTTCTGATTGCTGCTGTGAATTCCAGTTCTGCCACATCTAGGTGTGCTGAACCTGCAACAAGTGTCATGTGCTGCTATGGCCATTCCAGCAGGGTGAAAGCAGGAGAAAACATGGCAATGCTTAGAACCTCTCCAAAACATTATGCAAGATTTACCCCCTTAAGTGCTCTTTGCTGTAATCTATGTTAGTTTGAGATGATTAGAGGACTTAAGTGGGCATTTTAATGTGAGAAGTCTTCTGGCTGTTGCCCAGCCCTAAGAATCTGGTGATATATTTAGTCATACCTTCCTGCAAAAAGCATGTTTTGGTTTCTGTGGATGCTGATCTGTTTTGTTAGAGGTCTCAAGTTTATTATAGGGGGTGGGAGGTGAGGATATGTTCTTTAGCCAGGGTCGTGTGGATTTATGTAAGGAATATATCTTGTGGACTCTCCAGGGTACAATGGCCTTGCCAATGTTGTCTGCAGTAACTTCAGTACTGCAGTTGTCTGTGATAGCTAACACTTCATGCCCTGTATCTGTTTCTTCTTTTATTCTCTGTTTGATAATAATTGTACCTTTGAGATAGACATGTTTCCTTAGCATGCCCCTGTTGTCTCCTGCCAAACCGAAACGCTTCTCTGCTCCTGGCTTTGCATTTACTTTTAGGTTTGGCTCTTCAAGGTCTGGACAATCATAAATATGTGCTTTTTAGTGCCAAGAATCAGACTTTTGCTTAGCAATATGATTTTGTAAGTATATTCATTGAGGAAAGCATCCTTTTAGATGATATTTTTGTTAGTGAAAAATCAAAAGAAAATATTTCATTTTGGGTTAGTTTGAAATGAGTATTTTTCTAGGGCTGATGTATTGTGGCTGTCATAGAGCTATAGTTGTTAATGTTCCTATTTCTTAGCTTGTCACCTGGATTCACTGAAGTCTCTAGTGTTTGCCATAGCAATGACATACATCTCTAGTGGTGATTCCTGATGACCTGTAGAACAGAAAGTATCTCTAATAGTACCTTACGCAGCAAAGGCAGTGTCACAAAAGGGCAAGACTGTATGGAACTATATGCAACCTTAAAGGTGCATTGCCTAGATTTTGAGTGCTTTACTCTAACAGAAGAGTTTGTCATTTCTACAGTTTTGATTATTTGTAGCACTGTAATTCTGTGACGCAGTGCTACATAGACATTTCTGACTGAACAGCAGAAACCACGTGGCTGTCGTTGCTGATAAATGCAAGCTCCAGACAAGCAGATCCAATTCCTGGTTCAGACATGTTAGGATCCTCAAAGTTAGTTTACTCCCAGTTGTTTTCTGAAGTGGTGCAATATTTGTAGCAGCTTTCTTTCCCTGCCCCTTGGTTTCTCCTCATCCTAAGTTGGCTTTTCAGTTCACCTGTTTTTCTGCTCTTTTGAGTTTTCAATTTACAGCTGATTGCACCAGTTTTCTGAAAGCTTCTCGTTTACCTTCAGCTTTTGCAACCATCTCTTCCTCTTTTCAGATGCTCAGTCCCAGTCCCTTGCTACCAGTCAGGGTTTTCAGCTTTCTATTTTAAGCCTCCTTAACTTGACAAGAGTGAATCTCGCTGTTAATTCCTCACTTTCAGAAGATATCAGAAGATACTGCCATACGGTTGCTAGTTTCTCTATATAATTTAACTAAATGTGTTGCATTAAAGAATTTTTGTTTCTTTTCCTGTAAAGACAATGGAAATGTTTTATCTTCTGAATTACCAATGTGAAATTGAGCTTCATTTCAGAACATCACTGCCACTCTTTAAAAAAGTTGTTCAAATCTGACTTTTTATTTACTTTTAGAAGGGGGAAACAAATGTGTTATTCGTAATAAAATCTGTTTCCAATTTTCAGAAACAATGGAAAGTTATTTTTGATCCCCGCTTGCAGAAAAGCAACAAAAACAAACAACTGAGGTGGACACCTAGCAAAGGAATTTCTGGCAAACCAGTTAATTTTGTAAAGCTTTGAGTAATTGAAAGCAAGATTTTATAACAAGACATATCAGACAACTTTACGCACTGGTGTTATTGCCAGTTCTATCTACATTGTTTACCATTCTCTTCATGCTGTTCTGACCTTGCTTTTTTTATTGTTTCTGTTTCTGGTTTTGTTTTTGGTCTTTTTTTTTTTAAATGAGTCTAGATTTTTCCCTTCCCTACTGGCAGGGCCTTTGTTTTCAGTGTCGGAATGAAAGGTATTTTGAAAAGCATTTGTTTGCTTCTGACAAGCATCCTCTCCAAAAAAACAAATGTAATGGCTAAATTATATTGTAAACAGAATCAGTTGGTACCATACCAATTTGTTCTTGTTTAAATATGATAAACATATGGAAAACCAAACGTGCAGTTCCACAAATGGAACAAATACTTCCCCATGTCTCCACAGATGGAGACTTACAGCAAGATGTGGAGCATTTGTTTCCAAAATCAGTTACTCAGCTGTTCAAGTTCCCTTTGTGATGCAGTTATGAGTGGAAATCTTCACTTTTTTTTCATGAGAGCTTTTTCCCACCTTGTGAAAATATTTGCCAGAATGATGCCCTGATATTATTTTTAATAATATTTTATCAATTCATGCTCTTTCAAAAGGGCTTTCACTTGTTTGGGTAATAAGAATATTTTGAATTATGCTATGAAGATATTTTTCGTATTCCTGAAGAGAGCTTGGGGATGTATCTTTTCTATTTCTGTGATAGAAGACAACATCACATTTAGAGGTGTGCTTTCCTGAGGGAGATGAGCATCCTAGTGGAAAAAGCAGATGACTGAGGGAGGTCTAGTAGATCTAATTTCTTTTCTTGCTTACAAACAATTTCCTCTTCCCTATACTTCTATTTTCTTCATTAGTAGCACAGATTGGGATGCATTTTGTTAACTGCTTTAATAACTGCAGTATATAAAAAGTCACTTTGCTTCATCTTCCTCTGAAGTGTTTTTCCCTATTCTGCCAATGCTTTAAATAATAGGTTTATACTGGGCTTGTGCCCTTTAAATTCATATTTAGAGAGTACTCTGATGCTTCCAGATCAAGATAAAGAGTTCTCCTGAGCCTGTATAGTCAGCTCGAGTTATTCAACAGTCACTTAATCAGACACTGTAAATATAAGCACAGGGACCAAGATTGGGAGCGTGAGCAGTAAATGTAGTCTTTTTGACTTATCTGATCTCATGTGCAAATTACTAGTGTTGTTGATGTGAGAGTGAGTACATTTGGCACGCTTCCTGCTGAGTCTCTGTTGCTTGATGTATATCTGCTGGCACATAAGCAGCACTAACATCCTTCTCTGTGACAGTGCACAGGCACTGTGTTTCTGTGACCAAGATCACTTGGTCCACCTTTGCGTTACACCTTTTCTTGACCCTTCTAACGAAAAACAGCTATGACAGGAAGCTGGATTGGTGAGATTTTTGGTATAAGGAGTCCAAGCAGAGGTTTAGAGCAGATATATTTCATGTCGGAGCAGAGGTGGCACTGAGACACAGACATAAACAGTCTGTATTGGTGTGTTTGGGAGTTTGATGTGTAGCCCTAATAATGGGCTACATGGCCTAGAGTAAGAAGGGCTGGAAGACCATTGGTCTGCTTGATGGTGTGTAGCAGAAAGGAGCTCGTATACAGAGACTGTAGTTGCAGGATGTCGGCTGTGGGCTCACAGGCTGCTTAAGAATAGCAGCATCTGAAGAAGAGAGGAATCTTCATTTTAGTATAAGAAAGATAAAGGGATCTGTGGGTTGATTGAAGTGGGAAAAACAGAGATATTGTCATGGTGTTGCAGCTAAACTTCTGCATATGAAAGAGTCCTAAGCTGGCTATTAACACTGGAACTGCCCAGCCTTTGTCTGATCTGATGTCTTACTGGGGCTGAGCAAATGATTTCTATGTCCAAGGTGCTCTTAGTACTCTTTACTCTGAGATACAGATTCATGCAGAGCCTTCTTATATAGACAGACTGTTCTGCTCTTTTTTTGAATTAGGTTTTTGAGGTGCCGCTGTTCCTCTGTCTCCTGTGTCCAACTCTTTCTTTTTTTTTTTTAAAGGTAAGTTTCATAGCATGAAAATTCCCATCAACAGAGAGGAGCCAAATGCATGAAGAGGCTTCTGTATACATATAGGAGCGGGGTGGAATAAATAGAAACAGATATTCTTGTAGTTATTTACTGAGATCGGTACTTAGAGGATAAATAATTTTTTCCCCAAGGAGATTGAAATAACACCTCTTTACAAAAGCAGTAGGTGTACTTGGTTCCCCATCTGCTTTGGGACAGATTCCTGAAACATAGAAAGAAATGTACTCATGGCTGTTTGGGACAGGGTCTAAGGGCTTTTTGGTTTAAAATGTTGGTTGTCACCCCATTGCTGTTGGTGCCCTTCAGTCTTGGACTCGTGTGCACTGATGCATTAGTAGCCTTTGTGAGTGGTGGTAAGTTTACTTACGGGAGTCTGTCTCTATGCACTGTTTCTTTGGGTGAAAAGCCCTTTTTTCAAGTTGACTATTTCTGCTGATGCTTTATTCTCGCTGTCAACAAAAAGTCTGTAATAAGTGCTTAAATCTCTTAAGCATCCATTTGCCTTTGTAGGACAGAATAAATTATCTGAAAATTGTTGAAAATAGGATAGATAGAAATTACATAATTCAAGTTTCTGTTTTTCCATTTTTGCCTGAAAATTACCACTAATGTACTCCATCTTTCAGATAGATGAGCTTCTGACTAATGAATTCATGCCAGTAAAAATCCTGCAGTAACCTTTTGATCTCTGCAGAGCCTTTTTCAGAGTAGAATCCCCGTAGAGTAGAATAGAAATCTAATCACAGACTTAGCTGGATTGGTGTTTCTGTGTTGTTCTTGACACCCATACCAGGATTCTCTCATAAACTTTTTTCTGTCTACCCACACTTCCTTCACCACCATAGAGTCATCTGAAATCTATATCAACAGGTAGAGATTTCTAACATAGGGACATGTTATAGGGAAAGTATAGTGGTAACTAAGAACAATGTTACATCACGATGTATTAGCCAGCATGGATTTGAGAAATGAATTTAACCCTACTCAACATGGACCAACTACTACCAAGCTTTATCACCATGTTTTCAATTCCAGCAGCTAGAAGGCTGCTGTTAAAGTGCATTCAGAGTTTCGTTCTGTTTGGGTTCTCTTGGCTGTAGATTCTACTGCTCATGAAATCGGAGTACAAACTATGTAAATGAGATGGGTTTAGAAAAGTATTTATTGTCTTTATCAAATGTATAAGCTTCTCCAAGCAATCTCATAACAAGCAGTGGCAGCTAGAAATCCCCAGCCATGAATCATTTGATTCTACTGCAAGCAGCATCTGCTACAAGATTTCTGAAATCTGGGCTTAAAGGTGCATGGAATATCTCACAGAAAGGTGTTGCAGGGGATTCATCAGCAGTCTTAATTTTTCTTTCCATGTCACACTGTGGGATATGCATGTCTTTGGTAGTAACCAGATTAGTGAAAAGAGAAAAAAAATCCCTCTTTCATTTCAGACTGCTGGAAGCATTTGACAAAGAGTGTGACATCAAATGCCCAAATGAAAACAGAGTTTGGGGATGGTTAGCAGTATGTCCTCCAATGTGAGAGTAGTTGACGCTGGCTGCATGAGGATTGCAGGGTGCTTTCAGACATTATTCTTATATACAACCTTTGTAAACTTTTCATTTCTGGAGCAGTCTATTATCATGTGAGTAATCCTTTTATTGTAGCACGGTTTATCTTACAAGTAGGACTGATTCCTGTCTGGATCAGCTCCTCACTTCGCTGAGCTGGATTCAGGACAGGATGTAGCTCAGCAGCACTGGCAGGTTAGAAACAACCCTACCTCTGTTGCAGCTGAGACCTTTAGCAGTACCTTGTAGGACAGTGCTTCTCTGCTGTGCTGCCTGTGGTAGGTGCAGCAGATATAACTGCACTTTCTTTTCCCTCCTGGAGAACAAACTGTCTGAAATGAGCATAATCTGGAAGCAGAACATAGCAGTGGGTAACTCTTCAGCATCCTGGTAAACAAGAGCAGGGCACTGAGGAAAGCCACCTGCAGGAGCATGGTGAGCAAGTAAGCTTCCCTTCAGGAAATGCAGATTGACCTTAGGGAAGAGACTCAAAGGAAAGGAAAGTTGTTAGACCAACACCAGCTGATATCCTTCATGCTTTTATTAGAGGGGCACAAAGTTGTGTATAGATACTGATGCTGAAATGCACTAACAATTAAGTGAGAAGCGAGAAAGTTGTTTTGGAATAGTCTTTGAGCTAATCTTTGTCTGCCGAAGAGATGATTAGTCATTTGGAAGGAGAAAGGAAAGAGATAAGTGAGTGCAAAGTTTGCTCTTTGTCACAAGATTTGTTGTTGTTGTTTGTGTTGTGACTTTTTTTGGTTTTGTTTGTTTGTTTTCTGATGAAGAGATGTTTTGCCTGAAAAACTCAAACCAGTTCTGTAGCTTACAGTAACTTCTGCAGAGACCCTTGCTTAGCATATACTGGATTGAGCTTTTCATTTACTAAACATCTCTAATAGCATTCTAGTCTCCAGTGGTGTTTTTCTTGGCAACTTTTTCTTTGAATGATAAAGCAAAGCAAAATTGTCACTGTTGCCTTCACAGTGTGTAGAGCAGTGCCTTGATTTCTGGCTTTTGAAGTCACCTTCAAAACAGGGTTGTTAAGAAAAACTGAGTGATACATAGTATACACTATATATAACTATTTGAAGATACAAATGAGCTCCACTTCATTAGCTGGCTGTAGATAATGAGTGCTAGCTATATCATACCAGTATATTTTATTTCTGTAGGAATACTTATCATAAGACATAAAAAGTAACACAATTCTGTAAAATCAGCTCATTTTTCTCTGCTTGCAAAATCATACCAGAAGTATCCATTCATATATTTTCATTTAAGAACTGTGTGAAGGACCGTGCGTGCGGCATCATGCAATGCTTTCAGTTTAATTAAAGTGTTCTCACAAAAGGTCAAGCTAGTGACCTGAGTAGAAAGTATCAGTAGCAGAAGTAGAAATGAATGCTAAAATAAGATCTAAGGTTGAGAGGCGTCTCATATCCCTCATATTGAACGTCAGGCATTGACCTTCCAGGAGTATCGTGCACTCCTGCTGTGAGGAGGAAGACAAAGGAATCGTACGTTGTCTCTGTGTGATCAGCACTGTAGGAATGTGAACTGTTTTTCAATAAGCTGCTTCTGGTATTAGTGCTCTGCAATAAGACTGGCAGTTAATCAGTGTCCAGTTGTCCTACATTTGGGGTTTTCCTTGCAAGTCCTTGCTGGGTGCTGGTGAATATTTGGTATTCTGCTGGTAGTAGGAGGTTTGCAGTGTTTTTCTCATGCATAGCTGACTTGGATGTGCGAGGCAAGAGCAATGATTCCCAAGTGTTCTGGCCTCTCTGTGCATGTGTATATCAATTCTTCACTGACTGTCAGACCATTGTGCTTCCTTGTAGCAGCTGCATGCACATGCATCATCTGTACCTAGGCATATTGAGCAACTTGGCTGGACTTCTGCAAAAAGAGATAGTGAACACACCTGTATTATATGGGTACTGAGTCATGTTGAAAAGAGCACATGGAAATAGCAAGGTAGTTTCATGGCATGGTATTTTTCTTATGCTGATGTCCTGAAAGAATGCTTCTCATTTTGGAACACGGAGATGGTGTATGAAAGCCTAGGTGAGTCAAGTCAAAACATAAGAAGGATATGCTTTTCAGAGAAGTTTGTGTCTGTGTGTGTATGAGAGAGAAAATGAAATAGCAGATTAGGCTTCAGGAGCTCTGGGGGTAAGGGTCTCTACTCCTGCAAAGAAGTAATATGAAGTAACCAAATTCTGAATCTTTTACATGGGTGAGCTTGCCCTTAAAACCAGTGGGAATGTGAGTATTCTCTCTGAAAATCAGACTACATCCTGGAACATTTGCATGTAGAATTGGACCATTAAGTCCACTCACTCCAAATTGAAACACTTTATAGCTTTAGTCAAATATATGACAGTAACTCTTAAGATCTTATTCTTTATTAATTGTATGACAGTTTTAGGAATATTGTAGCACAAGCAGGAGAGAACTAGGCCCAAGAGACTTAATTAAATGAAATGCTTTGTTGCTCGGTGAAAATAATTGAATTATAGCTGTATAAAGGCACATGTAGCAGTTTGCTATTTGACCCAGAAATGTAGCCCTCTGTTAACTGGGAGGTACAAGGATGTAAAGACTTCTTAGGATGAAATACATGAAGACTAAAGGCCATTGCAGTACTAAATGTTTGGAAAGTTGGATTATCGTAGCATCACTGTATGATGTTATAGTACTGATAAAGAAGTAATCCATGTGGTAAATTTTTAGTTAACAGAAATTTACAGTAATGTGGTTGCAAGGTATGTTCACTTTTTACTATGACAAGGCAAGATGAAAGGTAAATATGCTGTCCCAGTTCTAAGTACAGGGTTTGACTTGTGGCACAGGACAGCAACTGAAGCCTACAATTGTGCTGGCAAGGATATCAAGATGAGCGCAGGAGCAGAGCCCCTCAATCTCAGTCCCGTTTCTGTAGAGGTTGGCAACACCTCAAAATTCCTCTGATGGAGTCTCCTTTTCTGGGCCTGCATTAGGCATGGATTTATTTTTGCATTTTGTTTTTCCATGTTCAGGTTACTTCTCTCTTGATCCTTCTTAGTCTCTTTTAAGTGTTCTTGGCTGAGGTAGTTCACTTTTACATCTTGACTTCAGTCTTGAGGGTCAAGAGGTGGTTTGTATTGTTTCTACCAGTGCTATTTTGTTATCCTTTGTTTTCTTGAGTCTCTTTTACAGCCAAATAAATTTACTGCCTCCTCCTTGTTGCTATTTTCTTCTTTATTGGATTCCCTTCCCCCCAGCTCTTCCCCCATGGCTCTCCATTTTCCATTGTCTTTTTTCTTTATTTCTCCCCTAAGATCCTGAAACAGCTCTGGGAAGATGAAGCATTCAATCTTATTTTCCATCTTCAGCTAGCACTTTATTAATAACCCATATTTATTTAGCATCTAGAGCCTGCCAAACATACACATTCATACATACAAAGCCAGTCACCAGTGTTTGCTGTCAGGATAATGTCTTCCCGGAGGCTTACCTCCTTCTGCCAAGCCTAGCAAAATGCCTCTTTGTGGAAAGGGAAGAAAAGGCTGCTCCTGTTGAATGATGTTTATGCTCCAGCATCTCCCTGAAGAAAAATGAAAGTGGGTCAGAAATGATCCTAGACTTTGCTATTCCTGTGGCAGAATACACAGTAAGTGTACTGTATTTGGAAGGTGAAGACATGAATTAGAGCTGGATGCACAGCCAAGATCGTAGGGTCCAGGAACATGGACTAGTGCAGGGAAATATTGTGGAATGGTACATAGGCCTCCCAGCTGCCCAAGAAAATGCCAAGGACTGGCTCTGCCAGGGCAGGGAGTCTTCTGGGTTGCACCTGGCTACTCCCCATCATATCACAATGTGGGTAGGGTTACAGTCTACCACATGCTGTTGTCCAAATCTGTGCTGAGATCCAGTACACAGGAAGCTGGCTGTACTGGGGAAGTGCAGTCTTTTCAGTATGTGACAAACCATGAGGAAATGCCACCAACTTCATTTATATGGCAATGTTTTGCTTGGGAATTTGTGGATGACTGGGTCCAGCCTGTCACCAGCAAACAAGGACTTGTGAAGAAGCATAAGTAGTAGCAGCAGCTGGGCTGACTTCAGGCATATCACGTGGGCTCTTGCTCAAGCCCAGAGCCCAAGTGCTTGCCACAACTGCCTGTTTCTGCTATTAAATAAACTAAAGCTCCTGGTCTCTGAAAGCTGGACTAGCGGAGCTCCTGCTGGAGGTGGCCTGAGCCATGAAGGAGCTTACACAAATAAGCAGGAAAGAATTGTCAGCTGTTGGACAATTGGTCCATGGGTCCATGTTTTATCACTCTTTTAGAGGTTATACCTGCCATATGGAGCAGAGAAAGTCTTTTCCTTTGTTTATGGAACTGCAAAATAAGAATCCCTAATCTCATGTGAGGCTGGAACATCTTTCAATTATCTATCTAGATTCCACTGGTTTCAACAAGCTTTAAATGGTAAGTTTCAAAGCTGCTTGGTTTGTGAAGCTGAATTCTGTTATTTTCCAAATGTCACTGTATACATACTCTTTACTGTGAGTTACTGTTGAGAAAGTGGAATTAGAGAAGGATGCTCTGTCTAGACAAAGAATTGGGCTTTCCCTTCCATTCTTTCCCGTTGTTTGTTTGTTTTCTGTTTTGATTGTAAGTAGCCTTGATAGAGACCAAAAGAGAAGGGGAGATGGGAAGATGATGTAGTGAAAGGGAATTAAACCTTAATTTGCAGTAAAAAGTACAAGGGAGACTTCTTTCAAGCTACCCTGATGACCCAAGGATCAAAATAGTCTCATTCTGATGTGAAACCAGTATTTAGATTAGAATGATCATGGACAGATTTACTCAATTCATTACAGAAGTCATTTGACATCTGATTTGGGTAGGCTTAAATTCTTGGGAAATTTTTTTTTTTTGGACATAGATTGGGTGTCAATAGAAAAATAAAATGAACAAATAAGGTAAATAAATTGAATATATTTGTTGTGAACAAGGCATGCTTGTGCTGGAGCAGTAGAACAGTTGAAGGTCGCGGAGAGCCAAAATGGCATATCTTTGCACAGCAGTTCCAGTTTGATATGGCCTCTCTGGATTGTGCTGAAATCAGTAGTGAATCTCAGTGAGAAGCAGTTAGATACAAGTGAGCCCATCTCTTTTCCAAAACATGGCAGTCAGCAAAGGGTTCTCCACAGCAGCCATATATTTTGTGCATGTTACTGTCTGAGATGTACTTCGCAAGTTACAAGAAATGATTCATCCTTTTCCTGATTCTCGCATCAGTGGAAGATTCATTGTAACCATCGCTTGGACACCATTCCACCTCAGCTATGGGACTTTATTTTTTTCATAGTCATCGCATGATAATCCTACGGAAAGCAAGAGAGTGTTAAACAGTGAGGTAGTGTTGGCACTGTAAAATGGCTACAATACTTTTATCCATAAAAAAGAGCTATCAACATCTGTTATTACTACCAGAGTTCTGTTGCACTTTATAAATTATATGTTTTGCAGCCTTATCCGTTGACCCTCTGAGTTAAAAGCGAAGATTTACACTGACTTCAGGGATGCTTACAGGGAAAGCCATGTGAATCTTGAGCATGTAAAACAATCCTACTGAGATACAGTGCTGTCCAGATCCTAAACTGAAGGTCTGTTCATTGAAACACAAATGCTGAATTCTTGTGTTACACGTTTTCAGTTCTGCCCCTGGAACTGCTGTGCAAAGATGTGCCG
Source organism: Centrocercus urophasianus (assembly GCF_019232065.1). NCBI lineage: Eukaryota > Metazoa > Chordata > Aves > Galliformes > Phasianidae > Centrocercus > Centrocercus urophasianus. Next base: position 41,284,312 of record NW_024884475.1, on the reverse strand, counting down.
TTCTGGCTCTTTGCATCCTTCAACTGTTGAGGAATTTTTTTAATTATGCTGCTGTTTGTATATGGTTTAAAATAGACAGAAAGATCAGCTGTATTTCTGCACAGGTATAATATTTTAGTTTTCTGTAGTGCATTCACATCTCTTTTGTACTTGCAGGCGTTTTTGTTGCCTGTATTCCAAGGAAGCATAGTCACAGTACAGGAAAAAAAGATGTTCAGTTATTCTCTGCCTGGTTGTTTTTTGTTTTTTTTCTTTGTGTGTGTGCATGTGTGTGTGTGCTTTTGTCTCTGCATGGTGTACTCTTGCAGAAGGGAATCATTAGAAAGGCATCTGAAATTCTGTGGAACTGTGGAATGAATCAAGCTGCAAGCATTAGGGCAGTTTACAAAATTGTATACAAAACCTTAACTGAGTTTGACATGTTGGAGGACAGTTTCATTAGTATAATTCATATTGACGCTGCTGGATCCAAATTAATAGCTTCTATAAAGTTGGTGTCACCTGCCAGTTTCTATTGTGTTGAGTTTATTCAGACTGTATTGTTTCTCTGTAGTCTGAGATCCTGAAGACCTCATCTGCATTGTTTCTTAATTTTTGAGTTGTTGTGGTTTGTTATTTATATTTTTCTTGCCAGTCACGTATAATTTAATCAACATGACCTTGATAAGATTTCTGGCTGTGGAATTGCAGATTAAACAAGAAAAGGAATCACTTTGAGGACTTCTTAAATTTACACTGTTGCTATTTGTATTGCAGTGAGTCTGCTTAAGGTGGGCTCTGGAAATGTAAAATCTTTCATGAAGCAAACAAGACCTTGTTTTTTAGCTGGGGGGACATTTCTAATTTTCTGTGAATGAGTCTAGAAATACTCATCAGAACTCCATAGGTGTGTTTCAGTTGTTGACAAATCCTAGTAAATTCAGAATTCAGGTACATATTTAGGAAATAGGCTCATGACATCAGCCTTATAGCACATATGCAGAATGATGGCATTATAATTTTCCTACTGAGAAGGATTCTTTTTTTTTAATTTCTTCAATCCATGAAACCTCTGAACCAGGAAACAAGTGCTTGTAGATGTCATTGCAAACCATTAAAGAATTGGAGCTCAACAAGCTAGACATCTAGAGATCCTTCCAGTTATCTCCAAAGGGGGTAACTGCATTTAGCATTATTAATAAACTTTTTTCATTCTATTGTGTATTATATTCTGATGAGAGCTAGATCTCTGAACATGTAATGTGCTATATGATTCTTAACCTGGAGGTCCTGTTGTAGGATTCATGCAGTTGAGATTTTCAGGCTGTTTTAAAGTCTCTCTTAACAATCTGAGTGGTTACAATGTAAGGTTGTTTTTTTTGTGTGTGTGTAAAAAACAAACTAACAAAAAAACAATTATTTTATTAGAGGTGCTTATTTTTGAAGACAAGGCAAACAAAATGCAATGAACAATAATGAAAGGAAATAGCAGATGATCACAACTGGCCACACAAAGTTCACAGAACATTCAGTGATTGAATTTTTTCTCAATAAATTGTCTGTAATAAATAATAAATTTACAGTCTTGTGAAAGAAATATTTAAGCTATTGTGGTGTTGTTAATGTTTGCTATTTCCACGTGGCAGAATCCAGTGTGATTTGTGTCAGCTCAGTTTCTGGTTCATTACCAGCTTTTTTAGGCAGCAGAAGAGAACGATATCATGTCCAGCTTTCAGAGCTGGGATCATGGCTAAGTGGTAGCCGTGAAAGCATTTCTGAGTGGAATTGCACTGTGGCGATCAAATAAGACACTGCTGTCTAGACAGAGGTCTGCCAGTATCCAGCAATCAGCTAGAAAGTTGTTGAAGAAATTCACCTTAGGTAAAGGGAGCAAGTTGATGGTGAGGGCATTTGACAATGAAAGGATTTCCAGAAGGATGATGAAATATTCTCCACTGGAGAAAAAACAACAGAAGACACAACGTCTCAAATCAAGATCAGATGTTCGGCAGCAACGTATTTCTTGAATCACTGATGGGTTATGTTTTTGAGTGAAATCCCGTGGTGTTACAGCAGATCTCATGAGTCACCATTCCTTTGGCCTTGGAATCTAACAATGAATTGAGTCTTCCAGCTTTCTAAGCAGATGTTGCTCCTTTCATTGATGCCGGGGAGGTGTTACTGTTACCTAACATGCTTGGGGTTAGGCCTACCTAGTTGCTCTTAAAAAGAGGTTCTCCCTTACTAGCAAGGAGAGAATAGGGCTATAAATTCCAGTGCTTTTCTGTTCTCTCTGGGAGTTAGTAATGAATACTATTCAGTGCTTTTAAATTTTTTTAAAAAGCAATCAGGAAGTACTGGAACAACCTTATTCCTTACATCCACATTTAATACCACTTGGAGTCTTGGAACCAGAGTTTGTTGCTCCTCAGAGCTTTTCTTAAAGTCTAAATTAAAGAGGAAGTCAGTGTGGCTTGGTAGAGATTGTTCATTCAGAGAATGAGCATGGTTGAGATAAGGAGCACTTGTGTATCACAAAATCAGCAAGAACAGCATTTTGCCTCTTTATGGTATTTTTGCTGCTTTGTTTTGTCATCGCTGGCTAGAACTCAAAACAGAAAAAGGACTGTGAGAACAAACAATGCTGATGAAACCAATTTGCTGTAGTTTTGTGAAACCTGTAATAATTTCAGGTGGTGTTTAATTAGCATTTTGGACAAAATTTCTTTAGGAACCTATTCAGCCCTTCCTAACTGGTGTGTAATCTTTGTGAGTAGATTATCATTTGAGAACAGCTGTACCTGCGTATTTCCTTTCTGAGACAGTGCGATAGTAGAACTGAAGCTATGTCACTTTACCAAATAGATTTTTGGAGGGAGGGGATGATTGTAGTCTTCAAGCAAAGGATGTGTGTGCATATATACATAAAAGAGGGAATGCTGTAGGGCAGGCAAAATAATTTATCTTCTTTTGTGAGTTAATTTAGGGAACAAAGGTAGAAATCAATAAATATGAAAAGTCTTGTAGATCAGCTGCAGCAAGACTCAATTTTCAGAAACAGATGTCCAATCAGATTACAAATCTTTTCATTTCAGACTTCTTGTGATGAATGCCAATGGGTAGATAGGTAGTGGTCTAGAACTGTCCACGTTTTGGGCTCTAGAAGATGTGGTTATGGCCTCACACGGCATCTGGGTTTCTGAACAGACAAGCAATTTTGAGATATTATGCAAATATGGAGAAACAGATTGCTTTATTAATGCCAGCAAGTTTTCAGGGCAAGCTCACCTTGAGAAAGATAGGTATAAAAGTAAGACCTTGTCCAAAGGGGCAAATGGAGATGGTCCTTAGGCCAGTCTCTTCAGTCTCTAAGTGTATTTGTCTCTGCTGGCTTGACAGGAGATGAAACTGTAGCTTTGTTGCTTTCCACTACCTCCTCATCCTTTCATGTACTGTTAGCATCCTCACACCGTTCCAGACTGTGCAGTAGTGTGTAAGTTTTGTGCTTTAAACTTGCTGCATGATGATAGCTTGGTTTGCCAAATGATCCGGTAGAATGACTCACCATCTCAGTCAGAGGGGAAGCACTATATGCATAGTAGATTCCCGCTCAAAGTTTTGTCTTTTAGTGCCTGAGATGAGCATGCAGCGGTACAATATTTGTGCTGTTTGTGAGCAGACCTGGTAAAATCTGTTCATGAAGCTAGAAAAAAAAAAAGCCTGGTATTTGGCTGAGTTGTAGATTTATAGTCTTGATCTCTCTGAACGTTCTCTGTGATAGGGGTTCTAGCCACACAGAGGCTGCTTTGTACCATGTGCTTGTCCATTCTGATCTCTAGGCTCTCTTAATGGTGGTTTTGGAAAAACTTGTGCTTGTTTTATCTCGTCAGTGGAACAAGAAGTGGTCTTCTAGTTTATGTAAACCCTTCAGTTTGTTGGACTGTCCTCGGGCTCTGCACACCCCACCCTGCTTGCTCACCCCTGGTGGGAACCCTAGATGAATGGGTAAAAATTTTCGTGATGCACCCAATCTGCCACTTTCAAAATATATTTTTAATCACTGATGGTTGCAGATATGCTTCAGTTATACTGTAAGAATTGTCACATAGTCTTTGGATAACAAGTACAAATGGATTTTAGAAATAATAAATAGAATAGTAATAGAAATTACAAAGTGCAGTTTTTGTGTTCTAGTAGTGCTGCAGTTCTCACCAGAAAATCGGGCAGAAAAAAAATAAAAAAAATCAATTGATTGGCTGATTTTTACCTGGAAATTTCCAGTTAATAAATTCTAAAAACAAAGCATATTTTGTTCTGGGCAATTGTGCATTTACTGATGAACATAATAAAAAAAACTTACTGAAAAAAAATGTCTGTCTCAGCTTTCAAGTCAAGGAAGGGTAGCTGCCAAAAACTGAGCTTTTGGATACTGACCTCTAGGGTAGGTGATCACTCTCTTCATTGCAAAGCGAATCTCCCAAGGCACGGGGAGAATGAAATCCCCTGCAGAGATGGAAATTTGTATCTAGTACTTAAAGTAGTTGAGTTTACTTCCAGAGTCCTTTGATTATAAATACTTGGGCACAGTTCTAAAATTTGTTTAGCAGCATGTTTGTTTCTCCTCCAAAATCTTAGTATACAAATTGCTGGAGTTGGTTTTATTCTGAAATGATGAGTGAAATATGGTATCTGCTAAAAATAGGAAATTATTGACAGTTTTCACTCCTAGTCAAAGGCATTTTCTGCCTGTGAGATTTTTGACAATATATTTTTTCCTTTTAGTAGTAATTTCTGCTACTTTCTATCAGCCTATGGCTGGCTGATACAGAGCTTTCCTAAGCAGCTTTGCATTTGGTTTCTGGTATGCTTAAATCTGCTTACAGGAAACTCAAGAATGTTTTATAATACCTTTATGTGACTACTATTCTGTGTAGCGAGAAATTACTGTTTTATGAAGTCCAGGATGTGAGCTTTCTTTCCTATTGTACATGAACTTTGATGACACATTTAGTTACCATCTCAGTTTTCTCAGGGCAAGGGAAATGAACTTTCTGCTTCTGTACTACGAAGTTTTCAGTTAACCACAATGTTTTTCTTAATTTATACTGTGTCTAGTTAAAAAACAAAACAAAAAAACAACCAGCAATGAAACAAAAAGCAACTGACCAGAAGTATTCAACCCCAGGAAAATAGCATTCCTGATATCTTAATGGATTCTTGCTTCTTTATTCCTGGAAGTTACATGGTTTTCATCTTTCTGTCCCTCTTCATGACAATGTGATCATATTCTGCTGTTTTTGTTAATAACACTGTACCTTATTTTTTAGGTATAGGTGAAAAGGAGAAACAATTTGGCATTTAATGAAGCATACCAGTGCTTAAGCAATACATCTTTAACTCCTTAGCCTATCATATGCCTCTAGCATAAACCTTGGCAGATCAAACAGGTGTTGTCTGTACTGAGGAAGCCTGTTGAGTAGCTTCTCCAGAAGACTTCACCAACTTGAGCTAAGGATATTTATTTAGAGAAGTTCTGTTGGCAGAATACAGCAGTTGGACAAGAGATCGCTGGAAGCAGAAATTTTAAATAAATGTGACCTTGACATCTTAAAGTTTCTTCAGTGCAAAATAAATCATGCTGAATCATTAAACAAATTAGAAAACTGTTAAGCATTGTTTGACATAGGTACAAACTTTGGCTCAGGAAGTTCAGAAACTACTGATGGCTAATACATGGGAAAGTAAATGGTAAAAGGGCTACTATACTGCATACGCTCTTGCTAATAGTCCTCCTATGTATCAACTGCTAGACACAGAAAACTGAGCTAGTAGAATCTTTGGTGTATTGCTGGAAGTGTTGTATCTGCTTGCAACAACACCTTTTGAGAGCAGAAGCAGTTAGTCATTATCATCAGCTTTTTTTGTTTTAGTCTTCAATACATTCTTTGTGTTACTGTTTACAATGTGCTGAGTTGGGAATGCCCGCTGCATGGAAGGTGAATTAGTTTGATTTCAAGGACTGAATTTCTTAGCAGAATGCAAAATATCATTTTAGAGTGAAGTGATGCTTAGAGTTAAAATGAAGTTTGGTGGTGGTCTTTCTTTGGCAGTGGTATCTTTGTGCTTTTTTTCCTGCTTTTTTTTTTTCTTGTTCTTTGTTTTGTTTTTCCCCCAAGGATCTGCAGAGCTCCTAAGAGCAGTTTCCAGGGTGCAGAACAGCACAGAGTGTCCAATCCTTGCAGCTTCCTAAAAAGTATTACACTGAGCAATCATCCTTCTACCCAGAAATATGGAAAAACTGATATATTCCTTTATATATGGAAGATCTAAAAGTATTTGGCCCAGTCTATCTCACTGTGGTGTAGTCTAGGACATTATACTGCTAGCAGTTAACAGAATGTCAATTTTTTACCACCCCGAATATTTTCTGTGATGCTTAACCATAGAAAAACGTGCAACCTAGGTAATGAATGTTAGATTTGGAACCGTATCTAATGAACAGTCTCAGTAAAAGGGAGGTTATTTGTTAATCACAGAGCATAACTTTTCCTTCTACTTTTTACTCATCAGGCCTTTGAAATCTCCCATGTCACATATTAGGGTATTTCATGTATTGGGAGATTTCAGAAGCTAGCTGGTAGGAGTTTGACACTAGCTTTGTCAAAATAGAAGTTGCAGTAATACTCGAAGAGTATAAGGGCTACTGTTAGTTCATCAAGTAAACAGTTTGCAGCACCTCTAGTCACAGCCCAAGTCACTGAGATCATCAGTGAGATGAAGTCTTGCTACATGTTTTTCTCTCTTTCTGTTTTTCTCAGTGGGTTGGACCTCTGGCAAAGTATGTTTGATTTCTTCAGCAGGGGGAAAGATTGTAGACATGAAAAGACACAACTGAAATGGATAGTATGTGACAGCTTAATCCTTCTAGCTTATTGTTTTATGATGTGGCTATCTTTAATAACAGTTCTTCAGAGACTCGTAACCCTTTATGTGATTTACTGTGGGTATCCCGTATGCCACCTGTGCATGGTATTAATTAAGACCTGGGGAGACAGTGCTATAAAACTGAAAAATTCCCTTTGCCAAAAGGTAGCACTATCAAAACCAGCAAAACCTCCATGTGAAGCAGTGTGATGGTTCTTCCAAGATTAGTTTATTACTCTTTTCTCAAGAGCTTGAGGTAATATGACATCTTAAAGATAAACTTACAGTTTCAATTGCCTTCATAGATGTACAATCATGGATTTTGTCCACTTAAATTAAATGTGCCTAAGGGAGTGAGTTTATTTTCTGCATCCATTCAAGCACGTGATTGAAATAAACAGCATGATCCTAGCTACATAGCATGCCAGCTATTAATCCACTAAGTACCCTATTAGTACCTGTCACTTTGGATTAGCAATGAGTTTTTTTATGTTCATCATGTATTTAAGTGTACTGACTGTTGGATGGATTAAATCTCTCTTATTCAACTAATTCCCAAAAAGCATCCATCTGGAGAACCTTATGCCTTAGAAGTCTATTTCTCAGTAATAAGTCCAAATAAGATGAGTTTTATCATCCCAGAGAGTCACTCAGGATGAGGTAATGGAAATAATAATTGGTTTATAGAGTGTTAAGTTTTTGCTGCTAGAAACCTGCTCATACATAAATAAAATGGAGATATTTCATTTCTGTCAACATTTATATTGTACAGTGATTGATTTAAATATCAGTCAACCTAATTATTAGTGTACCTGAGTATCATTTAAAATGTAAACTCCCTGGATGGGGATTTTTCTTTTTCTTCTCTCTGTATAATCACCGTCTCAAGTCTCACGGTGCATGATTTGGGCTTTTTAACTGCTGTCATAAAAGAAATAATAATGTCTGCAAAACTCCCAAACTAATATGATTTTCTCTAGTGATAATCTAATCACTTCATCTCTCAAGCACGTCGCTGAGCCATGTTGGAATACTACCTAAGAAGGACAACTTGGACATTTATGTCATTAATTTTTCTACTCCTTCAGTCAAAACATACAGAGTACATCTCATGCTTTCTAGATCGCTGCATGAGCCGTGTTTCTCTCAACTTCTTTGAATTATCAAAATCAGTCATTTTGAACTGGGAGTAGAATGCAAACAACAGACATTAAATTAATACATGGTGCGCAGCTAACGACATCTAGAAGGACCATCAAAAAAACAAGAATGCACAAAACACTTTCCAGAGGAAATTATATAGGAGGACAGGACTGCAGATTCAAGCCCTGCTTTTGTCTAAGTTGCAGAGATAACGTGGATTTACAAGTGAGGACAATATAGCTGCTATTTGTACGGCCATATATAAAAACTTGCTGGCCATTTACTGAGCTCTTCATTCCTCTGCTCAAGCAATAGCTGTTGGAAGAAGTTTTGAGAGCATTTCCTTTGGTGGTCTCAGTAAGAGATATCCACCAATTGATTTTCTTTGATCAACATTATAGGACCATTTCATGCAATTTTCTCATGGTAGTTTTGAAACCAGAATCTCCCCAGCAAAATTATGTTTTGTCAGGAAGAGCAGATCAAAGCATCTGGGAGTCACTGAAATTTAGCTTGAATTGAAAGCATTCAGAATCTTGGGCTTCTGGAGAAGAACTGTTGTCTAGATAATAACTAAGAGCCCGGAGATAATATCAGGAGGAATTTTTGGTCACTCTCCTCCCTGTTTTACCTCCTGTGGTCCTAGGTCTTGTTTTGTGATTGGAATTAAGGGGAACAAGAAAATCTGTCATGCTGATTAGTTGCAGATTAGTGATCTTGTGCTCTATCATTTAGGGATTTGAGTTAATGAAACTGAAAAAGTTTTTTGAGGGGGGGAGAAAATAAAATTTCAGAGAACCAGCAGCGATGTTTTTTGGCCAGTTGAATTTGCACTAACATTCAGTGGTGGGATGTGAGGGCGCTGGATCTTCAGCTGGTGTGTTGAAGTCTGACAGATAGAAACCTAGCGTTTGCTAGCATCTCCTAGCATTTTCACCTGCATGACTCCAACAAAACAATATTCGTTTACTATGAGGCCTTTGTGCACCAATAAGTACCCAATCTTGCAAAAGAATAATATAGTTGTATTTTCCTAAGTAGCTGAAATAACAGTTGTGATCTGAGTTTGTTTTGATCTAAGAACTGTTCTGATTAAAGTTTGTTAGTAAGTAACCTGTAGGCTTCAGGAAACTGCAGAGGGATGATGTTTTCAGATTTTCTTCACAAGATAATCATAGATTGTTTGCTGCTTGCATGACTGGTGTATCCGTGTCAAGGACATGCTTTCGGTTCTGCATTTGAAGATGCTCAGAATTTCTATATATTGAAACAAAGTTTTTATCCCCTTGTTCTTGCTTGAAATTTCCTATCATTTGCCCATTCCCATCAAGTGTATAAACTTGAAAATACTGCATTTTGTGAGACAATTCAGCCTCCAGTAGAATTAGTTTTTGACAGATCTGAAAAGTAGTTGTTCTTTCTAAAGTATCGCAAGAAGTGCAATATATTTCCTTCTAGGCACCCGAAATTTCTGCCTTATAGTTGTCTGTTTTGTTAGAATAGTAACAATTTTGTGTCGTTGTTGAGGCAATCCGGTGTTTTCAGAATTTCTGGTCTGATTTATGGATTTCTGGTCAACCTCTAAACTGACTTCTGGGACAAGTTTTCTCTCGCATTTCAAAATCAATCCAGAATATTTATGAGAAACAATGTCCAACAATGGGTGTAAATCCCTTTTAAAAATATACCTGGTGTTGGAATAGGCTTCAGAAGCGTCATCAATGCGCTTTTTGTCTCCTAAGAGTGCTCAAAGAGAAATAACTTAGTGATGCTCTTCCTTATATCCTCCTGGTGTATGAGGGATGATTAGCCTAATCAGACACATCTTTGTGCTGACTAGGACTACAGTGGGAGTCTGTAACAGGACAGCTTCAGTTGCAAGGGCAGTGACAACTGAACTAATGGATGCATCTCCTGGACTGGGCGCCAGTTGAGCAGTTCATTTTACTTTAGTGTGTAGTTCCGGGTGAGATTCCACGTATCCTACTACCTGTGTGTTGCTGTAAGCTCTGTTGTTTTAAGGGCCTAACCCTTAACGATTTGCTCCAGAATAGAATTTTGTGAAGTTAGATTCTTTGAAGATTCTTCTTAGAAGTGAAGTTAGAATTGTGAAGTTAGATTCTTAGATTCTTCTCCAGCAACTGTTTTCTGGGAGTCTTCTACTCAGACCTTCTACTCAGATCTGTAGATTCAATCCTGTAGAAATCTGCAGAAATGTTTCCCTGTATGCAGTTCCAGAAACCAGGACAGAATGAATGACAAAATAGTTTTGCCCCCCAGCAATCAGCTGCATAATCTGGATATAATCCAACTAATCTTCCCTGATGGAGTGCTTCCTATTCGGTTTTTCTATTAACTCATATATGGGGCTTAACTTTTTGTTTCATGGATACCAAGGATACTGGCATTTTTTGTTATCTCATTTGAAAAGGGATTGTTCTGGATAAAAATTTAGGTAAAAAACGTGAATAAGTAGTAGAGTATGTTCCACTGACTGACGAAGGAAATGAGTCTGCTGTCCTTTTAAATACTACATGCTTTATAACTTAACCATAGGTACACAAAACTATTAATGAGTCAAACCGAGGTTTCATTGACTTTTTTGGTTGACAAAGGTGGAATCAGCTCCTGGCCATCACAAGATACAGGCACTATAGAGCAGTGCTCCTTTCCTGTAGGGCAGTGATGCTTACTAGTTTCTTTGTGGCCCAACACTCTGTGGTACCAGCGTCTGCATCTCCATGCCTCTTTCTTCCACATTCTCCAAATGCCTTTCAGATTTTGAAGCTCTCTTTCACTCTTGTTAGCACAACTCTAGTGCAGTGACACACTCATTCATCCTGGGGTTTATAAACACCACGGCAGTGAAACTGTATCTGCACATGCATTCTTCATTCAATCTCTTGGAAAGATCCACACCCATTTTTCCATCTCTTACTAAAAATCAGCAGTTACGCTACATCAACCTGTATCATCAGCAACAGCAACCTCACTCCAATAATGCTGGATCTTTCCTTCCAGCAAAAGCAATCAATTTGTTATCAGAACTGCAAATATTAGATAGCTGTAATAGTTGCACTGAAGGAATTGATTATACTAATAATATTTTAATTTTCATGCTCAATTTTTCTGTATCAAAAGAAAATGAGAACACTAGTTAATCTCCCTACCTCTTCCCCACACTCCCATTCTCTCCAAGAAATAATTTAGACTTGTATGACAAACACTGAGGGAGAATTATGAAAGCTAATCACAAGTTGTCCCGTATTGTATAGTACACAGTATAGCATAGAGCAAAAGCCTTTCTGTCCTGGCCCTGTTTTCCTAAGTTAGCTGGAGTGGGAGGGACTGCACCAGACCATTGGACCATATGAGCTAGTGAGCTCCTCCTTGTACCACAAACCTGTCCTGTCAGTCACATGCTCTCACTAGAGAGCTTTAGACAAAAAGAGGTAGTAAAGACATACTAATTTTCTACAAAGCAGCACCATAACTGTGGGTATATACTTATGAAAATCCAGACCACGTTAAAGCATTTGTCTTTGTTATAAATTTTAAAAAAGACACTAAACAACAAAGCCAAACAACAACAACAAAAAACAAACAGAGTTCTTTCTCTCACTCTTGGCTCTCTGGCTCTCGAGCCAGACCATGCAAGGAGAGACAAAATGTTACTTGTTTTCACTAGTGCCCAAGATCTCCAAATGCAATCTCAATAACTGGGCATGTCCTTCAGTTGTGAGATTCCATGTTATTTTGAAGATGTTGCCTTTACATCTTCGAAAGGGTATGTACTCCCATTTAATGTTTTAGGAAGAAATTGCAATGTAAAATCGTAGCCCAGATACATAAACAACAACTGCTGAGTAGAGAGTTTTTTACTCCGGTTGATTACTGAGTTAATTTGATTTTTCCTCTTGGTTATATACACCTAAGAGACTTGTGGACCTTGCATTCAAGGGAAGAAAAAAAAGTCATCATGTATTATTTACTTGAATCATGAACAATTCTGTGTTTTAACAGTCTGCAACAATATGACCTGCCCCTTATTGGCAGTTTTGGGATACTGACTTGATACATACTTGACATGATAATAAATAGTAATGCATGCCTTACTTGGGGAACAGTAACAATTTCATTTTTGAAATACAGATTAAATAATACTGGGTAGAAGTAGCTCATTTTGTTTCTTAGATATCTTCTCCAGTGGAAGATTGAGTTTTAATTTTGGTGTATATACTTGAAAACTGACGTTTATGTTCATAAATATTATTCTTAGATTTTAAAACAAGAAAGTAAATGATTTTTCCAAATATTATTGTCTTAACTGTGAAGTATAAGACATCTTTCAACCTCGGAAAGCAAAATTATACCAAAGCTTTGAAAGAAAACTTGCAGAACAGTTCTTTCACTTTGAAATACGTTGAATGAATATAAATAGAAGTGATGTTCTCTGATTTTTTTTCACAGAATATTTTTCCTACACTACTTCTTTTTTGTACTCCTTTAAGTATATTAAAAATATATATGTATTCTAATTTATATTTTTAAGTATTAAAATACACTTTTCAGTACTTTTTATGGAACGTATTTCAATTAATAATAATTTTAATTGCAGGAAACAGGAAAGTTCCACATTAGAATGCATCTCTGATGAACTAGATAGCTGTGTGCCCACCTTGAGGCCGTAAGCACCCTGGACACCCATTCCAGAAGGATGTTTTCTTCAGGTAGGCACATATCTTAACTATTATTGGAAAAACAAATATCTGTCAGTTTTTCTCACTTCAGCTCATCTGTGTTTGAGTGGAGGTAAGCAGAATCTCAGTCAGTAGAAACGAAAACTATATGGTGGTAAATGATGAAATGTTTTAGGCTTACAAATCTGAAGTGTAACTGCACAAAAAACCTGTGCTGAGCAAACTCAAAGCCACAAACATTTAACGTAAAGGACCACATCAAAAAGAAGTCTTTCCACTTAGACTTGTCAACTCCATACTGTTCACGAACAATAAGAGATGCTCATCTCCAATCTTCCATGGTTTGTATTTGTCACAACCTTCCTGCATGCAATATCTTCATCATGAAATGTATGTTGCATATACTTCCAAGTGTTTTTGGTCTTTGTAGTGCTCACGTTTCCCATTTCAACAGAGATGGGGTCTCTGAGGGGTCTAAACCGCGATTTATTTACCAAGACTAAATATTTCTGCTAGCCTCAAGATAGCAAAAATATAGGTTTTGCAGAATTTATTAAATGTTTATGTGGTCGAAAGAATATATATCAAGTATGTTTTAAAGAATGAATTGATTGTGGGGTTTTTTCCTTAATTTTTTTTTTTTTTTTTTTTTGAAACTTTTCAATTTCTTTCCAAGAACCCTCCCCAAACAGAGCAGAGAAAAATGTAGCTCACAAGCGACTGCACTCTGACTCATGGCAGTCTGACAAATCCTGAGTCTCAGGTTTCTTCCCAGAGTACCATTTTCCCATTTTACTTTGTCACCTCACTGAGAAGTTGATTCTGAAATTCAAACCATCTCCAAATAGACTCAGTTCACAAATGCTTACTATTTTTTAAGTTTCCCACTGACACTGCTCAGTGATTTCCTACTGTCTTAGTGAGTCTCTCACTGCTGTAAAGCAGAAAACTACATTTAGCAATTGACCTGGATCATGAACGGCCACGCAAAAGACTAACAGCGTCTCTGGTAGTAAGGAATCGCTGTAGAGCTTCAGTGATATCCCAAACATAGGGCTTCCATGCTATTTTCTGCAGCCAGGTTGATATTTAGGGCTTGACTGAACACAGTCCTTGTGGCATACTACTTTCATGCTTTGATGTGGGCAGTGAGGAAGTTCTCTTCTGCCTCACTGCCCACAAACTCCTGCAGCCGTGTTTGTCTTCTTTACTTCACTCCTCTGGGCCAAAGAGGAGACAGAAAGGAGCTAAAAATGTTCTCATCTCTTGCTCATCTTAGATGTATGTACATCTTGTACAATAAACTGTTTCTTCTGTCTATTGTTGAATCCCTATCCATTTGCTTTTTCAAAGACTTGTAGTGACATTTGGACTTTAGCTCTCCTTGAAAAGCAGTGGGAGCTTGCTAACAATTTTATTTCTACAGCTTTTTAAGAAAAGCCTAGGTTTAGCCTGGATGTCCTTCAGATTTCCCCATGGTGCTTTGCAACAGCAACAGTTTGGTCTGTGCAGTGGAATTGGCTGAGAAACAGTGGAGATACCTCCTGTCTCCTGGAGCCAAGCATGACCGCACAGACTACCCATCTGTGATGCCTGCCAGCTCTGGGACAAGCTGACTGATGTATGCAGTACATTTTTGCTGAAAGCAGTGCTGAGAAGTTGTATGGGGTGTCCTGGCATGCAAATGAATGAGGTTTTGGACTCTGATCTGCTTAAGTCAAGGCAAAATTTTTCATCTGGTGCATGCTAGTGATTTTGAATGCAGCCTTCTGGCATCCAAGACAAGTACCCTTTATCTCCTGAGGCTGCGGAGTACAAGGAAGTTTCTTCTCATATACACAAAATTATGCACAGTGAACGCAAGCTGAAAAGCTGCCCGCCCTGTTTGATGGTAGGGAGACTCAGTAATCAGCTTTTGGCCTTCTCTGACTCTTGTTCATGTTTGTTTGTCTTGGGACTTCTTTAAAACACCAGTGTCACCGGCATGACAAGAATTAGCTGCAGGGGAAGAAAAACCCTAACAACTTGTATTTAATAAATTGCAGTTCTCCTGTGATGTGGACTATCTTACACTGCCATGAAATAAATCCCTTATTGGTCTGCTAGTCATTAAATAATTCCTCCAACTCAGTTTATGTCTTCCTGTTGCCAACTTGGAGACTTAAATTGCTTTCTCAGTTAAATCATCGTCTCCTAATGATCCAGCTGAATTTTTATGCCCTACCTATCCCCAGGAGAATTTTATATACACTGTGATGATATTGTTTTGGCACTAGCAGTTAAGTGTTCCAGCACCTCATTTTACAGTCTTTGATACATTTCTGAGAGAGAAAATGCTTAGGCTATTTATGAGAGATCAGGAAGTAGCTGTATTAAGGCCATAGCACAAAGCACATGCTCAGCTTTATTTAGATGTTCTAAACTTTACCAGTAGTTAATATCCCTCCCTACACTGGGCAGGTCACATCTCCTTTGCCAATGTGACCACATTAGTGATGTCATAACCACAAGCAGCAGAAGTGAAGGGACTAGGTACATGGCACTGCCAGGTGCATGGCATGAGGCATCTTGTCTTGACAGAGATCAGACAGCCTCTTGCTGTGTCTGCTCAGCTTGCAGGCTCAGGGACATCTCATCTGCCCTGTTGTGTTTGATCCTGCGCTAATTGTGAAGCTGAACTGAAACAACCAGAAGAGTTGGCTTAAGTTTTTTGCATTTCTGGACTATCAGAAATAGAAACACAATAATAATATATATATATATTTAAACTCATCATACAGGCAGTTTGGATATTTTCAAAACCAGAGGTTTTGAAATTTTGCAGCCTAAAGTTTCATTATATTCTTGCTTGTATTCTCGCTTGTACCTAGGGCCAGGTTCCTGCTGCAGGAGAACTGAGGCACTGCTGGTTCTGTTCCTACCCTTCCTGACAGGAAGGCTCTCCTTTACCAGTGCATCTGCTAAATTGCTTATCAGATTTTCGTCTTAGCATTGTTCCTTCTGACATACTGCATAGGGGGTGTGCATTCATCATTCCTGCCGTTAAACATGAAAAGACAACTATGCTACCTAATCACTAGCTGTCATGGCAGCTGGTGTGGGGTAAGTGGTTTGACAATGGTTTCTGTCCTTGCTGCCTGCAGAGATCTGGCTTGAGGTAGACATAGTATGATGGGCTGAATGTCCTATGCTATATGTGATGGAGTTGGGGCAATTCTTCCCTGCCAGCTTAGCCCACACACTGACTTTCTCTTTGTACTCTCCACCAAAACTCATCAACTCTTGCAGACAGCTGGAAGCAGTTTTCTTGCAACCAAGTGTTATAAACTTTCAGGCTTTAGTCCAGAACAGGTAAATAACTTTTTCCTTTTGACTTCAGAAGTCTCTGTTTCATTTTTAGGGACTGTATTATGCAGAAAAAAGAGTTTTAATAGACCACTGGACAGCTGGACATGTTTTGTTTTTTGGTTTGGTTTTTTTTTTGTGTGTGTGTGTGTGTGTGTGTGTGTGTGAGCACTACATGAGTGAGATCATCACACAGGCAAAGTGTCTCTTTTGCAATCTGACTCCCTGACAGGCTGTGCAATTCAGTGTACAGGTAATTTTTAAAATGTTCTGATGTATTACAGAGTAAGGTGTTAGAATAGGAAGATAGCAAAGTTTTAGTGAGTTATGTTTTAGATCAGGATTGCATGCTGCATGCATGTAAAACAGTAGTCATTGGTGCTCTCTGCAGGCAGCTGGGTAGTTTTCTGCAAACAAAATGTATTTCTTCCTAAAACTCATTATTTTCCCCTTTTCTTGTGTAATAGTCAATGCTCTTCATGTACTTGGTAGAGTTCTGTGGCACTTTGAAAAAGACTGTGTAAATAATAAGCTAACAATTCGTATTCATCTAGTCTTGTTCATGCTGTTTGAGATCATTAGGCAGACAGTGTGCCCCCTCCTACCCGTGTCAAATTGCTGTGTGATTTCTAAATAATGATTTTCTGTCATCTTGCTTCAAGAGGTTAACAGAAACTCCTGGACTGTAAATATAGTTCTGGTACTTTGTATTTCATATTGTAAACGAGTGTCATGAAAGTCTGCATTACATAGAGCAGGTCTTGGTATTGAATTTGTAAATCACAGATGATTTGGAATCACTATATTAAAATGTCTAGGACAAGGTTTGGGCAGCATCAGTGTTGTGCTAGATCTCATTAAGATCAAAGGGATTTTTTCCATTGGCTGCAATTAAAGCAGATGGGCAACACTGAGCCCTAAGGTTAAAGGCACATCTTTCCAATCACAGGTAATTCAATCAAACCAATTCCTACTCTTGTTTACTTTTTGAATGGATACAACTTGCAGCTGCAGGGGGAAAAGAGCAAAGCAAGTCAGTTTGATCATCTCCTGTTTATTTCCTGGCACTGTTCAAAATGACATAGCAGTTTATATTTATTGACAGGAGATGAATATGTCTGGATATGAAGTTAACTGTCACAAAATGCCCTTCTAACTACACCACAGCAATTCATTAAGTTGAGACCCTAAGTTATGAATTAATAACACTAACCCAAAAACATCCAGAGGAACCTATTCTCAGGCTTGCAGTAGTATTTTTTTTTATCTGCACTGAAGTAAGCTTCCAAGCTGAGTACATGCAGTAGGCTTCACTTCTCTGATTATTCAGATAGCTAGAGATAAACATTTTAGGCTGAGGGCAGAAGGGCACAGATAACAGATACGGAAGAACTTGAGAAATCACCTTGAAGTTTTTTGGAGCTCTTCTTTGAGAATTGCACACCTTACAGGAACAACATTTGTGGGAGAAGCAGATTGTTGCAATTGTCAGATACTTTGAAAATGCCTTGAGTTGACATCTGTTACTGTTTTGCGCATGAAACTTCAGGTGACAAATAAGATGCAAGCCTGTACCCTTTTGTAAAGAGTGAGCCACGCTTCTCCCAAGCCAATGGTAACATTTCCTTGTTGCCTATCAGTTCCAGCCTTCAGTTAACTCAAGGTTTTACCATATTCAGGGAGGAATCAGGGAAGGGGAAGGAAGGGGCTCATTTGGCTAGTAAGACCGCTTGCCTCTCTGCTCCCTTAGCAGCATTTGTATTTACTTGCTGCTTAGAACAAAAGTAGGCTGAAGGGCAGGGATTGTAAAATAAAAAGTTCCTAAACCATACCTGAGAACTCATGATGGGGTCGAGTAGGATGACATCCAAATTGATGCCTCCACAGTGGAAAAGAGGGCAGCCGGAGCACAGCTACTTTAATTAGGCACTGGAGAATCTGTATGGGAGCACACTGCAGGAAACCAGGCTGCGTAGTTCACAGACTAGTTGTTATTAACAGGGTTGCCTGCAGGGTCCCTGGGCTTGCAGTGAAAGTTTGTTTATAATGCAGCACATTTTCCACTCTGCAGTAAAGGAAGTGTGGATAGTGTTTAGAAATCAGATTTAACTCATTGCTGGGACTAGTCTGAGCTGAAAATGGAAACCTGGACTCTGTTCTTCTGTTAGCCATGGCTTCTCTCTAATCTTAGAGCGTTTACTTGTTTTTGTCCTGAAACTCATTTTCTATGAATTGTGAGTCAGACACTCCTGTGAAAGAAATAAAAGAAAGCATTTTTCTCATTTTGCTTGAGAACCTCAGAATCCCCAATTTAATGGGAAGGGATTCCTTTTGGATGAAACAAAGTACATTTTATTCTCTATGTTTGTATGAGAGAGAGCAGTGGTCTTTATTTGGCAGGTGCATGGGCACGCTCTCTCTGAAGTACAGAGTAAAACAAAGCCTAACAAATGTGTATTTACAAACATGAGGAAGTCTGTGCTGCAGACAACATTTTGAAGTTCTTAGTGGAGCTCAGGGAATGATTTGCACTGAGTGTCTTCATGCAGGTTTACCAAGACAAGGAAAGGTGTTGGTGTAATATACATTTGAAACATTGCTTAGAATTTCTCACGCAAAAATTCTGCTGCTCTGCTGCTCTTTCAAACTTTGCCACGTGCTGAGCCAAAGCAGAAAAATGCTTAAAAATCCCTTGTCAGACATTTTGTTAGATAGAGAAAAGACACAAAAAAAAAGAAAAAAAAAAAAAAAAGTGAGGTATGTAGAGGGCCAACTTACACTCATTTATGTCCTAAATTTACAGTCCATTACTTACAAATTTAACCAGATGGAGAACAACTCTGCTAACAGCATTAGTTGCTGTATATTCCATGATTTTATGAAATGCTTTGGGAAAAGTCAGAACTGGACTTCAAAGAACTCTTTATTCAGTAGGAGGTTATTTGTTTAAGACAAGAGAATGCTGCTTAGCTGAAAGAGGTAATTAGAAAGCAGTAGAAAATGCCAGTGCTCCAGCAGTATGGAAAAATGTAAAACACTATTATTGTGTGAACTAGGCTTCAAAATGAGAAAACTGTAAAGAAAATAATGGTTCAGAAAATCAGCATGCTAACAGATAATGAAAGGGAGGCTGCTCCACCCTCTTGTTGTTTTTGGTTTTGTCCTGAGGAGGCCAATGGAAAGAAAGACAAAAGAGGGGAAGCACTTCAAGAATTGATGCGTTCCATTTGTGGGCAAGAGGAAATGTGACAAAGGCCTTCTCTCTTCTCCTGCTTAGCTGGTTTCTTTTTCCTGCAGTCTTTTTATATAATTTTTCAATTGAGACTGGATATTTTCAATAGGATGTGTATCTGATCTTCAATAATGTGGGATATAATGGTGGGGGCATATAAGATCTCTATTACTCACTTGAACAGATCACTTATGCTTCTTCTTTCAAGATTTAATGGTTTCGAGTAAAAATGTTTAGAAAAAATCTCTATAATTAGAGAAATAATACAGAGTATGGATCACTAACTAGCACAGCCAGTTCCTTCAGAGCCAGTAGTTACATCAAAGAAATTATTTGTTGAATAAAGAATTAGTTGGATGATCAGTGCCAGAGGAGGTTATGATCAGCTGCTCTATGACTAGGTGGAGGCCAGTCAGGAGTGGTGTCTCCCAAGGGTCCAACATTTTTTCCAGTGACATAGGCTGTGGGATTGAGTGTACTCTCAGCAAGTTTGCCAGTGATACTAAGCTGACTAGTGCAGTTGATACAATACAGGAAGTGACACCATCCAGAGAGACCTGGATAACCTCGAGATACAGTCCCACAAGAATCTAATGAGCTTCTAAAAGGCCAAATGCAAGATGTTGCACTTGGGTTGGGAAAATCCCAGGTATGCATATGTACTGGAAGGAAAACTCATTGAAAATAGCCCTGCAGAGAAGGACTTGGGGGTTCTGGTGGATGAAAGGCTTAGTGCTAGCCAATGCTCTTACATCCCAGAAGCCCATCTGTGTCCTGGACTGCATCAAAAGAGGGCTGACCAGCAGGGACAGAGAGGTGATTGTTCCCATCTGTTAAAACCTCATGAGGCTCCACCTGGAGTACTGCACCCAGGCCCGGGGGACCCCAGTGTAAGAAAGACATAGGGCTGTTGGAGCAAGTCCTGAGGATGGCTGCAAAGATGATCAGAGGGCATGAGCATCTTCTCTATGAAGACAGGCTGAGAGAGCTGGGCTTGTTCAACCTGGAGAAGAGAAGAGACTGTGGAGACCTCACTTGCGGCCTTTCAGGGAGCTTATAAACAGGGGGATAATAGACATTTTGCATGGTCTAATAGTGACAGGATAAGGGGGAATGCCTTCAGACTAAGACGGGAGATTTGGGCTAGGTGTTAGGAAGAAATGTTTTACTCAGAGAATGGTGAGGCACTGGTACAGGTTGCCTAGAGGAGTTGTGGATGGCCGATCACTGCATGTGTTCAAGACCCTGGGAAGCCTGATTTAGTACATGATTTACTGATTACAACTCTCTCTGTAGAAGGAGGTTTTGAATCAGGTGATCTTTAAGATCCCTTCCAACCCAAGCCTTTTTGTGATTGTCAGCTCCATTTTTCTCTTAAGTGTACAAGACCCACCTAAGCACAGCCAGAAAGCCACTGCATCTGTGAATCTGTTGTTAGATCCACAAAGGAAGATGTCAGCTTTTGCAAGATAAGTCACTCCTTTCTCTGCACTCTCCACTCAGATATACAGGAAGTGATGGGCGCACACATGCTATCCTGTGTCACTCATAAGCTGTCAGTGGATCTGTATTTTTGGTTTGCCGTCACTTTTGTATCAGAGGAAACATGATTTGGACAAAGATTTGGGTGCTCACTGTACATCATCGTACTATTCTATCCTCCATTCGTAAGATTGCTATATTACACAACAAAGTTCAGTAGTGCTTAAATCATCTTCATGTAGGGTAAAATGGGATTGCTGTGATGATGTTGAGATTTCCCATATCTAGCTAGATATTTACTTTGAAAGGAAGAAAAGTTGCTTAATTTAATCAACTAGGAGAGCAACCCTGGAACAGGGCTTTTTGTATGTGTCAGAATTTGGATGGTACATCTTTCTCTTTAAATCCTTTAAAGCTTTAAAGATCCTACATTAAAAACAATCTAAAGACTACTAGGTGCCATTACGTACCATTTTTGTGTAAGTTTAAGTGCTCTAGTCATTTCAGCTTTTGTCATGTCTATTGTTGTGATTACTGTGCAATTATTTTTCCGGGGTTTTTTAAGTGCTTTGGCTGCTCTGCTGACAAGAGTCCTGAAATGTGACCCTGCCCACCAGTCCAGACCCAGATCTTTTGGGCTTGCTTAACCTAGTTGCCAGTGCTGTGTGAGCTGAAAATCTGTAAAAGAGTGGTACCTTTTCTTTTTTTTTTTTTTTTTTTTTTTTTTTTTTCAGATTCTCCTTCTCGGTGAGAATTCATAGCTTTTCTGGCTCCTTCTGTGCACTGCGTATTTATTGAGGTCCCTTTTATTTCCTTTAACATCCACAGCATTAAATTGCACTATCACAGGTGGCAGCTGGGCCTGATTCAATTCTAGGTGAATGTAAATAATCTACCATATTTCAATAGAGTAAAAATTGTATTACTGTTTTTCAAAAATAGACAAGAAGACAACCATGCTTATTTATCACAGTGCAAAGATACTTGTCCAAATTTACAGTTCTCCCTCTGTATCATAGATGCTTCCATCCAGGTGCCCTAATTCAGTCCCTGAGTCCTGTGTCAAATAGGATTGTGAAAGTCAGTTAACCTTCACTCCCTCCAAATGTGGCATCTATTGTAATCTAAATGTCATGGCTTCCATTAAAAAAAAAAAAAAAAAAAAAAAAAAAAAGTTTTTCTATTCATTTGCTCAGTCAGAGAGTGAATTGTACTGATGCACTTGGAAACAAATTATGAAACATTTGCAGCAAAGCCTGAAAACACATGTGCTCTCCCAGTCCAGAAAAAGGGAAATATAATCCAGAAGAAACTGTTAAAACAGTGGCAATTGTTACTCCTGAATCCAGTTGCAGCTAATATGCATTGAGCAGTAGAAATCCAGTGTTTCTGTTTGCAAAGGATCCACTAGAGTGGAAATAGTGATTATGTAACAGCCATGAGTAGAAAACTGCAGGACATGAAACCTTCATCAGCCCAAAGGCATTCTGCAGAGTTGCCTGCTTCTTGTGGAACTCAGTGGCAGCTACTTGCTAGCCTAGATATCAACTAAAGAAGTATCCAACAAACCCAAGTGGCAGAAACGGCATTCTTTATCATCATGCTGTTTTCTGTGGGGAGATGCTTGCTAGTCAGTTCTTTGCACTGACTATCAGGCTTATGTTGTATGCTGTTTAGCTAGGTGCATCTCCTGTGTTTGCAGGCCTGGTGGCCAAAGGAAATCTTAAGTTTTCATGAGCTGCAACTTAGCACTGTGAGCCTTTCCTTGATGTGGGACCTGTAAGAAGGTGCCAGCTTTTGGAATGGTGAGATGGTAAATTCAGTCAACAGCCATGACAAAATTGTAGAGCATATAACTTAGTAGAGTATATAACATGATTATATTAATATTTTAAAATATTTCTCGTCATTTAGATGGATTTTTTTTTTTTTTTTTTTCATCTTGCTCTTTGAGAATAACCTTTTATCAACAAAGGAAATGGATCTAGCATTTAAATGGAATCTGCATGTTCCCTTTGGACGTAGTATTTTGGTTAGAGCTTTCTAAAGAAAAATAAAAATCAGGCAAGAGACCCTTATCCTTTGATAATGGTTCTGTTTCAGTGATGTCTTTTAATTATGCTAGCTGGCTGTATAAACTTAATTTCATTAGAGGCTGCTAATTATCTGATTAGGAAATGCTTGGCTGTAATGGCTTATTTTAATGAATTGACTATGTATGCATGTGATTTTTTTAGTAGTTTAGCTATTACCTCAAATTGTTAAATTCTTTTAGACGCTTTCTGATGGTTTGTTTTTGTTTTTAATCTAACACACAAAATATTAACATCTGTCTAGTCCTGAGTGGCTGCAGGTATTTTTCAGTTTGTGCCCACCTGTATGCCACCACGTCTCTGCTGTCATTCAGGTTTGTTGTATTTGCCTTCCTCCTGTCCCCAGCATCTCTACTGCCTCAGAGTGATCCATTAGGTCTTGAGACTTCATATTTAGGAGCTGAATTCTGCATATGTAGTCTCTTATCTTGAACAACCTGAGACAGTGTAAGGTTTGCCAGAAACTGAATGAGAAGAGAAAGCACAGAGCTAGCATCTTCTGGCTCATGAGTCCAGAGAATTTGATCTTTCAGATCATCTTGCAAGCCTGGACTGCTTGACTGAAGGAGAGCAGTTACCCCAGACCAGGCTTCATGGCCAAGTAATAGCTGAGAATGAGACATGAGGATGCGAGCCTGATCAATGTAATTTCATCAGCTTCTTCTGCTAGTTCTTGGGAACTGCTGAATTATAACTCTGTAAGTAGAGTCCTGGCCAAGCACATTTCTGAACAACTGTCCAAGCTGAAGCAAGACATTTGTTCCCTGTTTTCAATTGATTTTCAAGGAGTGATGTCTTAAAACACTTTTTGCCCTTTTGAATACTATCTGAATGCCAGGGAGATTTTGGAGTCATTGCAGAAATGGTTATACAGGAGATGAGATTAAATGAAATAAATTTAAGATGTTTCAAACTCCTCCATTCATTTAAACTTTCCAGAGTGGTGTAAGAGATGCCCATATGTTTTTACATTATGGAAAATGTAAAAAATACTTTGGCATAGACTGAGAAATTTTCTCTGTATTTACTTATTTACTTATGATAACTTTCAGTCTTGATTTTTCAGTGCTGGTAATGCTGAAGGAAATGTGTGTTCAGAAAGTGAAATATAATTGTCTCATGTTGCTGATTTTTTGCCTCTGATTAGGAGCCAGAGTTACTTTATAACTTAAGTGTGCTGCTCAGAAAAGAAAAGGAAAAAAGAAGAAGAAGAAAGAAAAAAAAAAAAAAAAAAAAAAAAGCAAAGTAATAATAGGAACTGGAAGTTTATCCTGATGCTGAGAAAACTACCTCTGGAGGGATTATAGGAGAGAGATATTTATACTAGAACTGATCTTGGTATTCTAATACCTCAGGATTTATACTAGAACTGATCTTGGTATTCTAATACCTCAGGAAGGCTGACTTTTGATCTGTTAGTACAAGAAGATTTCTGTTGGACTTTCCCGGTTGAGGCTTAATCTTGTTCCCGTGCCTAGCTCCCTCTTGGAAGCTGGCCTTCCTTTACTGCGAATTCTCTGATGAATTCAAAGTGGGTGCTTAGTAAATTGATATATCCTAGTGGATAAGACAAATGCCATTGAGTGAGACTTATGTCATACTTCTACCCTCCTCTAAGATCTCCCTTCTTAACAGAAGTATCCAGCACCAATATTCTCATTTGATCTTTTGGGACTTGTTTAATTCAAACTGAACAATTCCATTTGCTTGTCCATTGTAGCATCTAACTCTCAAGAGTTCACTGATGTTGAAATGAAAGCTCAGACTTTTCTGTCTGATTCAAGAGTGAACTGGAAAGTGCATAACCTGAATCTCAGTTTCTCTCACCTGCCTAGCCCAGAACAGCAATCCTAAACCTACAGATAGGCCCAAATGGCAAAGGACTGGGGCAGCTATAAGAAGTTAGGCTAACGTTAAGCGTTAGATAAAGCAGCTTTGATTTGCTCCTTGCAGCAGAAATCAGAGTCATTTTACCTTCAGCAGGGGCAACTCCAGGTTCCTGCTGAGCTTACATGATCGCAGGTCTGGAGAAGGTCTATGGGATGATGCTAAAAGTGTGAGTTGCACAGTAAGGGAAAACTGGGAGAAGGCAGCACAGGAGAGGAAAGCTGAGAGGGCAGATAGAGCCAAAAATGATTTATGGACTAGTCATTGCTTAGTCTTTCATCACTTTCTGGAGGGCTTGTGGATAGCAACTAGGAACTGGAAAGCAAGCCATTGTCCTGCTCTAGTCTTAGCTTTGCTGCTGGGTGTTGCAAGTGAAGGTAGGCACTGCCACTTAGTATTTAATTATTGCTGGTTGGTGAATAAGACTTTGGGTTTTTGTTGTTGTTGTTTTGTTTTGTTTGCTTTTTTTTTCTTTCTTGTTGCCACCTCCAGCATCTGCCAGTGAAAGAGCCAGAAGAGATATCTTCAGAAGCCCCTCATATGACAACCCTGCAGGGCTGGTGATAAGAACTAATCTCAGGCATTTTGCTGTTGCTGCTAGTGGCTGAGGATGTGAGTGGAAAGATGTGTGGAGATGCTCTGAGACTGATTTTTCAGTTTCCTTTTTTTTTCCCCCCCTAAAGCATTAATGTGAATATTAGCTATGTAATGGGGAAAAAAAGAAGGAATGACAGTGGAATTATTTCTTTTAAAGGAAAAAGAAAAATTATATTCTGATGGTTCTTTGTGGTTTCCTCATGAATGTTTTTCAAGGGAATGGTCCATTCAATAGCGCCAGATAATTCAGACTATTTAATGAGTGTTTTTTACTAATCACAATGAAGCTTTCTTTACCAAGATTGCAAATTGTGCAATATAAGCACGTAACAGCAACTAAGTATAGACCCTCGCTGTGCTGAAGGTAGCCAGCAGACTTTAATTTGCTCTGTGGATTTGCATGGCTATGTTGAATATTATTTCCGTCTTCAGAGATGCAGTTATTATGACTGTTCCCTTCCCCAGTATCTGATAACATTAATGCCAGGATTAACTTTCTCTTTTCCTTCCCAGCAAAAAAAAAGGAAAAGAGATTTGTGTCATAAAAAGTGAATTAATACTGCCTGCTAAATGGGAATAGCCAGCTATAAATATCCAAAGCATTTCCTGTTCATTAGAGTTTTGAGGCTTGACTTGCAATTTTCTGGTTTTCCTTTTAAAGTATTAAAAAACTGCTAGTGATGAGTTGGAGATGAACTTTAAGAGACTGCTGTTTTCCATGGTCTTGAAGCACATTTTCTTCACTAAAAGGTTGCAAGAGTTATAAGTTTCAGGAACGTAGGTTCCACAGGAGCCTGTGATATCTGGTCTCCCACAGTAATGAGGTACAGGTGCCTGAAATGTGTTTATAAGAGTGTAGTAATAGCCACTGTAGAGATAGGAGTTTGGGGTTAAAGAAATCATCTGCAGATGTCAAAAATACAATTAATTGTGTTGAAATAGATTAGAAATTTGCATGGTATGAAAATTGCAGATCTAATTTGCTCCCAGAGGATGTATTTAAGTATAGCTTCATTGACTTTAATAGAGTTGCTTGACACTTTAGAGTAGTGTCAGTGAGAGGACAATTGAACCCAGTTTCCTTAGAGTAAGCAAGTGCAGGAGAATTTATGAACTGGTATTTCTTCAGATTTCAGTTATGGAATTGCAGTTTAACATACCCATCTAAAACATAACTTTATATAAATTACTTGCATTTCTTTTTGAGTTTATGGTCAAAGTTTCTGAATGAAAAGTCAAGATGTTTTGTGAAATATAAGGTTTTGAGTACTTGTAAGTTATACTCAGCTGGCTGAAACTGCATACCCAAGATGATGCCTCTGAGTCATTCCAAGTGGGATGGGATTGGCACAGCCAGAAATGCAGTCTAGCTGTGTAGACTGCAAGCCAACAGTTTGAGACATGGGCCTTGGACAGAAGTTAGATGGGGAATTTTGTCACTCAGTGCCCTTTTCTGGCTTCCCTCTCAATGCTCTGTGATAGAGTGAGATTATAGCAGCACTATACCGAGCTGTTCTAGCTTCATGTAGCAATGGATGTCGTGTGAGACATTTGAGATCCAGAAAATGCATGCTTTCTGTATTATCTGTGTGCAACTCCTAGGCAACAGGAGGAGATCAGTCATCATGACTCTTAACTCCTAAACTGTGAATAAAGTCTCCAACTCTATGGCTGGAGCATCTAATATGGGAAGAGGACAGTCAGATTGCTTACTGATATCTTGCGTCTTGATCAATGCCCACTTGTGCTTTACTGGAACATGATAATAAATGAAAAGCAATGTTTTAATACCCTTAAAATGGATGTTTATATTTAGCTCATATTTTTATTTTATTATGCAATGCTTAATGAAACGCTATATTATTTTAAAATATCTTGAAGTACAGTGCAGTAGGCAAAGAACAGTTTTGTACATAGGGGACAAAAGACAAGACCTTGCAGAATCTGCAGGTGGTCTTGGCCTGCTTTTGTTTCTCTTTATTCTAATACGTGGGTGCGCACTGTGATGTCTACGTGTGACTCTGGATTTGATTTCTTTTTTCAAAACCCTTTAAGCAAGGGCTAAGTAAGGTTCCTGCTGATGAGTTAGAACATTTTTTTTTAGGGAGAACTAAGAATGATTTGTTTAGACAAACTACTCCAAAACAACTCAAACTGCACAAATTGTGAAATTTGTAGTTACTTGTGCGTATAGCTATTGGAAATGATTCTGTCTCTTGCTAAAAGAAACTGCTTCAGAAAAGTGAAGAAATGACATTTTTGTAGGCCTTTCAACAAGATTTCAAGCCTGAAACCTTTAAAGAAAACAGGGCGTTTACTGTGTATGAACTTGAATATATAACTATTTAATTGACAGTGCAAAGAGCACTTCTAAAAGGTAGGAAAGGTGGAAAGAGACATTAGGACTCTGTAATCTGTTTTCACAGTAGTATAAAAATCTACAGTGGGCTTCCAAAGGGTTTTGCTGGGATCACTGCTGGTATTCATTCATATTCATATATTCATTCTCAATGTATTCATAAATGAGCTGGAAAAGGCACAAATTGCTATTAGGGATGTGCGTTAGTATTATCAGCAAACATTTCTCATAACAGAAGATGAAGGCTGACTGAAAAATTATGGAAGGACCTTATGGGACTCAGTAGCTTGGCAAGAGATGAGCAAATCAAATTAAGTATAGATAAATGTTAAGTGATGCATGGAGAAGGGAAAACAATCCCACATTTATACATGGATGGATTCTGGACTCGCCATTATGCCCTGTGCGTATTGGGAATCTTAAAACGGAAATAGAAGAGAATACAAAATACATCATCACAATCCTGTATGAGGCTGTGAACTGCTTGCATCTTGAAAACTTTACGCAGTTCTGGTGCCTTCAAAGATTTCATGGAGCCTGGAAAAGATTCAGAGAATAGTAGCAACCCAACAGACGTGTGGAGTGGCTTTCATGCCTCTTCTCTGGGAAGAAGACAGCCTTGGTGGGGTATAACAGAGGTGGTTAACAGCACTGAGAAATACAGCAGGGATCATCGTTCCTTCAATACCAGAGCTGCGGGTCAGGTTCCAGAGAAACAAAGGTAGTCATCATGTAAGGTTTTATTACACTGTAAAAGTCTGTAAGAAGCCATTGTGTGAGCTGAAAATGTCATGGTTTCTGTGAAGCAGTGGGTAATGTTCATGGAGAGAGTAAACAAGTTTTTAGTGTTTAATGGTGCATATCATTTGTATATGGCTGTAATATTGCTATCCTTGGATTTACAGAAGTCCCCAGAAAAATCAGAATAGGTGCTTCACTCCTCTGTGTCACCTCTGGCAGTGACTCTGAAGGAGACCAGGTGGGAATGGTGACAAAGAGCAGCCTGAGATTTTTAATGAGATTTAACCAAAGAGGTAGTGAATTCTTGAGTTCTAATTTGTACTTAAAATCTTTAGAATCCAAATTTGGATGCTCATTTAGAGAACCTATAGGGTAAAGATAAAGTGAAACTCTCTCTCGGTTTGAGAAAGCACCCTAAACTGGATTGAATTGTTCCTCCTGCTAAGGTGGCTGGCTTTATCTGACTAACAGATTAAAGCAGAGGCCTTCAAGGATAACCTGAAATGTGTTTTAGACTTGAAATGCACAGCAGAAATTCTCCTTTGGCTATTCTGTCTCTGATTGTTTTGATGCCATTATGACAACCTTCCTATCTGATTTTGTTTACGATTACATCAAAATTGCCCTCCTGGTAAAGTGCACTATAAACTTTAATTGAATTCTGCTAAGCTTACCACACTGTCAAAGGCAGGAGGAGACTGTAATGTCATTTTATGTGCAATACAGTTATTCACATCTATTTCCTGAACACATTAAAAAAGTTTGCAGATGTTAGAGAAGACACACAGCAACAGAATCTGCCCACATTGTGGACTTTTTAGGCCTTTTGCATATGAATTTCACCCTTAAGCATGGTGCCTTTACACATTTGATTTAAAAGGGTCCATATATCTTCTTGCCTAGCCAACAGCAGTGGACCCCTGAAAGAAAATAGTAGAACGTACAAAAACTACCAAAACCTGGGATCCCTGTGGATCCTATCTGATTCAAAAATACCTACATGCTCCAGGCAACAGAAGATGCCACAAGCTGCAGAAAAAGATAAGCTGCTTATTAATCTTTGCTGTTCTGAGCAACGTGAAACACCAAACTTTGCAAGTTGTTTAACGTTAGATGTGCAAGTAAGAGTGCAATGAAAAAAAAAAAAAAAAGAAAGCTAACAGGCTTCTGTCAAACGAAGAAGAGGGAATGTTGTTGTCTAGCAGGAAAATCAGCCCTTGGAAATTGAAATTTAGGTAACTCAGATCTCTATTGGATATTGCAATGGCTTTAGTGCCGTCCTGGCACAGAGAGGCCTTGTAAGCGACTATGAATGAAGGAATAGATCAAAATGGTGCTACATGATCCAGAGATCTTGGGTTACCTCACAAGAACATTCAGTAGGTCCCTTCCTAGGAACTTCTGAAAATTGAGCACTGTGGTTTTAGACAAATATATTTGAGGAGTAACAAATCTCCGAAGAGTTTTGGAAGAAACGTCCTATAGATACCAAAAAAGCTGTAAAGAGGAATCCATCTCATGAAAAACCACACCACAGAGTTACAGGCTTCTAGAGTAGGACTGCTGAACCACCCCTGGCTCACTTAGAAGTTGTGGTCCTCTTCAGCTGGCATGATCACCTCTTTTGGAGAAGGGCATTTTCTTAGTTAAATAGATAACCAAAGGTAAGGTGAATGTTGATTTCTTACAGTGGCAAACTGCAATGTGTACCTTGCTACTACAGATAAATTTTTTACTCTTGGGAAGAGACAAGATTTTATTTCAAATGAAGCCACATTTCTTTGTGGTAAATTTCTTTGAAGGAAATAATCTCATTTGTATTTATGATGCAGAATCATAATAGGATTTTTCAGGTAGTTCTGATCTTAGACAATCCTGTGCTCTGGTCTTAGCTGTTGAAATGCCCCTAGCTAACTTGTCAGCTACATGCAGGCAGTTCAGAGTGATGTTTATTGTCTTTCTCAATGCATTGTTTCAGTTTTCACCTCTTCATGCTGCTGTTCTTTCAAGTGAAAAAAAAATCAATATAAAGCAACTGCAGGAGTGTTTTTCTTTGCCATTGATTCTAAAATTTTCCCAGAGTTTTAAAATCATTCACTATCTGCAGAAGCTGCTGGGACTTTGCTCTTCTTGTATTCAGCTGAGTAACAGTCCGCCTGATTCTGAAAATCTCTGTGATCTGCTGTGTCTCTTTCAATAATGCAACATAAATAATTACTAATTTACTCTGCATAATTGATGCTTTCCTTGTTTTCATTTCAGCTTCCTGATTACATTGACAAAACTGTACTTCTACTTTCTCAGCTTTTAAGTTCTTACCTAATTCAGTGTAGGTGGTGGCAGATACAGCCATGGCCCCAGCGCACTGGTTACAGTGAGTTAAAACAGTTTCTCATTAATATGAGCATAATCGTTTTATTTTAGTAGAGTCTGAAGTCTGAAAGGAAATAGAGATTCCTAGTGCTGAGTTAAGGAAAACGGCAACTGAAAAAAGAGGAAAAAAAACATCAGGGAATTGGATGGGGAGACAGGTGGTACACTTGCTGCTAGTCAAGTTCTGTTCATCGCTTAGCTCTCCTTGGTGTAATGTTATTTTTCCAGGCTAATCTTTCCGATTTTTTTATTTATTAGACTGAAGATCTGCTAACATTTTTTTTACTCTCCATCCCCATACTGTTAAACTAGCTTTAAAGTGGAACTGAGTGAAAACTTAAGTTGGCATTTTGATTTTTTGGCCTCTTAAATTTTTATTTTCCCTCACTCACTTTGCTTATATACATGATTTTGTTTTGTGCTTGGTTTAAATCCTGCAACACAGCTGATTGATATGGTTAGGAGCTTGATCTTCTGCTCTGCCCTGCATTTCTCATAGCGCTCCTCAGAATGACTGCACTCTGGTGGGACATGCTGAGTCTTATGCTTGAGCCCCTCTTAAAGAGATAAGAGTCTTCCGGGAGCCTATTCAGTTTTAATCTGTTTCCTTCAAAATCTACTTGTTCTTAATTTATTTATGGGCCTGTGGGAGGATTGCTCCAACAAATTATGGGTTGCCTTTGATTCTGGGAACCATTTCTGGTCTTAGTTGGACTATTCTATTTGAACTGAGGAGCTGACTTTCCCAATCGGGTGCCTCTGCATCCATATTTTGGAGTGAAAGTGTGAGTTGATTAAATGTAATTGATACAGCCATGTGCAGTGACCAAATATGTGCTGTAGATGATAAACTCTTAATTCTGACAAGATGTAAATGTAGTTTATCACAGTTGTAACATGACTTCTGTGAGCCTTTCCACATTTTCAGTAGCAAATAGGGCTAAGTATGCTAAGTATTGGGCTGCTGTCTTACAGGTTGCTTAATGAAAGTTGGGCTCAATTATCCATGTCTGAATGATTTACAATCAAAATGAGGAGTAACCTTGCAAGAGAAAAGATAAAAGTTTTCTCTGCAGTCAACTTTACCTTTAGTGCGCTAAAAGTAATCCTCATAAATCTTAAAAGGCATGTAGTTCATTGCATCTTACCTAAATTTCTGACAGGTATCATGAACTTGGTCTTCAAAATAAGCCTTGGCTAGGATTTAGCAGAACTCTCTGGCATGTATGGCCCTAGCACTTCTCAATGAGGTGGGTGCTTATTTTGAGTTACTCACACACGTTTCTTCCATAGGACCCAGTTTGTTTTGTGAAATCAAGAACTGTACTGTTGCTGACCATGCTTTTATTGTGCATCTTCTCAAACATGCTTGGATTTGATCTTAAAGATATTTTTGAGTGTAGAGGAGTACAGCTGCAAAAAATGGCTTGTATTCTGTGCTGTGTTCCCACCCAAGGAAGGAAGTCTAGCACAAGGAAGTTTACTGTGTGTAAAAAGCTTTGTGTAAGGCAGAGAGATCTGGTCACTGTCTGCAGACAGAGTAAATGATGAAACTCAGATAAAGAGGGGACAGAAAATAAGAGGCAATAAACAGCGCACGTTTGGGGAGTGCAGTCACTTCCCAGACAATTTTATACCAGCCCCTGAGCACGGATAATGTCTCTCTTTCTGAATGGCTCCCATGAATTAGAAGTGGCAATTAGTTATTATACACCAGCTGTCAGATCTGGATGCTGATATCGAGAGGAGAATTATAGTCTTCAGCTAAAGACCATGAAAACTGTACCCATCTGCCTTCTTTATACTGTCTGAAGAGGTATAGAGGGGAACATTGCCCTGTGAAAAGGCAGGCAAATAAATGAAATGTTGGAAATCACAGCTTCTCTTTATTTTGATTCCTCTTCCTCGAACCATCTACTTTCATCCTACTTTCTGAAAACTGTTGAAGAAGTTTGTCTTCCCAGGTATGCATGAAACTCTTACCTGCCGTGTTGTGCCACAGGAGGAGATTCATACCACCCACTCTAATGCATGTAGTTTCATTTTCTGTATACAGATTAGGCTAATCTTTCTCCATTGTCTGTAAAGGGCGTCTTGGAAAACACGCTCTGTATTACTTTCTGCAGAAACCCTTCTTTAGTGATTTGTAGGAAGACCAGGGTTTCTCACTTCCTAAACTTTGTTTTAGCTGTTGAATGCTTGGCTTTATTTTTTATACTGTTTCCCTCCTTGTCCTATCATAGAATAATCTGTTATTTGTGGATTTCAGGTGAACTCACAGCAGTCTGTGTGATGTTGATATCCCCTTCATTTTATGCTGAGGTGCCATACTGAACAGTTATGTGTTCTTCCTTGTGTTCAGTGATTGTTCTCTCTTCCTTCCTAAGTCTAGTACTTAAGAGTACTAATACTGCAGTAAGTTCATGTATTTAACAACTCTTCTTTCTGGTTCATCCTGTCCTTGGGCAGAATTTCGTGTACAGGTGCTTTATTTAGGATATTTTAGTGTTTTTTTTTTAAATTATTATTACTTTCAAGAATATGCTGTTTGTATTACGAAGGGGAGCCAAGGGGATTGTGCTTTATGTTTGAATGGCAGGGAGATAGGTTGTGAGACCTAGCATTCCTAGTTTAAGAGCGCAGAAGTGAGATGAGTTACTTCCCAGAGGTGTTTTACATCTTGTTGCAGAAGATTCTGTAGCTTTATTTTAATGGAGGTATGTTTGACCTTATTTATTGCACCTGAGCTGAAAGCATCAACTCTGTTTAACTGTTTGTGATGGGGCAGAGTAGAGAAAGAGTTTGATCTCCCTTCTAGGTTGAGTTTGCTTTTCTCACTTCCAGGCTCCACTGTGAACTTGTCACAGAGCTAATTTTCATTAGCTTTTGCACAGAGCTTGTTGTCCAAAAAAGCCCAACAGACAAACCTCCATGTGCCCCACACCTGGGCAGCTGCTGTGACAAGGCCCTGAGACTAAAATTGTCCTGGCAGCTCTTCCCCTTTTTTACTATGTTTAAAGCAAACTCCAAACCCAAATAACAACCAGACATCTGTCTCAGCTGCTTACCAGCACCTCACGCTTTGCTAGTTACATGCATACTGTCAGCTTGTGTTATAGCAGAATATTACAGTCTGTTTTTTTTTGACACCAGAGAATTCACTCATGACTTTTCTTCTGTAGGGGAACAGAAAGGTATCTGAATATGAAGTATGAGTTCAAGATGTCTCTTGTTATAACGTTGATTTTTTTGGGTGCTAGAATTCCTAACCTTTACAAGAAATTCTATTGTGAAAATGATATAAAGAAAGCATAAAAATGCATGCGTATTTCCCTTAGTTCTCTATTTGCTTGCATTCAGTGTGTGAGAAGTAATGCCAAATTCTTGAAGAGAAAATACCTAAATTTGTGACATCTGAGAACTGGGAAGATTTTTTTTCACCTATGATGTTGGCTTTCAAGGCACATGTTAAAAAGAAATACAGTAAGAAGTATATGGATTACAAAGTCTACAAATTCTTGATCAACAAGAAAAAACGTTATACTGAAACACAAATGAGAACCTTTCCCTTAACATATTACAGAATGCAGATTTTGCAGACTGTACTTCATGTTTAGGTTTTGGTGAGATATCTAGCATGCTCTAAGAAAATTCTAGTGAGAAATATGATTTATTGGTCTCTTGATTTCTTACTGTCCTGTGTCTACACAAGGTGTCTGAAGTATTTTCAGCCTTGAATTGGTTTGTCTGCTCTTCTTACAAAATACCGTAAGTTATAAGGAACTGGAGTGAGCTATGGTAAGAAGCATTATTAGGAATGAAGCCTGTCTGATTTTGCCAAGATGTAGTGTGTACATTTTGGACTGTGCTAGAACTGCAGGAATAATAATAAAAACAATCAACAAAGAGAAAACCAAACCTGGAGTGATTCAGATCTAAAAACAGAAAGAAAGAAAGAAAAAGAAAGAAAGAAGGAAAGAAGGAAAGAAAGGAAAGAAAGAACAGAAAACCTAAAACGGAAAATCAGCAAAAGGTAATATTTTACTATAGAATCTATGTGAGTTCTGAAGTTAGTGAAATAGCCTCTGTGGTAACATCTTTAAGGTTTTGTTTGCAACTGGACAGCTGTAAATGCAGTTGAATATATATAATGTTCCCTCTTCCCGCTGTGGTTCTCATGCATCGTATGGAATATCTTACCCAGGTTCCCATGGAACTACTGCATCAACATAAATGCTGAAGGTTTACATTATTAAAAACAAACAAACAGACAAAAAGCAGATGAAGAAATGTATGGGCTAATATATGGACTTGTGGCTCAGGAAGTGTAAGTTACAGATGCTTTGAGACTGAAAGTTCTGGGGGAATATGGCTAGGGAAGAGTACAAGCTATGTCTGAATTAACCTTGAATGAAAGAGATGCATGCAGAATTGACTGCAAGGACCCAGCATTAGTGCAAGGCTCCTTTTGTAACTGCTGATGGGTAACCTCTGATGGGTCATGGTGTCCAGGAAATCTGTCCTATCTTTCTCTTAGCTCATAATGCTGGACAATTACAAATAGACCTGTTTTCTTTCTGATGCTTATTCTTTGGATGCTGTGTTCTAGAAAAAAGTATTTTCTTCTTTTCTAGTTAACTCTATATAGCTCTTGTTGTCATCCAAGCATCTACGTTCTGTTTATTTGTGAGCCTTTCTCTCTGCCACAGAACAATTGCTAAACCATTTATTATCCTGGAGAGCGGATTAGACAGCCAGATGGGGGGAAACTGTGATGGCCCAAGATTAATGTAAACACTGTAGGAATT
Source organism: Centrocercus urophasianus (assembly GCF_019232065.1). Taxonomy (NCBI): domain Eukaryota; kingdom Metazoa; phylum Chordata; class Aves; order Galliformes; family Phasianidae; genus Centrocercus; species Centrocercus urophasianus. Next base: position 41,248,649 of record NW_024884475.1, on the reverse strand, counting down.
TCCATCACCACCCCAGCATAGTCACGAAGTTTTACATGAGCACTAGTGTTTCTGGGAATGGAGGTTGGCCAGTACCAGATGCAGATTTAACTTCACATTTTGTCAGTGTTCTCACGTGAATATGGGCAGGACAGCCTTGTTTGTGCTTTCATTCTACTAGTGAAAGCGTGGGGATGTATCAGTAATCATGCAAGAAACAAGCTAAAGACCACAGAATGCTCTAATACCATGCTGATGGATGTACCGCTGTGCTTTGGAAGTACCACAAGTGGTAATAGGCAACAATACAAGACTCTTACGTCCCTGCTACGCAGATTATGCTAAGAAATGTGTGCTTAATACCTGCAGGGTTAGTATTCTTTTTTGAACTCACAGTTATTTCTTTTTGTGCTTGTTATTTCACTCAGTAAGTCTAGGGCAAAGGCTACTGGTTGAGTTAAATTATGATAAATGAGCATTGTTTTAGTGACATAGACTAATATAGTAGCTAGAAAACTTCACTGACAAGTCAAAGAGGAATGTTTTTAGGGCAGTTTGTAACAATCTAAAGGAGGATTTTTCCAAGGTCTTGGCCAAGTGTGAGTTCAGACAACAATTTCAAAGGATGCCAGTTATTAGTGTGTGACTTGACTGCCCACTTTCTTCATTCCTTTTTGTTTTGGGGAATTTTCCTCAAAGACAGCTTTTTATTTGGCAGTCTTCCTGAACATACTGTGCTGCCACAATATGAATATGTCCGCATGCTCTATTTTTAAATAGAGCTTTAAACACAGCTGCTGTTGTCACTGATACTTGCAGTCAAACATAGATGCCCAAGTCCTGCTGTGGTCAATGTTACACAAACACAGCAAGGATATCTGCCCTGCCTTTCAGTTACAGTAACTTTCCTATGTACCTCAGTGCACAGGGACTTTATATGTTAGGAGGGTATAATTCTTTGATCTGTGCTCCTTTTTCTTCAGAAACTCTGAATCATACTCTTTATTAGTCTCTTCTCATCTTGAATGGTAAGTGTGTATCCTATGTTGTGATCTCAAAGTCAAAGGTTCACAGAAATCAGGACTAAAAAGAACTGTAAGAAGTCCATCCTCTACTCTTTTTGCACTGATGCAGTGCAAGGCCAGCTAAATCTATTGCCCTGTCTAGCTAAAAGGAACAGAGAAGCTTTTTTTGGAAAAGATAGACATAGATCTTCAGATGTGTAATTGCAAACTTTATCATGTTCTCGTGTTCTTAGATCACTGTAGCTACAGCAGTATTATTGTGATATTCTTTATGGCAGATGATCTTGAAGATCCCTTAGGTCTGCAGATCTATTCCATTGTTTATCCAGAATACTCAGTGTATGTTTGCTCCTGTAGATACTGTAATGGCTGTTACAACTTTGTCCTTTACCAGTGGAGACACACAGCTAATTTTATGCAAATTTCTTATGAGGCAGGATGGTAATACTTTTTGGGTACTGCCCACTTTTACAGAATCAGATTAATAATTCCAGAGGTAGTTGTAGAAAGATGTTCAGGAGAAAACTTCAGTATAAATCATTTAACTTGGCTGGTTTGGGTTGATCCTGCTATTTTAGATGGGAATTCGAGCTTGTGTGTACGACTTTATATTTCTGAAAAAGTTTTCAGTAGAAAGGGTTTTTTTTACCCAATGGAGGAGGCAGAGATTTAATTTTCCTGGGGATTTTTTTCCTCCTTCAGAAACTCATGTTTCCAGAAGGGTGAATTCAGAAGTTAGGGCTTAGCTTGACTATGAAGTTTTGTCAATGCCATGCTTGTAGTGATGGCTTTGATGTAGATCATACTCTTCCCCTCTGTTTTGCCATTATACAGATTAATACAGTGTGCTCTGCACAGGACACATAGGGGCTGTGTATGTCATGCTAATAGACAGTGTTTGCAAAAGTTGTAATTCACATAGACAGAGTCCCAGCAATGAAGTAGTGCTTTTGGGATTTGGGAAAGAAAGCTCATTTGAAATCCAGCTGCTTGCCAGCTGTGGTTGTTCATAGTGAATATTACACTTACTCCTTTTTTCACTTCAACATTTCATTTAAAGAGTCTAATGAATGATTTTATTGCTGTCTTAAAGGTCTATTTATAATTCATTCATCGCAAGATGAGTGTGTACATCTGATTCTCGACCTGTCTTTAATACTGTACGAAGCAGTGTTACTTAAAGTTTTCTTGGAACAAATGTGAGACAATCACATTTCTTAACAGCTTGAGTGACCTTCACTGTTCACTCCTGTACCTCTGAAATGTAAGTTATAATGAGTATTTAATACATACCTACTTTTCATCTTGTTCTGGGGACTGACTGGGATTTTTCAGTTGGGCAGATCCCTGTTAATTCATTCTTCAAGACACCTGCTGGTTTTTTTTGTATTTTGTTTGTTGTTGTTAGGTTTCTTTGCTTGTTTGTTTTTTTTTTTTTCTTGTAACTTGGGTTGAGGGGGGGGGGGGGGGGAAAAAAACCCCCCATAAAATAGGCCACCTGCTGGTCATACCTGTTGTTTTCAACCTGCTTGATCTAGTAGCCGTATTGGCATTGTCTATAATGATGCACCTTATTTCGATTTGTACCCTAGTAAGTACTACTGTAGATCCATGGCTAACAGGACCTGAACGAGACCAGGTCTGGTTGTGGAACAGTCACAGTCGTTGTCATGGAACTGGCAAGTCTGTGGCCTAGGTAGAAGAGGGGACAGCAGAGACCTGAACATCCAAGTTGGGCAAAGAGGAGTGTTTACATCCTTGAAATACTTTTGTAGGACTGGGCATCACACTCTCAGTTGTTTCCTCCTTTTTCTGCTTAGTGTTTATGTATTGGCTGTGATCACCCCCCTTGGCTGCCCCTCCCAGCATTCCCTTCAGAAATAGAGATTTTGATACATGACCATCTTCTAAGACAGTCACATTGTTTATGTGCTGTACCTGTATTTGTCATTCCATATTCTTCCATGCTGGCTCTGCTGTTTTCTGATTATCAGAAAAATTACTATTTTGTATAACCCATGGTGGAGATAAAGTGTCAAAGTTACTTTCTGGAAGAAAAAAACGAAAAAAGAACACCGAGACAAGGATGCCTCTCTTTTAAGTCCTGGCAGTCTTGGTATGAAACCCATGGTTTTACTACTTACCTAGCAACAGAGGGAGGCTACTTTTTTTGATAGTAAGATGTGAAGCACAAATGATATCTTCTGGGGCACCAAAATTCAGACAAAATTGTTCATCCTTGCTCCTTTTTTTTTTTTTTTTTTTTTTTTTTCATTCATGACCAAAATCATTTATATGCCTAGAAATTTTTCTCTTGACTGTCAACTGAAAGTACAAATTCAGGAACATCAAAGAGTTGGCTGTTAAGCAGTGAGGAGCACATACACCTCTCTTGAGTCATTGCCTTCATTTCTCTAGGGAAATGAAGAGCAAGCAATGGGTCAGTACTGGGCCTCAAACCATTTCACATCTCCGTGGAATTTCTGGCAAGACCAGAACCGTATAAGGAGACTCAGATGAGCTGTTTATGTTACATGAGAAATGTAGGTGTTGGAAACTAAAACTCTTTGTATTGATTAACTCCTATTGCAATGATCTTATTTTCATCTCCTTTGTGAACTTGCTGGATTTCACCTCCTAATTTCAAAGGTTTAAGCTTTCCAAAATGTCCATAACCATACTCAGTAAGCTTTCTTTTATCTATTGCTAGCTAAGAAGAAGAAATAGTTTGCAAGAGGTAGTGTTAGGGTTAAGAAATTGAGGAAGTAAAAGAAAATTACTGCACGTGACTTACCAGGAAACTAATGGATTGGGGAAAAAAAATGTGCAAATCTTTTGAGTGTGTGAATTCTACTAATGGTACAGGATAGTGTCTACTTTAGTGTCTACTTGAGTTGCATGTGATATACAGCAGTAGAGTCATTAGCTGCATGATGAGTTACTTTGCAGACTTACCACTCACTCTGCAGATCTTTAAGTTCTTCTCTGTTCTTGCTGAAATTGGACTCCATCCTGAACATGCTTATGCATGTACCCAATTGTGTGCGTGTTACTTGTTTAAGACTGAGTATGCATACCAGGCCATAGGACACAAGACCATTTTAGAGTAATGTGATATGCATAATGGGACTGGTTAAAAAACAGAAATATGATACATATTTTTTAACATACCATTTAGTGAATTCCACTCTTTTTACTCTGTTTCAGAAATGTAGGTTATCCCTTGTCTGAAGCTGGTTGCCAACGTAAATGAAATTTCTTCTCTTTTTCTGAGATATGTCTCAGCTCATTATCAGTCTTTTAGAAAAACAGAACTCTGTGTGAAACTGGAAAAAAGCTTTTATTTACTATTCTGTATTTTACTTTATAAAGGGTTTATAATACCCAAGTCTTTCAAATCTACTACCTGATTTTATGGATTTTCAATTTACATACACTTACAGAGTTTGATTTTGCAAGATAATTCTAGGTCTTTGGGGATTATTTTAAGTGAATAAAAGTTCTCTTTTCTTACAAATTTAGGCACTTAAGTACCTTCATGCAGATTTAATCTCTGATATTTTTGTCATGCTCTCCAGTACTTACAAATTTAGTTATAGGATCTAGGAGTAATATCTTTTGGAAAGGCCTTTGAACCTTGGAAATTTTTGCTAGTAATAATTGTAAAATGACATTACGAGTTAGGAACATGTTTTTATTTTCTAACATGTAAAAAATAGCATGAAATTAATATTCAGACACAGTAGTCTTTTTCATTACTTAAATGGGCTTAATTGGAGTTACAGCAATTTTAGATGGCATACTTGCACCACTATATAAATTAAGTATGCATTCCTACGAATAGTGCAGCCATTATCCAGTTCCCCTTCCTAATTTCATTATTTTTTAAAAAGAATCTAAAGCTTTTGTCATCTGCTTAATACAAATAATATTTTCCTCTTAAGAAGATAATAATAGAGGGATAAATTGTGCCAAGTTTTGAGACAACAGTGGGAAAGTCACTAGGAGCAGCAGTACAAGTCTTTTTGCAGAAAAATGTGCCCTGAACTTTACCATGATTTCAGCACGATAATAGAATGTAATGTGCCATGACCTGCTACATTTAGAAGACTATGGCAAGATTTGGAGTCAGCAGTAAAAACTCAACTCTTTGTTGCTTTTTTTATTCATGATAATGTCTATACTTGTGCTTGTTTTGCTTTGTGACTCAGCTGGAGATATCTGAACATATCCCCATCATATGCCTCCGCTGAGAAATAACTCTCTGAAACAGCAGAACAGCAGTCTCATAATTCTGCATTTACTAATATGTTCCTCTCTGCCTGTAGAAAGTGCATTAAGTGGTGGATTTGAGTCTTCATAAATGCGAGAGAAAGGGGATATATCCTTGAGGTTGTACTATTGCAGCTGAATGTTAGTGATTTTTTTTGTTGCTTAACCAGGATGTGGTCCAGAAGAACAAACAACCTGAACAGAAATGGTCTAGCTGATCGTATAACTTTCAGATCAAGATACCTCTGAATTAAACTTGCATGTCATAGCTGTTTACTTAGCGTTTTTAATACACAGTTCAATATCCTTGCCCTGAACAGAAGGTTCATTCTATGAAAAAATATCTTATTTTTCAGACTTTAGAAAAACTAAAATTTTCACTTCCTCTAATAAAATAGTTTTCCATATTGTTATCCTTCAGCAAAATTTTGAAGCCGTTCTGTTAAAAGGGGGAATTTCCCTTAAAACCTTACACTTATTTCTAAAAAGGACCATCTAGAAAATACTGGACAATTTAACTTTTAATTTGTACTTGTTACTTTGTCCAGCTTCTCAAGAACAGGGGGTGATTTCAGTACTGAAATGAGAGCTAGGTTTTCAAAGCCTGTCAGCTTTCTCTGGAACTTGAAAGTTTCTGTCTTTGAACATTCTGAACATTCCCTCATAACAAAGATGCTGAATAAGCATATTCTTTCAGCTCAATTCAGGGCTGTATTTTAGGGTTAGAGTTATTTTTTAATAGCCGATTTAGCTTTTCTGATACTTTCATAGCTACTCAGAAATGTGCATGAAATAGAAATGTATTTGAATGTTTATCTTGCTTCCCTTTCCAATTACTTGTAATGATTTTTATAGGCTTAATTTTTCCTTCATTATTTATGATATATTCTTGTCTGACTTCAATTCTAAGTAGGTGCCGTAACTGAGACTTAATGGAGGTTTTTGATGGTGAATATAGATGCATTCAAATAAAACATTTTGCTGTAGCATATTCCAAAACTAATCTTTGATATTAATTGCACTGTTAGTGATTCAAACAGAAAACTGAATTGCTTGTTTGTATAGCCTTATATTAACAGCCAACCAAATCATTGATATAAAAGAATGTATTCAGTTCTTGAAGTTTCACCTCATGGCTTAGGCTGTAATATTCTTATTTTCTTCCCTATGTTCAGTAGAACTTGTTAAAGAAATATTTTTCTCCATATACACTTGAAGTTGTTCATAATTTTTTAATACATATTTTTAGAAGTGTTTTCTTGATCAGCTAGTTTTTGTGAGCTGTTGATTGTAAGTAATTGACAATCAAAATGCAAACTCTGCTGATTCATTTTTATTAGACGTATCACTTATAGCAAGGTATTTTTTCTCTCCCCAGATGGAGATTCCAGTTTAGGAAAATATTAAAACAGAAATTTCAAAGGGACTTCAGAAAGTGCTTAAAGGTAAGTGTGTTCCTGATCACTTTAATGAGTTCATACAATAATGAGAGTAATTATTAAAAGCAAGCTTCTGCTATGAATAGTTGCATTTCTGAGCTGTAAAATCCACTTTCTCTCTGTGTTCTCCAATGTTAAATTAAAACTTCCTGCTTCCATTAATGTGCCTGCCAGGAAATTCACTTGCCAGAAATATCTGTAGAGGGGGAGCAGAACAAAAATGTGAATGCAGCCACAGCAAATGCTGGTTTTGAGTGAATAGTCAGGGGAATAGAGGTACAATTCCAGTGTAATTACACTCTAAATAATGTATGTCATCTATTGAACTAAAAGATTTAGAATAAAGGCTTTTAAAATGTACATTATTCTAGCCACCCAAACATGGAAATAATTTGATCACTCTTTGGTAGTTTTTCTCTTGTAAAGTAGTCAAACAAGATGAACAGATGTCTACTGTTCTCTGGCTTTTCTTTGCCTTTGGAACAACAGGTTTTCAAAAGCGGTGGGATCAAATCAAATGTATGCATCATAATTGAAAAGTATGACCGTCTCGCACTCTCTGGTTTTGCCACACGATATAAGGAATGCAATCCAGAGCACTGAAAATTGTATTTGTGATGTAACCTACAGCATGTCGTAAAGAGGGCTTTGTACCACATTAGAATCTCTTTCCCAGCCAGGATCTGAAGATGCAGGGCTTGGTACAGGTAAGGAAAGTTCAATGTGAGAACAGAGCCTAAGGATGGAGGTTCTGTTCCTATTGCCATCTGTCAAAGACAGATCTGATGTGCAGGGTATTTATGAAAAGACAGAACCGTGTGGTGGACCATTTTTGCTGGGCAGCATTGGGTGTCCCAAGTGTGTGTTTAGGTTTCTAACCCAGAGATTGGCCTTTTAGGTTATCTCCAAGTTATTTTAACAGTATCATAGCTGATGTGCACACACAAAAAACCCTTTGTTTAGAATATTTTTAAAAGCTTCTAATTTCAATAGTTACAAATACATGTTTTCAGTGAGCTTTAACATAACTGATATCATGTGTGTAACCATATTAGAAATCTAGTTTATTTTTGAATGACTTTCTAGTTTATTTTTGAATGACTTTTTCTGAGTAAGCACTGAATATTGAATTTTTGTTACCGAATATCTGGTTATTATGTGAATAGTGTAAGAATGATTTTTATGTAATGTAATGAAAATGTTACGAAATGTGATTTTAAAATAACTGAAAGAGTATTCACAGTAGTGGGGGGTTGCACTCATAGAGTTTGAAACTGTAATCAACAAGCATTTCCTTAATTTAGAAAAAGCAACCATATCAAATGTAAGCATTAACTATTGTAACTTTCAGTGGTATTTTAATGTGATAACAGAGGATCTGGAAGTAAGTCACTAGAACCATTAAGCTGATACGTGCATGTCCTGTTCTGATTGTAATACAGCACGTGTTTACTAAGCAAAAGGGAAATTTTGCTTACCTGGCAAAAAGCAAGGAATGAATGGGTTCTCCTGGTCACATACAACATGTATTTCTATGCTGCCACAAGTATGCCCGTGACAGGGGGGCAGTAAGCCCCTGGCCCCTTCCCTGGCCCCACAAAATGGGAAGGGAAAAGGAAAAGAGATAAGGAGATGGGAACTGGGTTCAAGGAAGGAAGGAAAAACAGCAGCAACGATCTATGGAGGAAAACTTATTTTATTAACTATGATATTGGAATGCGAGATAACTCAATATAATACAATCAATTGAAATTGAGACTAATAAATCAAATAAGATAGGAGAGAGACAGTTTCTGAGACCAAGTCAAACCTGGAACAGCTAGGAGAGCACCTTCCAGCACCCAATGCCAGGCAGTAAGAGACCGCCCCACCCAGAAGGGCCAGATCCCATGACTTCCGTAAATGTATAGGGGAATAGGTAGCCGAAATTGCAGCACTAACACTTTAACTCCCAGTGCACTACATGATGTTATGATGCAGAATACCGAAAACCAAAAAGCATAAAACCACGACATATGCAGAGCTTATAAACACAAACATCAAGTATATCAAAATCCTGATTTTTGTTTTCTAATCGGTGTTGCCTGATTGGAGTCCAAGGGTAGATTTTGAGTCAATGAATAAAAGCTTTGGAGATTTCTTTCTCAGTTCAAAGCCTTGTGGGAACTTACACAAATGGATGTCACTTGTACATAACTAAATAGAGATGGATGTAAAACACTGTAAGTGCTTTACAGCTTCTTCTCTGCCGGAACACAGAAGGAAGGAAGGAAAAAAAAAAAGGGAGTGCTAGTGGTCTGTTGCAAGGAGAGGATGGGGAGGCAGTGGTCTGGACTCTCAGCTCTGCTAATGATGTACTGTATACAGCCATATTTTCTCTTTTCATTTTGTTAAGTCAGTCACAGCATCTTTATAGTCACAGTGAGGCAGTAAGATCAGTTGGTCCCTATCAATGCCTTCTTAAATTTAAATCTAAATCTAGGAAAGCATTCTAGCTTCAGTATGAAGTAGGTGAGAGTTAACCTATGTTATTACTCTTTGTTTTCTGCGTTCCCTGTCAAGTACAACCCAGACTGAGTAGGAATAAAATGACCATTAGCTCTTCCTGGGTTTGGGTTTTATTAACAAAAATGTCTGGAGAGAGAAAACATTCCAAAATTCCTTGGAAAGTTAAGTTGAAGGTCACGTGAGGCTTCATGTGTACTGGGACGGTACTTTTCCTGAAAACATCAGAAGTTTAAGGAGCATGGTGTCTCTTGGAAGTCCACCCCTAAATGCATGGTTGCCAAGCTTACTGTATATGTAAGTTACAGTGGCCATAGCTCTTGTTTGCTAACAGTTGCTGTTTCAGCAGTTTTTAATCTTTTCTGTGGTTTTCACAAATAACAGCTTGTGTCACGATGCAGATCCCCCTCAGATGGTGATTTCTCAGGCCTGGATAGCTGTAACATTGCAGCAACTCAGAGCTCATTGTGGGCCAGTTTCTCCTAGGAGCATTACAGAATTTGTGAGCCAAGGGGCTACAGTTCTGTGTCTCTTTTGTTTCAGTGTTCCCTTTTGTGTCGCAGCACAATGTTGATACAGGGAGTTCCTGGCATGCTGACATGTACTAGACCTTTCAACAGTGTAATGCTCTCAGCAGCTTTAGAAGGCACTTGTTCAGCAGCAATTGAAGTTGTTCAGCCAGTGAGTCACAACACACAAATTGCCATCACTTTAATCACCATTATCTCTTGGAACTTATCAACATGCTCAGCAAAAGGCCTTTGCAGAGGACCTTGTAGAGTCATAAAATTTATCCTGTTTTAAACAGCTTTTGCAATGGACCCTGTTCAGGTCAACAACTGGGTTTGAACTGAGGAATTTCAGAGTGTTAGTGAGCCATGGAAGGTCAAGGGCTGGCATCCTGAAACAGTAGCAGAGCCATAAGTGACAGAGGTCAGCCAGCCAGTAGAAGAGAGACCATGCCACAACATACAGAAGATGTAAAACTGAGGGAAATTCATGAGAGACATTTTCACCCTTCATCCTATGCCCTGAAGGTCATCTCCACACCATTCAGCCCTTTTGTTCTTCTCTTTCGGCAATTGGTCCTGTATTTTGGTGAGGTGCACTTTAGCCCGTGAAACAAGGGAAAGCAGCATCTATTGGTATATTAACCTGACTGACCAGATGTCAAAAGGCTCCATGCTGCTCTAAACTCTCTAGAAGAGACTAAGTTCTCTAGTGTTCTGTAGCTGGTGAAAAATATGACGGGGGACTACTGGAGTCATTCACTTGAGAACTGTGTAGAGGATGAATGGGAATTTTTAATTTGTGGCTTCTTACTCAGTAAGCAGGCATCAAATTAAAGTAATAAAAGGAGAGCTTTCTTTTCAACAGGTATAATTAAATTGTGCATATAGCTTGTTGCTTCAGGATGCTCCAGTGATTGATGGCATTAAGTAAATTGTAAATGGTGTGTCAATCCATGACTAGTAAACATCATGGTCCATATGTAACCTGCTGAGAAGACTTACAGGATGTGCATGGCCAGTGTTAGGGCACTTACAAGTCTTAAGCACAATCAGTGCTTTTCTCTACATTTCTAAGCATGAGTACTGGCTGTTGTCAGAGATGGGATCCTGGATAGAATACTTAATCTGAATCTTCGTGATCATTTCCATGCTTTTAAGTAGTTTCTGATTCATTCATGAATTAAAATATGAGATCTGCAGCTTGGTGCTCTGTATTTTCAGCCTGTCAGTACAGAACCTTCTAAGGTGGTTAACTTATTTTCCAACCAGTGAACTGGTTGTAGGTTTACGGGTGAGGAGTGGGACAAGTGATATAAAGTAAACTGTTCTAGAGCTGTCTTATCTGATCTGCAGTGTATACTTGTTGCTATTGAAGCAGGATCTTCATGTGAAAATAAAAACAAAATTTCATCTAAAGTGCTCATTCTCCCAGAATATTTTAAAGCAGACGTGATTTTATATTCACAATACAAAAACCTGATCCATTCAGTACCTCACTACAGCATGTCATTTATTTTCAATCTCCCTCTGAGTAAAGAAAGGTACTACAATAATAAATGAAAACATAAATTTCTTTGAATTGCTCTTCTTCTCTTGCTTTTTATATTGCTACTGAGATTTTTGCTAGCACTGGTTCCTCTTTCTGAGCACCTTTTGGTCTAGCCAGTGAAATTTCTTTGTGTTGGCACTGAGAAAAAGAAAAAAATATCTGTCTAATGTGCAAGTGGGATTACTAAGGCTTTGTATCAGAATTTTTTTCAAAAATGGATTTACTTCAGACTCAAGATGGTGTTTCTGGCTAGAGATGTTAAGAGAAAGCAGTCATTCTGCACAGCTAATTAATAATTCTTGCTCAGGATTGCCAGACATAAAGATCTGCTGAATGTATTTGGGAGCAAGGACTTTAATGAAGCTTTATTGAAATCTCTCTGGCTGGGTTTCTTCTTGGGGACAGTAAATATTTAAGTATGGGTATGGAGAAAATGCCTAATTCAGTGGCTTGTGGCTGTTCAGCAGGACTGCATTCAGCTGCATTTGTAATCCTGAGCATTTTCCTTCTTTGTCTTCCATATTGTAAGTAGTTGCTTCTGACTGTCTAGAAGAGTGTGCTCAGCTTGCATGTTGTGTCATTTTTTTTCAATGAAAGTTCTTGATACCCTCCTGTTCGTGGAACAAAACCAAATGCCAGAGCCTCAGCAATTGATTAAATACTTTTCTTGTTTCCCACATGAGCCTCCCAGTGACATGGAAATGCTGGCAACACAAAGCAACTGTTGTGACACAGCTTGTCAGGAAAGGAAATCCAGAACTTGAGCTTTCACTACTCTGGGCTTCTGCTGTCAGGTGCCCAAATGGCTGCTGCCTGATTGTTATGCTTGCTTCCACACATAAGACATCACTAATTCACAGAAGGAGGCTACATATCCAGTGAGTACCAATAATGAGATTATCACCAAGCAGAGGTCTTCCAGATATGATCAGGTGCCATTACATCTCTTGTGGTTTTACTACTGCAGTTTCATTGATTAATTTTTTATTCTAGACAATGCAGATTATGTTATAACTGTTAATTCTACTTTGAGAAGGAAGAGCCAGCCTTAAATACTCTCTCTCAGTGAATACTGCACAGTTACACAGAGAAGAGCCTCTGGTTGCCACCGTTACCTTGCTATAATCCACAGTATGGGAAGCAAGTGGGACAAAAGAGGCACTGTCCATGAAGCAGGAAGGAAATGCTGCTTTTGCTAACTGTTTTTCTTCTCAGGAACCTATGTTAAAAGTCATCAAATAATTCTTTATTATAAGATAAGTAACTGTTTCTTTGCCATTTGAACTGCGTAATGGATCAAATGGCCGTGGATTGTCCTCATCTTTTAAAACATTAAAAATGAGTAAGTCATTTTTTATGGAAGAAGTGTAAGTCTTTGCAAGTCTTAGGACATGCATTAGGAGTCTTTAGACCAAAAGGTCATATTCTGAACTACAAGATGGAGCTACATGTTCTTAATTTCTTAGCTGAAGTTTCTGGAATATTTTTCCTAGTAAATGACAGTTTTCGTACACATGAGGAGTCCCTTGAGGGAGGAGCTCAAAATTCTAAATTGTTTATAAATTTTAATTAACCTATGCTTCAGTAGGTGCTGATATCTGGTAGATTAACAACTACATGGGGGACAGCAAGAGGTCTCTATACCATATGCTATCTTGTGCAGTACTTTTTATTAAGCGCATAATTTCAGTTACTGTTGATGTGTCTTTTGAAAAAGTTCCTCTTAGTGTTTCTTATTTTTTTTTAATTTACAGATACCAGCAAAATAGCTCTAGAATTTGTCATGCCTTACTGTATTAGTTGGAGAAAAGCACCATCATAAAAAAGCACAGAGAGAGCAATGTATATACCAAAGACCAGATTTAAGAGAGGAAGGTATCTATATGTCTTGTAAGGTTGTAAACTGTTCTCAAGGTCTGAGCCCAGAATCATGAAGTCTCATTAAAAACCATTGACTCCTTTAGGCCAGATTTTTAGCAGTATTTATAAGAGGCTGTTGGGGGACTGTGAACTTAAGTGAATTCTGCAATAAGCACTTCAAGATACAGTTATCTACCTAGTCAGATTTTCAGAGGATTTTCATAATATTAGATACTTAGGCATTTTTCATAATTATACTACTGCCTGTATCTGCATCTTTAAGCCCTTTAATACTTCTGTAAGTCCAGACCTAACATCCTGAGGCTGCTTCTGAATGTTAAACTTCAGCATTAAAATTTTCCTGGTGAAACTAAATAAACATGCTACTTTTTGGAAATCAGAAGGAGATAGTCAAAACTTCTGAAGGTCAGGCTTTCATTAGTAATGTGCTTAGCTCTCAGAATCATGCTGCTCTTAGGTTTTGCAACTAAGTTTATCTTGAATAAGACTTGTCTGCTTTGAGGTTGTTGACATGATAGAAATGGTAAGGCAGTTAATCCAACAGTTCTGATTTCTCCTTCTGGGAGGGCACTGTGTGACATTGTTCCGAGGGTATACGTTCGTGGCTATTTCCTCAGCACTGAGCAGGGATGGTGGATCTAGGTACCTACATGAGAAAAGGGTTTCAGCAGTGGTTTTAGAGGAGAGGAAGCCCCCAGGTGCATGCCCTAAGTATAATAGCTGCAAATATGAACATATATTTGGTGGTCTTATGTTGGCAAGTGCATGGACTGCTTTATACAGCCCCTTCCAGAGATCTCTGAGAGTTGCAGAAAATACGCAGAGGCACCTAACCTGGCTTGGCCATGTTGCTCAACTCCTGGAAATTGCCTCTGTACTTTCCTTAGAGTGCAAGGCAGCTCCAAGTTTCATGCACGTTAGCCAAGCTAACAATGGCTACTGTTATTCTGCTGTTGTAAAATCATAGAATCATAGAATGGTTTGGGTTGGAAGGGACCTTTAAAATTATCTAGTTCCAATCTCTGCTATAGGCAGAGACACCTCCCATTAGACCAGGCAGCTCAAAGCCACATTCAGCCTGGCTTCCAGGGAGGTGGAATCTAGAGCTTCTCAGGGCACCCTGTTCCAGTGTCTCACCATGCTCACAGTAAAGAATTTTTTCTGAATATCTAGTCTAAATCTACCTTTTTCCAGTTTGAAACCATTTCATCTTGTCCTGTTGCTACATGCCCTTGTAAAAAAAAATCCTTCCCCAGCCTTTCCGTAGTTCCTCTTCAGGTACTTAGCCTGTCCCTCATATACTCAAGAAGTCTGTTCATCTTTGTGGCTCTCTTCTGGACCCACTCTAACAGTTCAGTGTACTTCTTGTGCTGGGGGCCCCAGAACTGAATGCAGTACTCCAGGCGGGGTCTCACAAGAGCAAAATGGAGGGGTAGAATCACCTCCCTCGACCACTGGCCACATTTCACTTGATGCAACCCAGTTGGCCCTCTGGGCTGCAAGCGCGCATTGTCAGTTCATGCTGAGTCTTTCATCAACCAACACTCCTGAATCCTCCTCCCTGGGGCTGCTCTCAAGCTATTCTCTGCCAAACTTGTATCTGTGCTTGGGATTATCCCAACCCAGGTGCAGGATCTTGCACCTGGCCTTCCTGAACTTCACGAGTTTGGCACAGGCCCACTTCTTGAGCCTGTCCAGGTCCCTCTCGATCACATCTCTTCCCTTCTAGCATGTCAACTACACCACTCTGGTGTCATCTGCAAACTTGCAGAGGGTGCACTTGATCCCACTGTTCATGTCACTTACAAAGATGTTAACACTGGTCCCAGCACTGATCCCTGAGGAATGCCACTCAGTAGTACCTGTCTCCACTTGGACACTGAGCTGTTGACTGCAACTCTCTGAGTGTGACCATCCAGCTGGTTCCTTATCCAACAAGTGGTCCATCCATCAAATCCGTTTTTCTCCAATTTGTGACCAAGATGACATGTGGGACAGTGTCAAGTGCTCTGCACAAGTCCAAGTGAATAACATCAATTGCTCTTCCTTTAGCAATGATGCTGTGACTGTATCATAAGAGATCACAAAGTTTGTCAGATGTAAGTTGCCCTTGGTGAAACCATGTTGATTACCACCAATCACCTCATCTTTATTTTCCATGTGCTTCAGTAGAGCCTTCAGGAGGATCTGCTCCATGAACTTGTGTTCCTTCTTTTTTTTTTAAATATACATATACTTTTATTTTCTCCTAATTTACTGCTCTGATACAACTCTGCCAGCAAAAGGAGACTGAAAGGGCGCACTGCTATGGAGGGAAAAGATGAGAATGGGACCCTGATTCTTAGTAATAAGGTCAGCTTATACTGCATGGTTTCACACGTGGCTTCAGTGTGCAGAGTTACAGCACCTGAATTGTGCTTGGGATTATAGCCCTGCATTGGTACCCCAGGTTGCTGATGGTAAGAAAGTGCAGCAGATTGAAATCCCACACTGGGGATTTTGAGGGGAAGAAGACAGTGGGGCAATCTGTTTGAGAAGTCTTTAGTCCCTGCTTAGTTTGTAGCTGCCAGCTGAGGACAAGCTCACAAGTGAGAGGCATTTAAGTATTAGACTGGTAAGGGGCTGTGAGACTCAGGTGTATGCAAAACTTTTCGAGAAAAATTGTGACTTTTTTTTCTTCCAGATAGTATGAGTGTGGTGATAAGCCCCAAGGGGTCGTACCGTTCTCTGATAGCAGCATCCAAGCTTCTCCTGCTCTGGGGGCATTTCATTTCAGAGAAATATAAGTCCAGTAATAAAAGCTTCCTTCCCACTCTCCTCCCGAAGCAATTCCTCAGCTCATAGCTGCCTATCCAAAGCTACGTCAGTAATGCTCCAGTATTCAGCCCAATAAAAATTTTGTCAAGGAAACATAAAGTTCCTGTCAGATCTTTTCCATTAAAAATCATTTTTATAGCAGTGAACTGTAACAAGCACACAGCTACGGAGTGAAAGTGTGAAATGATGAGAAATTTGGACACTGTTATCATCCAATGGGGACTCAGTGGCAGACCACTTAGAATGCCTCCAGAGTACGGAGCGTGACAACTGAAATATTTTTCACAACAGACTGTAACGTAGGAAATTTATTACAGATCTCAAAGGGGAATAGCCCACACCACTGATTCTAGTCCTGCCTCCCAGATATACTACTCAGATAATATAAAGTCATAACTCCTTGTAAATTATTTATGAGCTTGTCCCACCTTAGATTAAAAAATATTTCTACTGGAGACTTCCGGGGTTAATATCTGTAGCCTTGTGTTTGATTTGCTGAAATGCACAGTTGTTTCTGTAGCCAGCAGGAGGTACGTAGCATTTTCTTTGTGTGATACTAAACAGCTGTAGCAGGCTGTGAACTGATCAGAAGCAGGACATGAAACCACAGCTAGAACATGCAGATCTAATTGTACTAAACTACTATATAGAGCTCAAGTGGAATAAATTCTTTCATAGTGTGCTATTCTTTCAAGTGTGCTATAATTGTTGACTAAGATGAATCTGATTTCATAGGCTATCTAGTTAATCTTTTGAGGATCGATCATTATGGCATGAACTGAAATTGATGTTCATCAGATTAATTTTTCATTTTCTATCCAAAAGCAAAGAATATTGGTAATATGAACATATTTTTAGTAGACAGTAATGCTTGTGTAATAGAGAAAGTACATTAACTAAGAGTTCTGATGATGAAAGTCAAGTTATTCAGCAAGTTAAGAATCATGGAATCCTAGAATCCTATATTATCTGATCTACTGTTTCTTCTGTAAGCTACTTAAAAACAGTAGTGTATTTCATTTATTAATCATAGGTTAGGAGATGGGAACCAGAATAACAAGGCAGATCAAGATCCAGTTTATCAGCGTCCTTTCTTAGAGACCTTGTTTCTTCCTAGTATAAGAAAGTAGATGCTAAAGTTTATCCCCTCTGTTTTCAGTGAAGCTTCATGGTCATACTGACTATTAGTTGTTCCAAACCTGAGCTGTTCCTAGGTAGACTTGATCCAAGAAGCACTGTGTGCCCCCCTGTGCTGCAGCAGTGTGACAGTACCAATGTGGTAGAGCTTTGAAGTGGTTACATAACTTGGTTACTGTTCCTCCTGTGAAAGATTGTAACTCCTGTGAAAGATAGGCTAAGAGTAAAATGAATATATTGGGTCTTTCATCTGTAATTCACCGTAGTATCATCAGTTTGCATAACTGTTAGAAAATGGTAAATCAAAGACCTATCCCAAAGTGAAAGTTCACAGTGAGGAACATCACTACAGTCCTGAATCACTGAGTGTGCCTTCCAGGTGATTCAATAGCTGGTGGATGGCTAGACCCTCTTTACATCCAGTGGGTTTATTTTGCCATGTCATCTCTGAACTTATCCTTTTTAATGCTCTATAAGCCTATGGTTTGCTGTCATCTTTTGAGTTACAGGGCCTCAGGAGTCCCATTGTTATTCTGGTCCTGAAAGGGCCTCAAACAATATCTGAGTAAGGTGTGTATTTCTGAGACAGGCACCTGGTGATGGTTTGCAGGAGGGAGCAGTGGTCTGTGACCTCTTTAGTGATAGATTTTTCCTGGGTTAAAAAGCAGTACTGCGCAAAACTCCCTCTGTACATGACTTGAGATTGATTGTTTTTGGGTTATGATAACAGTGAAATTAAAAGGAGAAGAGACAAAGCAGTATAGAGCAGATGACTGCACAGCATCTTAAACTGAACAGTTACAGCTTATTGTATGGTTGGAGGACTTCAGCTCGTGTTGCAGAGTGCTTAGGGAAAAGTGGCTTAGGTTGTTCCCTTTGCGGTGGCTCCTTATAGAGGGGCTGTGTCTTGCTAAAATCTGATGTGACTGTATTGTTGATGCTACATTGTGTCAATCGGTCTACATCAATAAACATAAAGGATGCAAAATATTGGCTATATCTGTAATATCTAGGGTAGGAGATAATTAGCCTGTGAGTTGTTTAAGAAGAGGAAATTGTATTTTCTTTTTGTAATGGTCAAATCATTATTGTTTTACTAACAAACTATGGAATACAGTGACCAGGTTAACTAAAAGGTACTTCTTTACCTGAGGAAAGGAAACCTTGCTCATTTTAATTAGAAAGAATGAACAGAGTATCCTGTGGATAAGAAGAGGATGCTCATAGAAAGAGGGGGGAATTAGAGAAAGCTTCTACTGGTTATTACCCACATTGAAACGTAGGCTTATGAGGACAAATGTCTGTTAGGCCAGCTGGCTGGGCAGTACAACTTGATTGCTGAAGGACGGAGAACTGCTGTTGATTCAATCATACAATAAGGAGGTGGAGTGTGGCCATTGCTGATGTCTTCTACAATTGTCTGGTTGAGTTTAGTGCAACTAAATGGAGGTAAGGATATCTGTTTGCAAACACATAGCTCTACAGTACTCCCCCTTTTCACCTACAAAGACCAGATGGAATCAGGTCAGAGATTGAGAGAAGGCAAAAATGTCTCCCTAACATACTCTTAAATGTCGTGCAGTGCTTGCTTAAATATGCGTGGCAAGGATATCAGGTCATTCTGAACATTCAAGTCATCAGGACATAAGCATCCATCTGTGCTTTTCCTTAACTGAATCAGTGCACTCACTGCCAGAAGTTGGGCTGAGAGC
This sequence comes from Centrocercus urophasianus, assembly GCF_019232065.1. Lineage (NCBI taxonomy): Eukaryota > Metazoa > Chordata > Aves > Galliformes > Phasianidae > Centrocercus > Centrocercus urophasianus. The sequence goes on along the minus strand of NW_024884475.1, from coordinate 41,229,821 downwards.
TCAAATAGGAATAAATTGCTTTTCTTGCCCTCTTCTAAAATAAGGTTTGAACAGAAGATCTTATTTTTACTTTAAATATTGTTGTTTGGTTTTGATCCTGACATACTATCAATTTCATCACTTGAACATCTTAATTTATTGATTTCATCTTAACCATGACCTTAATTTGATTATTATATCTTTAATTAGCTTAGTGATGTGTTAATATAAGTGCCTCTTTGCTTGCTCATCCTCTTCAAGAGAATTCATTTTTTATCTATCAAATTTTGCAGCATGGACATTGTATTCAGTGGGTGCAAATAACCTTTAGTAAAGTAAATTGCAAGTCTGTAGCTTTTGAGATCAGCCTAATCCCCAGATCACTTGGCCTGACCTACTAAGAGAAGACACATCTCTGTACCAGAAACTGTATAGGAGGACATTGAAAATAAGTCGTCCCTGAAAGCAGTTTCACAAACTGAGCACATTTAGAAGTGCTCCCACAGGATGACTTGTTCGTGTGCAGGGCTTTTCCTAGAGCCAATGAAAACAAGGAACAGAACCATTTCAGTGAATAATTTACAAGGCTTCAGAAATTAAGACCTAGTTCACTGTGCTCTTACAGGCAGCTTACAGACTGGGACTTGTCAGATCCTGAGGAGAACTTGTGAAGGACATTGTGCAGACACCCAATTCCTTCTGTTTGAAGCTGCTTGACTAAGCTAGGATGCCTCAGCTATAGCATGGCAGATGGGTCAGCTGTGGATGATGGGACAGCTCTTCTCAGCTTGGTGATACTGGGGAGATAGGAGGAAGGAAGGGAAAGAGGATTCTACTAGGCAGTTGAAGACAGAAGGTGGTGCTATTGAGAGGACAAAAGGCACATTAGGCTAAGGTTGTCCCCCAAACTGGATGCTTTCAGCTTGACTGACAAGGTGCCTTTTGTCAATAGACAACTGTCTGCTTTGCATATATACGCAGTTAATCACTCAGATGCTGTCCGGAGAACACTCTTGTTTACTGGTACCTAAAATACTTCGGTTGTATCTAGCATGTAGATACAGCCCAAATGATTGTGGGGAGGAGTGTTATGAAGCTATAAGAAATCATGTAATTGAATGCACAGACTCACAAATACGTATGCAGAGCCATACAGCTGCTTCACAATTATGCATATATAAACCATTTCAAACATGTGTGAGATGAAAGATACTATTGTTCTTACAAGTAGACTCTCAAAGTTCAGTTAGTAAGGTGAAAAACAGATCTTAGAGGAAATGCAGTTGAATTTGCTTCAGAATTTGGGGTCTGACTAACAACTTCTGCCTTGTGATTACGAGTGTAATACTTAATCTTGCAGCACTGCAACAGCAGTTGTGAAAAACACCTGGATTTTGTGTTTCTTTGTTGAGTTTGCAGACTCCCTACCCTAATATATACCTCAAAAACAGGGAAATGCAGGTACAGAGATGAAAGTAGTAACTTACCTAGAAATGGGTACTGAAGTACAAAACCCTAGTTTGAATGCTTAGAAGCAGTTTTCTTTCTATTTGCTAGCTCTCAGTATTTCAAATGGTAGTATGGTCCACTGCAGGGATTTGTAGTTCTTTTCCATTCGCATCTTTCCATTTGCATCTCTTCCTGTAAACTGTACTGAAACATTTGGATTCTTATTTCAAACCTCTTGAGCTGCCCATGTTTTTTGTTGCTTTTTTTTTCAATTAACTCATACATCGATAGGTAAAAAGATCTAAATATTTTGATAATCACTTCAAATGTTCATACTCTAGGAAATGGATGTGCTAGAATATCTTACAGGTTTTTGTACAAAAATACCTGAAGAAGGAGTCTCAAAGTGCCTAGTTGTTCATATTTTCCATGTGAGTTTTGATGGTTTTCTTCACATCTTCTAGATAATTTATATTGATGACTAGCTTTCTTGAAGTATGGTATTTAACAGTATTTACAGGGCTAAAACTGGTGTGGAGCAGGACAGAAGGATGAGGGGTTTTCATCTTCTTTTTCTTCTTTTTCTGTGTCTTAGACATTTATATTTGCGTGTTATCAGTAGCATTTTGCTGTTGACACGTGTGGTCTAGTCTGTGCTTTATCAGAAGATATCTTATACATACATACAAAGCAGGCAGAAGGTGAGAGAGCCTTTGCCACTGCTTAATATTTGAAGTTATTTATCCCAAGCAGAGTTTGAATATAGCAGCCCCACTCCAGTCCAGATTGTGAATCCGTCACTCCAAACATAAATCGTGTTTTCACAGGAGTGGAAGACTCAAATTGGTGCCTGCTGTCTAATGGAAAAAGGGTCTGCTCTAAACAGCACTGTTTGTAGCCTTTCACTGATTGGAGTGAAAAAACTCTAGTTCTATTAAAACTTAAGCAGAATTTGAGCAACTCCAAGTTGACTAGTTTTTTGTGAAATGCCATTTGAATGGTTATACTTTTTTTTTTCCTGCTATATTAAATAGACCATTTAACTGCTTTGATTGGCAATACAATCTGAAACCTCATTACTTGAAAGTTCTACTGCAACCAGAAGTGTGTGTTTTCAAACTGTGATGGAGAAAATAATGTTCTGGCTGGAGGCTGGTCTTTCCAAACTGAGAGATCAATAAATTGCCTCTTCTTAAGACAAACCAGCAATGTCCGCTCTGTGTGCCTCAAGCTACTCAAGTAGGTAGTTCTCCTTTAAAGGGAAATTCAACTATTGCTGTGGATGAGATGCCAGCTTTCAACCTGCTGTTGAAAACCTCATTTTAGGCAGGACAGGAAAATGAAGCTGGTTATTGGGATAAACAAAAGCCACTCTCATCTGGGAATTGTTACCTCTCTGGTTCCTGGATGGCAGTTTATACTAATGCTGCTAGAGGCGCTTGTTATGTCCTATTTTCCAAGAACCTTCTTCTGTTTTTTTTCTTCTGCCCTTCATACTTAATATGAAAGTCAGTTAAAGCATGGTAGTTTAGTGAAGTGGGATCAAAGTGAGGGAGGATCATTTTCTTCTTTATAACCAAATGGGAAGTGTGTTGCAAGGAAACAAGTGAGCTCTCTGCTATTCAGAGCTGCAGGTGTGCTGCTTTCAGAGTTCTTCTTTCTGATGGAAGGCATCCAGTGGTGCCCATACTCAACGCTGCTTCTTAGGAGGAAATAGTGTTAATTAGGATGAAGCCAGCAAGTAGGTAATAAAGCTGCAAATCTAGAGTCTCAGTGACTTAAAACTGCTATGAAGTTACCCTTCAACAATGTGCTGAATGTCTGAGAAAAGGCTTTGTAGAACCGATTGTGTTGAAGAGGATGAGTGCTGCAAAGCTCTTCCTTCTCTTTTACTGAAAAACTTGAGTTTTGTGTCCTGTTTTCAAAAGAATCAGTTACCTGTTTCTCCCTGAATCTATTTGACAGGACTGGAAACTTGTATAATTTGTGCTAGTGGATTGTTATGGTGAGGAAAAGCCTTGCCAAGATGCTCTGGTAGGGCATTGGCTTCTGCCGAGGAGACCTGGGTGTTTTCAGGCTGCACTGAATTTGGCTGACCAGTACATGTAATTCAAAATTTTTGGCACTCTGTTTTGCTTATTAACAAGTTTCTTCTGACCTTTCTCATGTTTAAAACAGTCACACTGCAAGTTGCAACATTCTGCCTTGAAAAGTAACTACATCTTATGCCTCAGGCCCAACCTTTTGTGTCCTCAATGCAGAATGTTCGGGCATTGTTGCTGTGCTGCAGATGAAGTTTTGAGGGGGTGGTTGGCTGGTAAAGAGGGCTCTGAGCCTCTCTTTTGTGCCTCTGAATGGGTTGCAAGCAGGCTGAGTATGCAGCACTGTTGTACATCAACCTGTACAGCCTAAGGCAGTACAGAGAGGAACTGAGCTGTACAGAGTCTACGAACAGAGCTGGGCATCTTCTGCTGACAGAATTCCACAGAGCAGACTGAGTAGTAGGCTTTCATATTTACTGCAGAGGTGTGTCTCTAACTTTGTGTAGGTCATTAACAGAGTGCCATCTACAGGCACATGGTGCCTTTATTGTCTGCAGCTGTAGAACACGTAGAGTGCTATAGCACACAGCAAATGGCTTCTAGGTGAGCCTTGAGTGCAATGGGCCAGTCTAACGTAATTCTTCAGTAGGTTGATGCTTATGCTCCTTTTCCGTGACAGCCCTGGCTTTCCATGGCAGAGCTCATGGTCTGCACCTCCCTTCTGTTACTTAAATGAAGCTCTGGGTTGCCTGGAGAAACTGATTTGATGTATGACATTGAAGTAACCTGCTTAAGTGGTGTGGCATCTCGCAAAAGAGTGTACATACCTGGCTCCTGCCAGTACTGCTGTTACTCTTCTGCATGTGTTCAAGTATGCTCCCTTGGGTCCTCAAAAACTTGAGTGGAGAAGACAGGAAATTCAGTTGCAGATCCAAAGAAATGCAAATCAGGAGAGTTGAGGCTTTTTTGTTTAATTAATTTTATAAACATATTTAATTAAACCAGATATCAATGTAATCAGCACCAGGAAGTTCTTTTTTTTTTTTTTTTATTACTAGTATTAAATTCAGCTTACTTCACGTTTCTCAGCCTTGTTTTTCATGCAGAGCAGATTTCTATGCAATTTGGAAGGATAGAAAGGGGCGTCCTGCTTGTATAGAAGACAGACACTAGCAGTTCTAGCACTTGGAAAAGGCAAGGTATGATTTGAGGGGTTTGTCACCCAGAATTGCAGTATAAGGTGGCTACATTTCTTTTTGTTCAGAAGACAAGAGGGGGTAACTCGCATTTATTTTTGTCAAAGTCCTCTGACAGAACTCTGTAAGGAAAATTTCTCCTGCTGGTTTTCTTCGTTAGGAGAAAGTAGGTTTTCTGCCTTGCAAAAATGTTTGACATTTAAAAGCATATATGAAAAAGTCCATTGTTCATTAAGATAAAAACTAGAGCTTTAGCACATTCTTCACCAAGAATAACAAGTACTGGAATAGATGGGGGGACTTGTCTGGCTGATGAAAGTCCTGGGTTCAAGCTGTAGTTAGAAAGAGCTTGAATTCTAGCCTGGGCAGATGCCAAACCACGTGTTGTTCCTAAGGTTGGTTGCTGTCCCTTCTGTACATCCACTCTTGAAAACCATTTTGACAGCAGCTCTCCACACAGAATAATTTTACATTTTGCTGCTAGGGAGATATATTTCCTAAAAGATTCCCATATGTCTTGAGCACACTCTTTATTTAAACACAAAATATTGAAATAAGAAGCTGCTCACAGAACAATTGCATTACCATAAAACACACCCTGCTAAGAACATGATTTCTGTTTCCATTTAATGTGAGTCAGTGCTCCTCATTATTCTCTCTGCACACCGAGCTTCATCTAAATCAAATTGAACTGAAAAGGACAATAGTGCCATTGATTTTTAGTACTAAAAATAATGCATAATAACCTCACTGTGCTGTCAAATCTGTTCAGTGAATGAAATTGCTATCACAGAAGATGTATCATTATTCATCAACTTTATTATCCTTACCAAGCAGGCTGGTATCTTCATTCAGGTCATTTCTGTGGAACTTGACTCGATCAAGAAATGACAACATGATCTGTATTTCTTGGTTGTCCGTGCATATCCAGAAGGTGTCCCAACATCTTAATTCACTTGAGGAGAGCAGGGACATGCCTCCTGCTGAATGTGTAACTGAGTCTTTTAGGAATGGAAATTTGCAGTTGAGGTGAGAGTAGGATTAGGTGAGGGCATGCACGCATTTCTTTACATGTTTTAAATCTATAGGCAACAGTGCCAAAAGTAAAGTTTCCTGACTTAAAAATACACAAAAAAGATCTAAATCGCAAGTGATTTGCCTATATTCTACCAACGAAGTTATGAGCTTTTTTTCTTCTTTCTCTTAGCTTTTTTTAATGAATGCTGCAGAAGAAGTCTTACAGTACAGGGTAATGAGATTTATGACTGGGGGTAGGGGTGTAACAGCTGTACTGGAGGTTCAGCTGCCATCATCTGGCATGGATTCACAAGTGGCATCTTCCTTTGAAATGTGGTATGACGTGATCTGATGCATGTTACTAGTGATGATTATTTTCATATGATAACTAGCTAGTTCTGAAGAGGCTTTGGGACAGTCTTGGTTGGAGCCCATAAGACTTAAGTAGTTCATGGCATCAATAACATAAAAATTGTGACAGTAATACACAGACAAAATGCTGGCAGGATTAGGCTGGGTTCTGGTCAAAGAGAACTACAAGTAAGTACTGATACCTACAGAACAGCAGATTTTATTTGATTTCATTTTTACTTCTTGCATTAGTCTTCCCCTCCTGTATACACTCTTGCCTTTTTTTTTTTTTTTTTTTTTTCTGAACAACTGAGCAGTTGGGATTTGGAGACATTTCTCTCAGTGTATTTGTGAAGTGTCAAGTGTTCACTATGAAGAGTACCATATTGTAAGTGCCAGTACAGGCTGTGCTACCACTTCCAGCTGAAATCCAATAGTGCTGTCCTCTTGCTGGGTTTGATTTGTTGAGGTCTGCATATGCAATTCCAGAGACTGGTAGGTAGCTACCACAGAAGGACAGAGGTGCCATGACTGGGACTTATTTACCTGTTTTCCACATACGGCTGCTAATGGAAAATACAGGCACTCTCATTTATTCACATGGTTATCTCAAACTACCTTGTGAATTCACACTGACTGCAAGATTGAAGGGAAGCATTTAAACAGGAGGGGGAATGACTGTTAGCGTGAGTGGATAGTGATAGAAGGGGGAATGGTTTTAAACTAAGACAGGGAAGGTTTGGGTTACATATTAGGAGGAAGTTTTTCACACAGATGGTGGTGATGCACTGGAACAGGTCACCCAGGGAGGTTGTGGATGCCCCATCCCTGGAGGCATTCAAGGTCAGTCTGGATGTGGCTCTGGGCAGCCTTTTGTTTGTGGTTGGTAATCATGCACATAGCAGGGGGGTTGAAATTAGATGGTCATTGTGGTCCTTTTCAACCCAAGCCATTCTACAATTCAATGTGAGGGGTGTTAGCTGAATCCAGCCTCCAAACTTTAAGCAGGCTGGAGAAGTTTTCGCCAGGTTGAAGCTCTGTTTCTGTGTGTAGGCATCTGAAGATGCAGAATAATACCATTCCTTTTGTGTGAGTGATACCCTAAGGCTTTCCTACTATACCTCATATTTCTGCTCTCCACTTCTAAGTAAATGCTTTTCTAATGAAATCACCCATTTCAGTTTTGCTCTTCTTTCCAGGCCCTCTTTTTCTCCATCCCACTTGCACTTCACTGGGGAGGAGGAGCACGTTAGTGGGAGGAACTGGCATAACCCAGAGTGTGTGTGGTAAAGCTTAGCTGGTGACAGTAGTGGAACTGAGGACCAGGGATCAAAAGCTTTTGCCAATAAGACCAGTGGAAAATCCATTGGCTTAGCAAGGCCTTTTGAAGCAGTGAAACTCTCTTGAATAGCACTGCAAAAGGATAGGAACTCTTAGAAAGACAGCAGATCTTTAGCTAAATGAAAGTTCTGGTTGGCACACAGCCCATTTAGAGCACTACTCTCTAGCAAGAAATTTCTTTAGCTCTTGTGGCATGGACTAATTCAGCACTGAGCTGGCAGTTTGCTTTGCGGGACCTATGTGACGCCTGCTGTGGAAACGTGCTTCACACAGCAAGGCTATTAATAACCCAGCTCTTGTGAGCTCTTGGCCACAGTCTGAGACCATATTTTCCTAATAACCCTAAAATATGTTTTGTTTTAATGTGATTGTGGATATTAGGTTGAACCTTTCCCACTGTCAGGGATTTCTGAAACCTTAATTGCTTTTCCAGCTTAATTGCCCCTGGAATGAGCTCAGGAATTAGCCTTTTGCTAATGGGGAAATATTTGAGAGCTGTTATGGCTCTGAAAGTATTATTTTTAGACCTAAATTAAGGTAGAGAAATGAGATGCAGATAGCAATCAAGGTTTCACTGTACATACTCTAGAATATGCTAGGAATTACAGGTTTAAATGCAGCCTAAAATGAGTCCAAGAAACTGTTCAAAATAAGTAGTTTTGAGGTGAAATGCCCAGCATATTCTCTCAACTACATGCAATCTTAATGTTGTTGACGCTCATTTGAATGCAAAGGTCTTATCGATAGGTGTCATTCCACTAATAAATTCTCAGGGTTTATAAATTAAAAGAACTGGCTTTATTGGAGTCATATGGGAAGATTTTAAGATTTGCATTTTTCTCTCATCTTAAACAAAAATTAAGAAATTGAATAATGACCTAATTGGCTTTAGCAGCTGCTCTGCCAGCATGTGGAAAATTCATGCAGTATGTCTTGTCACTAGGAGACCTTAACCATTTTTGAGAACTTTCAAGCTCTAGGAAGAAATACAGTAATATCTTGCAGTACTTCTGAGGCATATGCAAAATACAGGTTTCAGCAGACACGGCTTAAAGCATGGCAGTTGTGAGGGTGAAAACTTGAGCATAGCAAATTAGCAGTTTTATTTCATACCCAACTCATTACTCAAAGATGAAAAAATATGCTAGAAAAACTCAGCATGTGATAAAAATGAACATTATTTTTATTCCTAGGAAGAAACTTTTGTTTCTTGGCTATTGGAATGGTTATTAGTGCTGCAATTCTTATCACCTACTGGTTTGTTTAAAGGATGCTTCTCATTTCTGCTAGTCTCTTTGACAAGGCAAACATCAAAACCACCCAAACAGATCCATCACTCAAAAAGGCTGAGGTTCAATATAATCATTCTGCTTGCTTAGGTCCCTTCATCATCTTTCTACCAAGACTTTTCAATTTGTGGGGCCTGTATAAGCTAATATTTTGAGAACCTGTAGAAATATAACATATGGTTTTTTAATTAAAGGCTGTCAAAATGCATATGTGCAATGTGACCTAACTGAGACTGCGCTGGGGTGCAATTTTTAAAATGTGGATGTAAACAATTGTTGTTTGCTTTGGTGAAACAAATAGAAAAACTCCCACAAATCAGTCTCTAGTTCTTGCCTTGCTTGTCTCTCTACTGAATCTTTTTTTACCCATGAATTGAGCTTTTCCTGCTGGAAAACCGTTTGGAGAAGGTATGCAAATATTCAGTTTAGAAATAGAGATGGGAGGGTTAACTGGACTATTCTGTGCCAAATAGGTGAGCTTGGAGTTTTTCTCTCTAGGAAGAAAATGGGGAAAGATATGAAGAGACCCACTGTCTTAAGGGAGGAAATGCACTCTCAAGAAGGTGTACAAGTTCAAGAACACCTTGACTTCACCTGGAAGTAGAAATATTCTGTCAAACTGGTTTTGCTTATGAGCAAATCTGAGAGACTAGTCAACAAATGGAGTTAATATTTTAGAATCCAAAGGTTTTAACAGGTGAGACACTCAGACCTCTTACCACAAAGATGCTGCTTTTTTTCTCCTGTGTTTTCAGAAGTCTTTGGAAGTTGTGCTGCCATCAGTCTAGACACACATATGTAAATCTGATCCTTACTAGAAGGATCTAAAAAGAGCATTTTAATGAGAGACATGTTTGGACTGTACCATGATATACAGCTTTCAGAATGTGTGACAGAAGCAGCAACAGTTCTTTTCCTTTATTTGTAGTAAGAACAATAAGTACACTTTAAATACACATGAATGCAGAAGAGATGATACAAAGCACACTAATACATGACACAAGATGGCTTAAAAGCTGAAGTTGAGTCATGATTTTCCAGAGAGTGCATTGCTGTGAAGGTGTCCAGAACCATTATGGCAGTTCCCTTTTACTGTTCCCCCTCAAATAATTTAGTAGTTCCTCAGCTGTTGGTGTGATGTCTTAATCCTAAGATTTAGCTCGTGCATGTAGGCACCAAGGCCAGGAGGGACATGAAAGCTTGACCTCAGCCTGTTGTGAATAATTCTCACCTCCCTGTCAGTTTGCATCTTGTCAGGAGGGTGGCTGTGTGTTGCAAGTAGCAAATTGTAATGGTGAAGAACACTTTTCAAAGACAAGACTGCTGAAAGTGAATTGAGGTTTGTGCTTGGGAACTCCTTGCAATATGTGGGTTCTGCTCTGTGTGTCATGATGCCATACACTGGGTGATCTGACTGTGCCATAGAAAAAATTGTGGACAGCTCTAACGTGGAGCTCTAATGTGTGCCAGCATCTACAGCACTCTGGAGCCCAAGCTGAAATGTTTTAAAGGAGTCTGGCTTTAAAAAAATCAAGATTTGACAAAAACAGCTTTTGTGATGAATTCTGTTGACATCTCACAAAAGCAAAAGGATCTTTGAATGCCCAACAGTCTTAAGACTGCTGGTAACTGCTTCATAACTGGAAGAGAATTTACCTAGATGTCTGAGTTTGTCACACAAGTATTAGAGCAGGATCACAACCAGCAGGCTTTTGGTACTCTATTGCCCCAAGTTCAGGAGACATTCATACTTACCCTTGGGTCTGATGTGGCATAGGATGAGAGCAAAAGCTTGAAGAATACAATCTCTATCAAGATGAAGAAAGAAATCATTATGTTATTTAAAAACTAAAAAAAAACCTACCAACAGAACTGTTCTGAGTAGCACAGCTTGTGCTCCGTCTATAATGCTGCAGCAAATTACACTACTTTAGGATCTTCTTACTGGAGGCAGGGCTTAACTCTCATTTTCACTCTTATTACTTTTACAAAATAATTGTACCTGCTTCTTCTACATTCTCATCAGTCTCCAGTCTCTTACATCATCAGTGTAAGAATTTAACCTGGTATGATCCTTTCAGACTTGTTTAAAGATGACAGATACCTTTAACCTCTACAAACACAATCTACTGTTTTTTATAATGAAGTATTTCTGAAACCTAAAAATCTCCTTAATGCTTTAGTATCATTCATTTATGTACTGAACTTCAAAAAAGAAATGAGTAAGCAGGAAGTCAATAAAGGAAGTGGTAAAAGGAGTACAGGAACAATAATGCACTAGACTGTTAGAAATGCTTCTTTAGAAAACGTTTTGTCTTCTGCTGTAGGTATTCCACATGACTAGCGCTGATTTCTTCTTCCACCAGGGACTCATTCTGAAGGTTTTTCAGATTCCTTCATGCAAGCTGTTGTATGCAGAGGAAGTGGGATAAGTATGTTATTGTAGAGAGAAAGGTAGTTTATAGTACTTTAATGCTCTCCTAACTGATTGTTTAGGAGAAGTAGTGAAAGGAAAAAAAAAACCACATAAAAACAAACCCATCATCACCACCACCACCACCACAAAAGGCCCCCAAAAAATTGCAGGGGTAAGATGAGCAAAAAAAATTAAAAAAAAAAAAAAAAAAATCAAAAGAAGCCCTCAGGAATTGTATAGTACAGCATAATTGAGTGTCTTGTTAAAATCCTCTTCCCTTTATTATCCTTGCAGTTAGTACAGCAGAGGCTTTGTTTGATGTTGGAATGATTTATGAGTGCTCCTGAAATGACAGAGAAAGCAGAATTTTTGTGAAAGGAGAGATGAATGATTGCCCATGTAAGACTATAGGATTCATAACTGTGGCTTTGCTTGGCTATACTTTTCTGGTTTGTAGAAAACTTGTTTCTGTAATCTTCCAGTATGATACAAATCTCTGGTCATTAGTGCAAGATAAATAGATATATTTATCTGTGTACATGTTTTACTTAGATTTGAGGTGTGTTATGGGTTTGTATAGGTGCAGGGGGTGACCTGATGGTGGTGTAAAAGTACATTTCAAAGAAGCTTAGGAGCGTTTAAAATGTTAGTGAACCTTAAGATATTTAGAAAAATTGATGGGAATTTATGAAATACTTCAGTGTCATTAAAGAAGCGTTTTTCTCACCTTCTCCCTGTCCTTCCACCCAAATATTTTCTAAAACTTCAGCAGAGCTGGTGATGACATTTTCTTGAAAATTCAGAAAGCAGTTAATCAGCTGCCATGATTGACTCTATCTCAGTAAAATGAATGGCTCAGCTTTCGTATTTGTGGAATAAATCCAATAATCAGTGGCCTGCTATTGATATGAGCATATTACTTGGTGAAGATGAACTTAGATTACATTTTTAATTTTTAAGGAATGTATCTTATACTGCTTTATAACTAATTCACAACACCCTTCCCTTTGGTTACTGGGCATTTTTACCCTTAATGTACAAATAGTCTGTGTGGGTTTCACCAGAAATTGCAAGTGATTGTAAAGCTTAAATGTAACCCCCTTGTTAGTAAGGGATGGACTTGTGTTTAGAAACAATCAGAGTCTCCAATTGGATCTATTTTGTTGCCACTAATTGTAAACCTGGCTCAGGCTTTTCAAATCTGAATCCAGATGTTAATGAAGTAATTTGGTCTCTTCCTAAAACTGTGGGTGTTGCATTGCAGTAACAGAAGACCTTTAATTATCACTTGATCTGATTCCCCCTGTGAACCTGGCATCAGTGTATTTAACACTTCCTATTTCTAATTACCAATATTCTGGAGCATTTCAAAAATAGACCAGAAGTTTTGGTCCTGTGTGTCCTACAGTATGTTAAGCCTTGTTTAGGCTTACTGTAATGCTGTAATCAGAGTGATTGTAGCCTTGAGGGAATTTTCTTCCATTTCTTAATTTAATTAAACACTTCCCATTAAGTTTAATTGTATGTTAAGATGGAGAATTCCTCCTGACCCTACAACAAGAAAGGTTTACAAACCAAAGTACTGCTCTCACAGAAGTTCTTCAGGGACATCATCTTGTTTGATAGAGCAAATAATTTAACAGTTTTTAATATTCTGACTTCTTTGTGAAGCCTGTTTCTGTTTACCTCCACTCAATTCACTGGAAGCAAGATTATGAGGCGTGTTGCCATGATGCTCTTATTATTATTGTTATCATTAGAAAGTGAGAATCACATCTGTGCTATCTGCTTTAGTCTGGTGGCTGTAAGTTTGGCTGTAAGTTGCTGTGATACAGAGCTCACCTAAAAACTTGACACTTCTTGGGTCTTGTCCACTTTTTGTTTTGAGGCCCCAGTAATCAGACTATAGTATGTTCATGTATTTGTGTAGTGTCAGACACTGTCTGACTGCTGGGAATTTTAGGTACTATAAAACGTAAATAAGCATTCAGGTAGCTGTATTTATCTTAATTAAAATGCTGCAGCATCATGTGAAAGCTCCTTTGGTGTCTTGAGTGACTATTGTTGCAGTTATGCCTCCAGTAACAGAGGTACTTCTACTTAGTGGGTGAGTGACTGATATTCTTGATTCCTCATGGATCCATTGAGCAGAGGCTATCCCATTCTCCTCTTCAAAGTTTTGCATCCTTTGTGTTTTTCTGTGTATTACAAAGAGTTTGCTATTTAAAAAAAGGAAGAAAAAAAAGTGGCATAAGGTCCCACATGCTAAACACAAGCCCACTAAAGGAATCTCTTGAAGACTGTTTCTGTGGTCTCCCAGCTGGATCATGATAGCACAGAATAAAGATCTAGAAAGAGAGCAGAGTCCCATCAACATCACGTATTTACAAATTGCTTTCTTTTTAGCTTCCATGCTGAAGTTCACAAACATGAAATTAGGGGAAGGCTTACTCTTTTGTCTGATATGCAGCACAATGTATGGTGTAAAAATTTTCTTCAACTATTTTACTCAAATGCATCGTTCTGGCATGACTGGGATATAAACACAGTAATTTTACCATCTATATGAACGGCTTTTCACAATAAAAAGCGTTTGGTTTTTGGCATTTATATGCACAGAAACACCTGTGTTAAGAGAGAAGTTCTTGGCAGTGTTGATTTCATGAAGAGTCAGACAAAGGACTTGTCTGTCTTTCTTTTCCCATCTTCATTAAAATCTCTTGTTTTTTTAGAAAGTCTCCTAATTTTACAGTCTAACTTGTAATTTTGGAATTGTTAAAGATGGCAGCACAGGAGTTGATAGAAAATTCAAAGGATTCATGTAATTCCAAGAAAGAATAGACTCAAGTTCAGACCTGGGGATCTGTGCCAATAGTTGTCAGAGGTTGCTTGTGAAAGCTCATTTTTCTAAAGAAAATGAGCAGATGTGTCTGAATAAACACGGCAAGCTAGTCTGTTGAATAAGAAGGTGCTGATTTTTGCAATCATTTTTCAAGACAAATCCTCCTTTAAGATGCTTGTGTAGGTCACTTCTGCTTTTAGTTCCTGTGCTTGGGAAGGATAACATTGAGCCACATCTATTGGTATTTGGATTTGTAGTTTGAGAAAGCTCTGACAATGAGATTCCCTCCCTCTCGTTACTACAAGGGTAAATGTTCTATTAATTTACAAATTATGTCTTTCAAAAATACTGAAGACGATTTTTTTCTTCCTTTAAGTTAGATAGTTTCACACTTCTAGTAACTATTGCTCATTTTTGAAAAGTCAAATTGTACTGGTTTTATACTTTGCTTGAAAAAATGAGAAAATTTCATCTGAAAAATAGTGCATGCAAAATATTACTGGAGAGGCAGCATTTTTCTTGATATTAAAAAAAAAAAAAAAAAGAAAATACAAAACAGAAAGATGATAACAGACATACTTGTTCTCTTGTTTTAATGCTCCATAGTATTTATGTTAACTCTTTTTGACTTAAAAAACATGTGGCATTGGTGATCCATTTGCAATTTTAATAATGCTTTTGTATTGATGCTTAAAGAAAGGTTTTAACATTCTAGGTCTTTTTAAATGTGCTGTGCTTGCAGGTGTACTTTTCTTGGAACTAGGAATATTTATTTACTCTTAAGTACTTAGAAAGTGCTGCTATGATTGCACCATATAAGCCCAGCAGCAGGGCGCAGCAGGGAGGAAGAGGAGGAATAGCTAAGGGCAGGCTGAGCATGTCTGAGAGCAAGTTTCTGGGAGAACACAAGCAGAGTCAGTGGATGGGCGGGATGAACGCTGTGGGAATGATGTGCAACTGGAAGGTACCACTGTTCTTGCTCCTATCCATGTTCTTCTATACAGCTACAGACCTGAAGCACAGAGCCAACAAGGATTGAGATATACAGCAAGAATGCACAGCATTAGTCAGAGCAGAACCATCCCTTCAGCATGTTGGGCTCAGTAGCAAAGGCTGAGAACATGGAAAAGACATTTGGGAACAAAGTCGTCAGCAGGTTGCATTGCCTGAGTGCCTTCTCCCAATATCATAAGCTGTTTTCTTATTGCTGCCTCTATGAAGGGTGCTAGTGACCACTGCCTTATCCTTATATGAGCAGAAAGATAGGAATATTCAGATCTATGTCTGAAAGAGCAAGCAGGTAGTACATATCCAGAGAAAGATTGTTAGCTCTCTGGTTAAAAACTAAGAAGGTGCTTTGCTAACTGTTTGAGACAGAAGAGTTGAACCTTAGTCTGCTGATTCCCAGTTTTTTCTTTTTCCACATGCAGTGTCCTTCCTCTCCGCTGTTTTTTAAATTATTTTGAGCTGTTAGCTGCAATCTTAAACTCATGACACAGCATTTCTGAGAAGGGAATCTTGGAAGTCATTTGAAAATATTTATCACAAAGCTATTTGACCAATAATTGAAGGGATTTCATGAAAGTGGTAAAATCAAATTAACAACTCAATTTGCCTAGGATTTTTGAGTGGAGGAAAAAAAAAAGACTTTTCTTGTCTGTGATCACTGTCTTGAAGATAAATGACTTTGCTCCTTGCTGCAGCCCAGTGTACGTAGCCCTAGACACTACACAACATTTTTTTTTGTTTTGTAATTGATTTTTTAATCAGAAATTATCAGAACAATTTCAAACCCAAATATTTTCCCTCTGCCCTTTTATTTTTTACTTGCTCTCTGGCTGATTCATCTGTCAGTATAGCGTGCTGACAAATAAATCATTGTCAATGCTCAGTTCCCCAGTGCACAAGTCGTGAGTCCCAAACTAACCCTGCAGTGATGCAAAGATCCTTGCTTCCCAGATTTATCGAAGCATGCTGACTTTGCAGCATCCCATCGTGAACGCAAATACATGCAATGAAAGGCACTAAGTATCTTCTGTACTCAAAAAAAGACTACAAAAAGTTGTTGTACAAGCACAATGTAAATACACTTAACACAGGGCAGCGTGACTACTTTTGCCCGGCTCGTGGCCAAGTTGGTTCAGCACTGCAATATGAGTGGCTAACCAATGGATTACAGTGTTCTGTGACTTTGAACAAGCAGAACTATATACTCATAGAGCAGTTTCCATTTCTGTTTTGCTGCACGCTTGCTATATTCCTTGAGTGAAGAGTAGACTCTTAGTTCCAAGCTTTCCTGTCTGTTTGATTTCACATGTATAATGCTAAAAAGCCATACTGGAAAAAATTCCACTTTCTGATGGTATTGGAGCTCAGTACATGCCCTCAGAGCAATAGAAGGATACAGCATTGCATCACAAAACTTCACTGACAGCCTTTGCAGACTTTGCTTGAAGTTCAGAAGATACTAGATAATTTCCATGTGTTTTGACTTTGTTTCTTTTCAGGAAGATTACAATTTCTGACCTTGCAGCTGGCAGAGGAAAGGTTAAAATACAAACATGGTTAATGAAAGTCACCAAAGCCAGCAAAGCCCGAACTTCAGCTGATCATAAGGTGCAAAAGCAAATGAATATTTGGGAATTTTGTGTGATGCTTTTCCAACTTAGGTATGGGTGTCCACCATTTTTGGCTTGCCTGAGCTACACTGAGTAAAGAGGAATCACCTTGGGCCACATACACAAAATCACTCCGAAAGTAATGCCTCCTATTTATTTCCATGGAAATTAAAACTGATGCAAAGAGCACGATAATGATATTTGATAGAGAAAAATTTCAGTTACAAAATGCTGTTTTTCAACACAGTCATCACCATTAGCTATGTATTTTCACCACCAGTGAAGAAGAGCCTGTAAGCTGTGCTTGTACAAATCTGCATCAGACCAACTGTTGCTGTCACCACTGCTGAAATGTACCACCCACTACCTCACTGTGCCTACATCCACGGGTTGGTCTCCATCAGTGTTTAGAAAGCATCAACGAACATTAATGGGTGCTATTTCTTCTGCACAGAGGAATTCAGTGATGCACCTTTGCTTCATATTTACTTCCATGTCAGATGCAAGTTTATTAGACTGTCCCTCTGCTGCCGTCTGTCACACGGCAATAATGTGTAACGGGATATTAGTGGGAAGGTTCAACCTCTACTGCCATACCAGCATCTGCCTCTGTGGGCCAATATAATAAAATAGCAGGCATTACTTTCGGAACAGCCCTAATAAAATATATAATACAGTTTGTGGATATAAGTAACAAAACTTATTTGAATCTTTCATATTTTTCATTATAAAAAAAAAAAAAAAAGAGCACAACAACAAAAACACAGAACTAGTGGGATATTTGACCCTCTATTTGTGAAACTAATGCTTCAGTCTGGATGGCAGTGGCTGCAATTCTTAGTGAGAGATTTTTAGAGATTTCTTAGTGAGATGATATTTTACTCCTCTGGTACTTCATCCTTGAATGTAGTTGTTCATGAATGTACATACTGCCAAAAAGCAATGACATGAATAAGATGTGACTGTGAAGTGAGGGATGTTTTTTCTCTGGTGAGGGCTTATAAAAGTAAAGAGACATGGTCACATTTTTGAGTTGAATGTCTGATTGCAACTTAATACGCTCTATTTGAAAATTCCCAGGTAGTGTATTTATGTCAACTGGAAATGGAGTTGCAAATAGACCCCCAAGAAAATGATGATTTTTTTTTGCAATCTTGAAACCTCTTCTCAAATTCTTTTATCAAAATGGAAAGCAAAGTTGTGCTTTTTTTTTTTTTTTTTTTTTTTTTTTTTTTTTTTGCTGTTCACAGGACTGTGTTTAGCCAATAAATCAAAACACACACAATTACTTGCTATAACTTGAGCCAGTAATGCACTGCACCCTGCCTGTGCCTGGTTTCTGCTCAGTCACCATTAATAACATACAGAGATATAGGAAAGGGTGCAGTATTACTACATTACCAATGTAAATGCAGAAAGATAGTCAAAATAAAGCAAGAAAGGATAGAAACAAAGACTACAAAGAACTGGAAAGATGTGCAACCTCCAGTGAGCCCCTCCATCAGGTACCACTTTTACGTTGTTCAAAATGGGGAGAACGTTCTTTGTCCACAAGTTGTCAGTAAATGAGAATTTAAATAATGAATTACCTATGTGATCAAAATTTTCTTTCTCTTGGAAAGGAAAGCAACTCTTAAAAAATAAAAATACAAAAGAAGGTAGTGCTGTAAGTAGTGTTTTACCATTGAAAAGCAAATAGAAACAAGCTGGGATTTATTACTTTCTATAATTTTGTGGATTTAGTTGGTTTTGGTTTAGTGTCTCATATTAGAGAAGTCAGTGTTCAACCTTTGTCATGCGCTAGTACATATACTGTCATATTTGCAAACTGGGTGGAAGTGTGAGTTGGAATTAAACTATAGTTTTCTAATCCAAGTCATTGGTTAGGTTGAAATCAGTGGGGTCACAACTGGTGTAAAGCTGTCGGGAATATGATCAGCAAAATGAGCCAGCAGTGTTGGAGGTGATCATGTTTCTGTATGTTCTTTGTGAATGCAGTACCCCAAAAGAGAGACGGAGGATGAGTATTGTGTCTCTACTACACAGTGCCTTTCTCATCACACATGCTAGGGAATATGCATCTTGGCTCCATTGCTGCCTGTCACATGAGTGTCTCTCTCTGGGGAGTGCTGGTGCATGTGTCTTAGAAGTAGAGCACATTTGCTATCATTGAAGATTGCTGGAAGAGCTGTGGGAAGAATTGGGGTTGTAGGATGGCAGCATTCCTGTCAAATTTGATGAAAGAAAAGTGCCATGAATGTGAAACAGAATGTGGCTGGGGAACACAAATCCCAGGTTGCTGGTGGCACTGCTTTTGTTCTGCATTTTGGAAGTCTTGCCCAGAGCTATGTAATTAAATACTTCAGAAGAGATTTTAGTAGCCTGACCTTAGGTCCTGTAATGGACATTTTTTTGCTTATAGGCACTTAAGAAAAGTATGTCTTGGGATGCATTTCCTTTTATTATGTCTGCCTGTTTGTGACCTTACTTATGATTCTCATCCTCTCCAATATTGTGCATGTATCCTTTGCTTCCCTTTAGGGAGAGCGAGAGATGTGCAGACATGTAAATTATCCTTCTGTAACTCTTGCACAGGATTTCATAGTCTGTCACAGAGGAGCAATCGTCTATCACGTTAATATGGTTCTTATCACAGTATTTATGTCAAAACCCTTGTCTTTCATCATTTTCATTAGCATGAAAAGTAAGGTTTTAACAACTATGGTAATAGGTAATAATGTAGCATTAGAACATAAATCTAGTGACAATACAGACACCTATGAAATGACAGGGATATGTTAAAATTTCTTCCAGCACTTATTTTGGGGCAAGATTTGTGTAGGTGGCTTAATTTTTAGCAAGTATTCACTTATAATTATCAGAGCTAACAGGAACTCTTGGCAAAGAGGTAAAAGAAATCCTTGCATTGTAATTAAAGATGAGAGCTAGCAGTTACAGTTACAAATGACCTGTTTCTGGTGGTGCTCAGTGTACATTCCCTTCCTAATTTTGACCAACATGTCTCTTAATATTTTAGTAACAGGAGGATTTATTGCCAGAATCTGTGACTTAGATAAAGGAAGTATATTTTAGAAGGAGTGTGTTCACAAGTACAGGTAGGCAAAGTTGAAACTGAAGTAAACAGACCTTTGATTTAATTATTTCAAGTGTTCGAATATGCCTTATTACTGTCAGAATTGTGAAGTAGTTTGTAAAGCTGGGGAAGCTACTCTTAAATAACTATAGGATGATTGGTCAGCCCTGAAAATACAGCTAAATAGCTGAGGTGAGGAAGATCACTGTCAACATCTGACTGTTCAGTGGAACTCTGTAAGGTAGAAAAAAACCCAACAAAATAAAGGACAATTTTCCTATATAGAAGGAAAGCAAGAGGAATTCATTTATACAAAGCAGTACTTGAAAACAACTTTACAGTTAATTTGCAGTGTAATGGAGTGTTTCATGGCTTTCGTTGGTCAGGAAGTTGGTTTTAGAGAGAGTGTGGGTAACAGTTTTAAAGGCATCTGAGTGATTTACAACATTTGTACACTGCAGACTGATGTAGTCAGCTGAGAGCCTCAAGCAAGAATTGTCTGCTCTGGTGCCAGAGCCGAATGCAAAGCTGGGATCTTTTGGCAGCTCTGCTACAGATCTAGAAAATCCTGAGCCCCTCCACATTGTGCACGTATGCTGACAGGCTCAGAGAGATCTCAAAAGCTGTACATGGCCCTGCATTGTTCTCACAGGAACAGCCCTTTTACTTTGAGAACTGTGATTGCACTTACCCTGTAGCGCTGTCTTCTCTGGCTGAGCTCTAGGATCAAATGCTTGTAGCTGGTGATGTACATCCAGTCTGGCTGTATGCCATACTCACTTGCACGTGAATGAACATGGTCAGGCAGTACTTCTTTTTGAGGCTTGAACTCTAGTTTTGGCATCCACCCAGTATTGGTGATGACGGCATAATGCTTTTGCGGCTCACCTAATGCTTCCTGAAGACCATTCAGCCTTTTCACTTGGGTGCAGAAAGACTGATGGGATTTTGCTTTCCACAGTGTGGGAGCATGCAGTTTTGTACATACATTCATCACTGTTTTATGCATCACAATTTTCCTGGCTTTGGCCTCTCATATACGAGTAAGTTGCACATCCTTGTTAAAGAAATAAAAAAGAAAAAGAAAAAGAAGCACATAGCACAAGGCTTGTCTTCGTGAGGATCACAGATTTACAGAACGTCCTGAGTTGGAAGGGACCCTCAAGATTCAGCTCCTGGCTCCAGAAGCAGACACCCAAAATTCAAAAAATGCTGAATGACAGTAAAGTACAATTTGCAAATGTATGAACTGCTTTTTTCTGTGCAAATTCCTGCATCAGGAGCATAGAGCAGGCTGCCTGCCACCAAGGGCATCTGGCCACTAGGTTCAGCAGCTGCCCTGTGAGTTTAGGCTCCGGCTCAGTGGACTGAACTATTAAATCAGGCTTGTGGTTAGTGACAAAGTACATTTGTCAACCACAGCCCCTTTTTTCCTGCTTGTGAGTTAATTAGTCATTGTCACCTGTGTAGGTAAGCAGATTGTTACCAGTGTTGATTTATGATAGAACCTTTTTGTCTGTAGACATCAGAGTGCTCTGCAAATGAAGGTGAATGCTCTCATCCTCATGTAATTGGTGGAAAAACAGTGATGAAAAGCAATTTCTGAGAAATAGCAGAGCCAGTAGCTAGCCATTGGGAAAAAAAAACCCTGTTTCTTACTATCCCTGCGAAGGCTTCATAAATTTCAAGTGTGCATAATGTGCAGTATGAGGCATGTTTTGATAAATATCTTTTTGATAGACAAATCATAGCCTATCTTTGTGTTTCCAGATAGGATGAGCCTGGTTCTTAAAATGAGATTTCCTGTGTGAATATTCATGTTCAGAAAACTGAATTTGGTTTAAGTGTTCTGCAGTATTAAAAGATTTAAACTTATGTTCTTGTCTGGTAGCTTGCTCACTAGTGCACCCACCAAAAGGGTTTGCAAATGGGAATTGGATACAGTCAAAGTAAACTCATTTGAATTATCATAAATAATTGTCTTTGCAGGGGTTAGCATCACTTTGTCTCCTTTTCAAAATGGGAATTCACTTCCACATGTATAATGATCCATCTTCTGTAATCCACATCATTTTTATCTCAATACAGTTGATAATTCATGAGCACAGGAGCCACTCAAAGTCCAGGCAGTTGGCTGATGCCAGTGGTTTGTGTCCTGGGAGAAATCTAGCTATAAGCCTGTCTCCTACAAGAGCCTCTGCTCTTTGAAGTACCCTTACAGCAAAAGGGATGGCAGCGTGCTGTGGCTGGAGGGATGAGGAAGATAGCTGGTCAGCTATCAAGCTGAATATTGTGTACAGTCAACAACTTCTCCAAAATCTATTTCAAAACAAACTGACAGTTTTGAGTTAGTGTAATGGGTTTAGCTATATGCCTTTGGATGTTAAATCTGCCACACTCTAATTGCTCTAGACCTTCCATCAACTGACTCTTTTCATGAGTTAGGAAACTCCTGCTTGCATACCTTAACTTATGCCTATTTCAACGTTGTCATACTTGCTGCTCTAACGGTACCCTTCGGATGGTGTGAGCTTGCTTGCACAGGTGAGCAGACATATCAGCATTTATCCTTCATTGCCAGATGTATCTGCAGAGTGACATCTATCTGCCAACAGTGAGCAACAAGCAGGAATAAATGCTGCAGGCTTTCTTAGGAAAGAAGCTGGTGCCTTTATATTTACATAGCATTGCTTCCTGATTATTCAGAAGCTCTGAGGCTTATCCCAAGATGATTATTTTTACATCAAAAGTAGATTAATGGAAGTCGACAGCCTCATGTCCATCCAAACGCAGTGTGAAGTGATAATAAGTATAGAATTGCTAGGCAGTAAGGTCCCACGTCACATACTCAGACTAGATAAACGATGAATATGTAATGAAATTACATAGAATTGAGACAGATGGCTCTAGCTTTTGATAAATGCATATATCTTCACAATCAGATAATAATGCCAATGTGTGGAAGATCAATTGGGATATAACAACTTTGAAAACAAAAATCATTTTTCTGCTTTCACTTTAAGATGCGCATTTAAATCAGAATCAATCTTAATTTAATTATAATTTTTTTTCATCATGAAATTAAACAACAACAAGAAGAGAAACCCTGGAAAAAAATACAGGAAATTTTTCATCTTATTTTGCTTTGAACTCCAGTTATTTATCCAACTGCATATAATGAAATGCCATCACCGAAAAGAAAAAACAATTATTTTCTGTCCTATAGACATTAAGATAGATTGATGGTCCCACTATAAAAAGGGCTAAATGAAATTCTTGACACCTTTTTAGGAAGATGCCATTGGTTCCTAAAAACTCTAGTTATGAGGAAGCTTATAATACGGTCTGCCTGCTACTGACAGGGATGTTTAATATTTTACTGGCTATTTAAGGTGCAAAAGCCCTTGAGATAAATCAACCTCTCCTTCTCTCTCTTGACTTTAGCATTTTACTTTAGGTACATCTTTCAGAGAATTGACATGATCGACTAGGGGCATGGTGTAGAAATTACCATTTGAGATAATGTCATTACTGAAAAGTAAGGATTTTTGAGAACGAAATAATTATGAAGCTCATTAAATTCACAGTTTCTGGATACTGCAGATTAGTAAAAGAGTAATGGCAGCAACTCAGCACATAACTTTTGCACAGTGGTTGTGTATTATCTGAATTACTGTCACTTCCTTTGAATTTAAAGTCCTGCTTGTGCAGATAAACAAATATATCTGCCCTTGATTTGCATGGGATTTAGGATCTTTTTAGGTGATGCGGAAATACCCTGTGGTTTTCTACAGTCAATCAGCCAAACTCTGAGTGCCACATAACAGAAGAAAAAAAAAGGTGACCAGCTGAGATCTGACATGTTACGTGCTGTATCAAAAAATGTACTGTGAGCATGAGGAGTTTAATCTCTTTGTCTTTAAATGGTAGCAAGGTGAGAGGAGGAACTCTGAAGGAAACTAGGTACTGAAAGTACTGAAGGAAAACGTAGCTTTTCTAAATCAGATAAGAAAGTGATACTATGTGGGAACCCAGCAGTACTCTGCGTTTCATAGCTTTCGGTGATGCTCCCATAGGAAAACCTTTGGGTGAAGTGGTACCTTGTACAGCTGCAGGGACCCTGAATCATAAACTGGTATAAGGGAATGTAAATCAAGTTTAGTTTGCAGTAGTTGGAGGCTCAGCACGTAAATTGTCTTAATGTCTTCAGGAGAGCAAGAGAGGAGGGATTACACATGAGTGCATTGGCCTTGAATGAGGTCCATGCAACCTATACAGCACTGAGGAAATTCAAATTAGGTTCTTAAATTTTCAGTCCTCAGTCATCTTAAAACTGAAGTATTGAACTCAGTCTTTTTGCCTATCAATTAGAAGAAAAGCATAGGATCTCTTTAGCACTTACCCCTATTTAGGCTTGAGATTAGATCTTCCTCAACTTTGCGTGCTTTTCTGAAGTCTCCCAGCAGTTTGTCAGCATTGGTGAGGTCCCACCTCAAGTACTGTGTTCAGTTTTGGGCCCCTCACTGTAAGGAAGATACTGAAACCCTGGAGTGTGTCTAGAGAAGGGCAGAATAGCTGTGAGAGCTCTGGAGCATAAGTCTTATGGGGAGAGGCTGAGGGAACTGTGATTTTTCAGTCTGCAGAAGATGATACTCAGTGGAGACTTTACAGCATTCTACAGCTGCCTGAGAGGATGTTGTGGCAAGATGGGGTCAGTCTCTTCTCAGGTTAAGGTGATAGGATGAGAGGAAATGGACTCAAACTGTGGCGAGGGAGGTTCATATTGGGTATTAGGAAAAAATTCTTCTCACAAAGAGAGGTGATACATTGGCACAGACTGTTCAGGGAGGTGATGCAAGTTACTCTTCCTGGAGGTGTTGGAGAAATGTGGAAATGTGGCACTGAGGCACATGACATGGTTAGTGGGTGTGGGCGGGTGGCAATGAGTTGGTGGTTGGACATGATAGTCTTTGAGGTCTTTTCCAGCCTTAATGATTCTATGCTAAAAGAAGAGAGGCCATCCTTTAATTTCAGCAGTCTTCGCAGGCGGTGTGAGTACTGCTGTCTATTGGCTTGCAGTGGAAGTGGAGAAAAAGCCTTGCCTACTGTAAAGCAGTTGGGCAGTGACTCTCTAAAGGAAAGTCCCAGTTGGTGCAGAACAAATTTCTGCCTCAGTCTGCTGATTTCAGAGTCAGCACCACAGTACATCATGCCATAGGTTTGCTGCCTCCTCACTGTTTCCTGCAACTTTCTCAAGCTGAGTACCTAAAACTGAAGGCTCTCTAGTTAAAGTGTAAACACTGAACAGCAATTCTTTGTACTTATCTTTCAAATAGAAGAATCACTAAGTGTTTAAGGCATTTCTAGTAGTCTCAATATTTGCCTTCAATCTGCATTCATATGGACTCATGGGCAATCTAGGATAAGATCTTAAAAGAGCCTATCACTTTGTGATATGGCCTCAGGAGAAAAATTTTCTGTGCATCTGTGATAGCTTATTGATCAGAACAACCCAACTGTCAAAGGAGAAGGTAAAGCTGTACATTTCACTTGCAATATTTGTGCAGCTGCTGAACAACTGCACCACATTGAGCAAGCTCCTTGGCAGTGGCCAGCGGGGAGTGCTCTGTTCTTGTAGATGTCAGATCTTTCACTTTTTATTGATGCATTTTAGAAACAAAACTTCATATTCCCTCTATCTTATAAGCCAACAAGGATGAAGAATTTGTGGTCCCTGCAATCAAGTTTCATGGGGCCTGCAACCATTTAATTTTTCACACTGCAACCTGCTAACACCGCCAGGATCATTAAAATTGGCCAGAGGTGTTAAAAAGAATTTTTGGCTACCATTTAGGAAAAAACAAACAAACAAATAAACAAAAAAAATCTTTGTAGTGTAGGTAGAAGTAAAAATTTAATTAAGTCCCTGTTTTGATGCTTCCACTAGAGTATGAAAAAGCATAAATAGAAGTGGAGGTTGTGATCACAGGTTAGTGATGCTGTTAAAGGTAGATTATCCTATGGGTGGAATTCACAGTAAACTTGCATGTTTTCTGTGACTGTTTTATCACCTGTACAGTGGGTATATGTAGTAAGATAAGTGATTTGCTGAAATTAAGACATATCTCAAAGCAAATGGGTGATTAGTAACTGCCTTTCAGCGACACCTATTTCTGTTGTTTCTCATGCTTTTGCACAACTAAGATAGACCCTCTTACACCCTTCGTCCACTGACTCACATTCACTGATAATAATTGGAAGTCAACGGTGATCTTTAAAAACCTTTAGAAGAAGCAGCAGGTTTTGAAGCTGGGCAGGCTTCTGTGGGAAGTGCTGCTTTGGGAATCCCATAGCTATGGGTTTTATGGAACCTGGCAAAATATATATATTGGAGTTCATGAATCTGCAATGTATCATACAGGTTTCTGCATTTCTTTGCAATAGAAAATGAATGTGTTTTCTTGTCAAAGTTCCACCCCCCTCCAGGCTTTAAAGCTGTTTAAGTACAATTCAAATAAAGGAATATACTAGAATTGGAAAGATAATTATAAGGCCCAAATCCTCACATACCACTGGATTCTTTCCCTCCTGATGCGGCCTCTGGTTTTGCTTGTGAAAGCAAAGAAAAAGGTTTCTTTGGTGCATTGTCATTAAAACAGTTAGAGTCTACAATCCTGCACAGCCAAAACAACAGCAGGATTATGTTTGAATCATAAGAATGAACGTGTTCTGCTTCATTACAGAAGTTACAGACAGGATTTGCAGACCACCTTGTCTATCTCCCCTCCAGTGCAGGATTGTTCTCTCCAGAGTGCTGCTTAAAGTTTTTTCCATAGTGCTGCATGTGCCATGTGATGGTGCACCCATTGCTTTACTGGGATACCTGCTTCAGTTCTTAATGGTTTCAGAGGTCTAGCTCACTGGTTTTATTATTGTGTTGCAAAATTACTTACCTTAACATGTGCTCATTTGGGACAAAGCTAGATAAAACGATGGCTAGGTGCCTTATGCTGCTATCAAGATGTATTCCCTGGAATTTGGTTTTAGAGTCAGTTTTCACTGAAGATTTCTTCCTCATTACTTGCTTCTGAGAATTAAAAAGTAGTTCCTCCCCATTACTTGTATTCATACCCTTTGATTTTTCATTCTTTACGTACTGTTTTGGTAATATGGGGTTTATCTGTAAAACAGTGCTTCTCTTTGATCACTACAAAGGAAATTTTTTGTTGAAATACTGTGTTTCAAAAAGCAAAGTGATGGACACTTTGGAAGTCTTTAAAAAACAAACCCCCCAAAAAAGGTGTATTTTTTAGAAAACCGTAAGTTCTTTTTCTCTTTTTTGGAGGTTTGGGCTTGTTGGTGACTTTTTAAATCCAAACTTTTTTTTCTTAAGATAAAAAGGCTTTTCTCTCTTAGTTAGTTTCTATAACTAATAGCTTGCACAGATTTCTGAACAGTTGAATGCTTTATCTCAGATGTCAGCAAGTTAGATATAAACCCTTATTAATGTAACCTAATTCTTAACTCCTCTTTATTGCATCACTGAGAACCATGTAAGAAATCTGGCCAGTATTTCATCCTGCACAAATAATTTTACATTAATCTATACTCTTGACATCCAAGAGCTGTTTCAATATTGTTTCTTTAAAGATTTCTAATCTCTACAAAGGATGTAAACATGTGACGATTTTCTCCCAGATACCTTCTTCATGAAATTGGTCAGCAGTTTTCTAACAGTGGTATTTTACTGCCTTTTTTTTCCCTTCAAACACAAATTTTAGCAAAAATATATTAAGGTATGAAATTGCTCTTCCTTGCAAGTCTTTCCTGCTCCCAGTTTTTCAAAAGCTTTGAAGTGTTTCGGATTCTGCATAAACCAGAAGGAAGAGAACTCCCTGTTTAAGGAAACCAGAATGAATCCTTCTTCCTGAAAACCCTGACCCTGCCATGAGTAGAAAAAGTCCCTGTGTTTACTATATCCCAGGAACAATATTTGACATTTTCTGAACAATCCCTAATTTACTCCAAGTGACTCAGATTTGGATCTCATATCTTTATACTCCCTTCTCTCTCTGTAAAGATGAGTCAATTGTATTTTTTGCTCCCTGACATTCAGTACCCCTGACATTCACATTGAATGCTATCTGTAAAATGTTATTAGCAGAATGCTTATTCTATTTGAAGTTCTTCCTGTCATCCGAAACCCGCCTATATCACTCCAAATGCATGAATAAGAACATTTGCAATTTTTCTCCTTGAAAGCAAGCTTCTTAAAACTGAAGACTAAAACAGCAGAGGGTAAAAACTGTTATCCCTGCAGAACAGATGAAGGAAAATGATTGAAGAGCAATTATAGCTAACATACAGATGATGTGTACCTCTAGAAATGAAACGACTTAAAAAGAGTCTTTTTGAAAATCCATTGCTATAAAAGCACACCAGCAACACTGCTAGCAACTCCCAGTGCTTCAGAGAGATCCATAGGCTGCTCAGGCTTTGGCAGTGAAGTAGATGCTATGTTAGTATGTAGCTTGTCAGAAAAGTGCATTTGCCAAATCTAAGCTGTTGAGAAGATCTACAAAGGCATTTAGTGTTTCAAAAGCAGATTGGTTTTATTGAGGATTAAGAAATTTGTCTCCTGCAACTTGGGTGTGTTAATTATCTTGCTTTTAATAGGCTTCATGTGCCTGCAAAGTGTGTTTCTAGAAATACCTAGTGAAGGACCACTACAGCTCTGGTTCACAGTTCTCACCTTTGCCTCCATCTTCTTGGGAATGCCTTGGCCAAGATGAGTGTTGGCTTGAAAAGCCATCTGAATTGAAAGGTCAAGATCCATGTAATATAAGATTAACTGTCTGAGGCATATATTTTGTCTAATCCTCTGGTCTCAAGGACAAGAAAAAAAAATGGAAAAAAAACCTCTTCTTCATCACGTGTGACTTCATCACAGCCTAGGACTGGATGAAATGCTTGTCTCCCCACACTCCATTGAAAGTGCATAGGACAAGTAGTTTATATAGGAACTAAATTCATATTGGTCATTTTATCCCTATATTACAGCTGCTGAACTGATTCCCATAACTTCTTTGTGCTCAGACTGGTGCTTGTGGCATCCAGAAAGATTTGAGCTAGCATTATGATGAAAACCGGAAAAGCCGCAGACATCCTAAAAGAAATATATTTTTGTTTTTTCCCTGGATCCTTAATGTAAAACAGGGCTGCTTTGGTTCTTCTTGGAAAGTTGAAGAGACACCAAGTTTAAGGGTATCTTTCTACGCAGTTGTGCTCTAAACTGACTAAGAAGATAGAAGATTGAACCATTGAGGCGGTATTTTCATATTTGTCATGACAGGGGGAGACTTTAAAGTTATTAGAGAGCCAGTTACTGCAGTGGTCGTTCAACAAGCAGGAGAAGATAACTTTTCAGAAGCCTGAAGTGTAATTACAGAGTTGTGCTCTGCCAAATAGGGATAAAGCGAAATGCTAGTGCCCAAATCCACGGAAGTAGTTGGGATTACAGAGCAGCCATCTTTTCTATAAACTGTATTACCCAGAGGTAAAATGCTCTCATCAATTGCTGATTGCCAAGCTCTAGGAAGTTGGAGCTCTGATAAAGAGAAATGTTCATCTTCAAAGTGTTCAAATACCAGTTTGTGCTGGCACTCTCTGTGGATTATAGTATTGTTTAGCAACTCCCTAATTGGGGGATTTAGAAACTTGCAACTGCAGAACTGCAGTCATGCTAGAAAATGGTCATTGTTATTGGCAAACAGCAGCCTAGTTTCCTTGGCTGCTTAAGAGGGCCAATGTCCCTTAGAGAACTAGCATTTCAGGGATGAGCTATAAGCAGCATCTGTCCTGTAAAGAGCAAAGCGGTAAATCTCTTCTTCATTCTTTTTTTACTACATGTTTTTTGCTAGTGAAAACTTTAGTGTATTTGTCTGTTCTAAGGGAGAAGTTGTTCCTCCAGCTGTGGTGAGGCAAGGTATCTGAGGCCTTCCTCAACTTCTATTTTTCTAGTTTTCTCCAGAGCTGTTATTTTCTATCAACGTAAGTCATCAAATAAGAGCCTGGAGAACTTGTTGCATTGTGACACCCTCCCAAACTGAGGCAAAATTTGGTGGTAGTAGTTGAGCGTTGCTTTGTTATTAAATCTGTAGTACCTCAGCAAACTGTAGGAGTTGTTTTCAGTTCACAGGACTGGGAATCCTCAAGCTTCTCAAACCTTAAATTGTATTGTCCCCCTATAAGCTCCCCTTGACGCCTTGAGTGAGAAACTAATTGAAAAACAGTGCTGTGAAATAAGCATAATCCATTCCTCAGTTAGCTGGTACTCTCAATAAGCTGTCAGCATTGCTATAACTTGTAGATCTCAAGAATGTGTAGGAAGGCTGAAGATGAAGTTACTACTAGTGGCGGAAAGCAGAGTAAATGAGTTTATTTAGTTAGTATAAAAATGATACGTTTGAAAACAACTGGTGTGTTGTGTCATGACAAACAGGAAAGCAGGCGCACTCCCTTTTTTGGTGATCTGTCACACATTTGGACGGTTTCTGTTACCTGTTTGCAAACTTGAGGATTGAAACATAAGGCAGCAGGTATATCACGTGGACTATGTTTCTTGAGAGCAACCGCTGCCTTCCATCTCATTTAAAATGTGAACACTGACTATTTTATGAACGGCTGCTGCATATATACAGTGAATAGTGAGCACCTTATGTGATATGAGTTGATCCAGTACCACTGATTTGTTTTAGTCCTATTGCAAGCAGTTTAAGGACAGGATGGTCATTTTGAGTAGGAGACATTCATCTATATCAGTGACAACACTCAGCTTAAATTTTCTTATAATTCCAGTATGGTCCAAGGAGTTTCTGCCAGCTTTGTGAAAGCCATTCTTACATTTTACATCTTTGGGTAGTTCAAATCAGTTTGTTTTGTTTTAGTAGATTTTTTTCCTCCAAGTTAAAACCATAGAAAATAATGAAGACAGTGAAAACAGCCTACCAGAAAAGCATCTGCTCAATTAATCAAAATTCCTAACAATCAGAGCCTTGGGTCTTCAGCAAAGAGCATAATTGCATAGTTTTTCAGATCCTAGGTTGGATTAAGTAGGACACATACAGCAGCTCTTCTCCTTAAAACCAAAGCAAACTCAAAAAAAGATATCAAAACAACAACAAAAAAAAGCTGGCATGATACTTTAGATCTGCTATATGACAGGCCTGCAGTTTCAAAAATGAGAGTTCTATACTTCTGGGAAGCCACGCTCCTCCAGTGGCAGCCTTCCCAGCATGAGGTACACTTAGCTTTGAAAGGAACAAACGCTATTTCATCACCATCTTGAAAAACTCTTGTGAGAGTGGCATTTTGTGTACTCTTTAAATAACAAAGAGAAATTATGTTTTATGATGGCCTTGTGATCAAAGGGCACAGTCAACTGTCATCTCCGTAACATCACCTTGCTTGTGTCTGTCTAGTTGCCAGAATTTTTATATGATGCTGTAGAGCAGAATTTCCCCACAGGCAAAATGCTGTCCATCTTTTATTCCTCACCATAGACAGGACAAAGAGAATTTGTTCCAATTTGTACTGTCCCTTTTTTTAGGCATCTTCCAAAAATTAGGCCAGAAGAGATGAGCGTCCTGTGGATGGTGCATGCGTTTATCCTGAAGGGCTGACAGCCAGTTTGCTGCCATTCAGTGATCTATGCTGTGGTAACATGGAGTTTTGCCATGTGCAGATCCCTTTGCTGTTTCACTATGTTTTCAAAGAAAATGGTATAGCAAAAAGAAAGCAAAAACAGCACTGTTGCCATTATAAGTTTTGATGTCTTCTCAGTACTTACAAAACCTTGGTCTTTGCAACATGGCTGTGTTTTGGCCTTACTGCTAGTCAAGAGGCTGTGTCCCAGATAACTGTTAGCTGGTGTCTTATAATGTTCAAGCACATTGCTTCTGCAAAGGGCAATTTCCATTCCACATATTGCCTCCTCCTCATCTAGATTCTAAAATGAGATGGAAATTGCAATCTTATTTATTTCCTGAAAGGAAAGTCCTCTGTTATTGGAATAAGTAGTGCTTTGAGTTCTTCTTCATTATCTGATGCATCTGTGTACTGTTACTCTATACTGCTTATTCTCTGTTTACTCATAGCTTCTGATTTTTGTTATCTTTTGAATGTAAAGGATTACCAGAACAGGCCTATGTTGGAAAAATACAACAGAATTTCGGTGACGGTTGTTAAATTGTCTCTATTGGATTCTCCTGTATTAATATTTAACCCTTTTCAGGTAGTGGTATACTCCCTATAGAGCTCCAAACAATTGTACATAAGAAGAAACAATAAAAAATAATATTGAGATGGTTGGTCCTTCATCATCAGAGAACCCTAGCCTTAGAGAAGTAAGTCAGTAGAATTTTTGAATGTCTTCTTGTTTAGAAGCTGAGTTTTAATCCTTTCTGAGGCCATACAAAGGGTATGGGGCTTAGAGGGAAGGGAGTGTGCTATTGAGAGGAAATTTTGTAGGGTTTACAGGAACATCTTTGCAATATACAACACCAGTATTGTTGAGGACCAGGAAGTTTAAGCGAGTGTCAGAAGGAGACTCAGATACTCCAAGAATATCACGTTCCCAAGTAGATGCACCTATGAATACTGACCTGACAGGAGAAGTAATTGTTGTTGTTTTTTAACTAGAGAAAAAATATATGCCTTAATTTAATGTTAGTCAGAGGTCACTTATCTATCACTTGCCCATAAAAATTTCTGAGTGCCATTGATGGTTACACTGCAGCTGCGTGACCTAGAGAGTTGTGGATGGAGCTTGAGGGCTGGTTGGTCTTCTTACTGACATAGTGGGGTTTTACCTCAAATGTTGAATGATTTCCCATTCCTTATGCTAGACTATTTCAAACTGCTATGTCCTTCAGACCTCTCTGCACCTCCCATTGTTAGTTTTCAGACATTAAGGAGCTTGTACCTTTATGTAGGTGATTCATTCTTTCCCTATCATTTCTCTCTTGACATTTGAAATTGGATTTTGCAGAGGTACCATTTGCCTCTAACTGATAAGAAAGGTTTGTTTCTGGCAAGATAGATTTTCTGTCTCACTCCTCTCCTTTCTTCCTTTATCCACCCACTTTTGCATTGTTCTTGCTGTGCTTTGTATTCATTTTTGTCTTCTCTCTTTCTTCAAGACCCACCTCCCTATTTTCTTCTCTCCTTTTTTACTTTCTCCTCCATTCTTCACATATCCCTTATACAGACATTACAGCTCTAGTCTTTGTGTGTCCCACTTAGCTACAGGTTTCAGAAACATTGATTCCGTTGGTTTGTTCATTTCAGTTTGCTCTTTTTTTTTTTTTTTTTTTCAATCAAAAAATGGTGTGGCTGGTTGGAACCAGTACACTTAATTTAAGAGATCTTAAACTTAGAGATCTTAAAATAAGAGATCTTAAAGAGAGCTGTTGCCTTCCCAGTTTTCAGAGGAAACTTAGACCATATTCATTATTTCTTGTTCGAATGTCGTTTTCCATAAACAATTAAACATTATTGGAGGCCAAACAAACTCTCAGCTAGACAAATTGTGGGTTAGGCATTTACCTGGAAAAGGGAAATCACAGAGGCATTAGTGAATTAGCCGCTGGGCTAGCTGCCACTCTGTGGTTCTTTCATTTGGAATATAGAGCGGTAAATCTCTTTGCTGTTGTGCCCTTTCTTCACCGGGATGATGGGGTTATGGTACCAGCCCAGGTCATGAGATTGGGTAGGGCAGTGAGAAATAAAGCAAATGAAGCAAATGAAGAGAAATGGAGCAGAGCTGAAAGGTGAGTGATGGGGAAGAGGGAAGGCATCAGAGGATGGATTTGCTTAAGTGACTCAGGTGGGCAGCTGAGGAGATCCAGCAGGGCTCTGAAAGTCTGGAGGCTGGATCAGAGGACTGGACATGGAGATACATTATTGTAGCCTGTCAGGTAGCAAAGATGGGGTCCCATCATGGCAAAGATAGCTGAGGAAAGGCTTAAGCCTGAAGCTGCACCTGGCAACTCTTGGTAATACTTCAGGCACTGCCTGTGTGCGACTTGGAGTGATTTTCTAGCCAGTGCATTTCAGGGCTTAGAGGAAGTGCTGAGGGAAGGGGAAAAAGACTGAAAGGCAGCCCACTAAGATCCCTGCAGTCCCTTCTGCAACAAGTCCCTTGAGGCAGCCTGCCTGCCTTTGCTGGATTTGCTTTGTGACCTAATGCCAGGACTTTCCAGAGATGGAATAGATCTGAACTACATGGCTCCTTTGTTTAATAGGAATCATGGAGACAAAACCAAGAACAACAATCCGGAAAAGCTATCTGCCATCACCTTCCTCTTTAATACCATCTTTGTGTGTGTGTGTGTGTGTGTGTGTGTGTGTGTGTGTGTGTGTGTGTGTGCTTGACTGTAACTCTCAAAGGATAATTCATTAAAAAGCTTTCTTAGAAAATGTAGCAACATGAAGTGACTACTTTTCCTGTTCTCTTTATCCAGAATGGGAGACTTTTATCGTCTTTAATTTATCTCAAAGCTTTATTCCATCATTGCTCTATTTCCAATTCCATTTTTATAATAGCAAGGCTTTCTTTTGTTTACATTGGTGAAGACTTGAATTCATAAAGTGTTGGAGTGATTTCAATGTAAAATAAGGTTTTATCACTACATATAAATATATTTAGCCTGAGATTCATTCCGAGTAACCTTTTGTGGGCTTGGAATAAATGTAGCAGTTTTATGTGTACATAACATTAGATTTAAAACTAGATATATGACAGTGATTGACACTGGGGGTGGGGGACATGAGGAATACTTTCCCAGTATTGAAGGCTGCAGCATTTTGAAATAATAAACTATTATTTCTCGCTTCAAAGTAATTCTACAGATGTGCTTAGAGAGCACTGAGAGTTTGTCTGCACATTCTGTAGGTTTTATAAAAGCCAGAGAAAAAGGCACTTTGGAGAATAGCTTTTATTCATTATTATTTTTATTAAAATAGTAGACTGTGGACCATGACCATCATTGGAGTCTCACTGTGTGCTCTGTGCTGAGCATTGCTAGGAAGGGCACAGTTTGTGAAAGAGAAGGTACAGATAGATATTCCAGGCAGAAAAGATTTTCTCATTCTTCTTACCTGTTTTGCAAGCAAGATATTGTCAGGCGCAGATATGCAATCTCCAAGTTCTGTGTCTCACCACTAGTGGAGAGTACAGGTTTTTGAGGGACCTTATCCAAGGTCACAAAGTCAAACTATGCACAGAGACAGGAATTGGTTACAGATTCTCAGTAAGTGCAAAGTACTCACTTTAGTACTGTGATTGCGATGCTGAGTTGTGTTTCTGACGTGTACATTGACTTGGCAAAAACTTCCTTGAGCATCTTGGTTGCTACTGGATTATTCCCTCAGCTTGTTTGATTTTATTCGATCACCTCCACAGGAAGATATTGCTGATGCTACCCTTTCTCCTGGAAAAGTTTGGAGAAATTGTATCTGGTGTCTCTTCGCTTTGCAGGAAGTGTTCCAGTCAATATATCAATTGTGCTGTAAAATGAACTGTGCAACTGCTGTGTTTTTATTAGAGAAGTGACACAGACAAACTTTGTCACAAGATTTGCTCAATAGCTGTTTCACCAGCAACTAGGAGTGCCTTTCAAGAGGGAGTACCTCTCAGTTATGGATATCCTTGTCTCCTTTTTAGTTTTCTTGTCATAGAAAATATATTGTAACTACTATCTTATGAAATTGGTAGTGGCTTTCTGACCTGAATGAAAGATGTGAAGAAAGAGCTGAGGATGAGTTAGCAAGCCTGTGCTCCTAAGTTCTGTTGAAAGGAAAAGTGGAAATTAGCACTGTTTTTCTGACTATGTGAGTACAGGAATGGTCACACTCACTGTCTGCATCTTAAATATTGTTAAACATTCTAAGAGTTCAGTCTGAGGTCTCCATCTCCCTTGTGATCTATGCCCAAGTTATTAAGGTCTGAAAACAAATGAACAAAAACAAACAACAACAAAAAAAATCATGACAGAAAGGAGAAAGCATTATGTTGATAGATTTAAAGTGAATACACAAGGACTTGCTGCTTCTCTGGAAAATGTCTTGTGATTCAAAGATTGGAGAACATTGGAAAACTCTGCACATGTAAGTAAGTGTCATTTTTGCAGGCAGAATATAAAGGTGTGAGCTGTATCTCCTTTGTGCACTACGTGTGCATGAGTGAATGTATTTATTTAATACATCTTCATGTTTCTGTGCTTTTTGTGTACACTATATATAGCTGACAGGGCAGGTAGTTTATGTATATGCCATGTGGAACATGTATATTCTATAGACAATACTTGAAGTATTGAATTTAAATAAATTGAATACATCTTCATCGCTATAGAGTCAGAATTCCCAGGGAGTCTATTAGTGAGCTTTCTGAGTGAGACCCTGTCAGGATAGATATCAGTGGTGTTCCTCCAAAGTCAATGTACTGGCACTGATTTCAGGTATGACCTCTGCTTGCCTATATTCTTTTGTGGAAGTATTTCTGTCACTAGCGGACTGCACTAGCAGCCTGCCAGACATGTTGGAATAGGTTATCAGCAAGCTTATTTCATGGCTGCTTTTAGAAAATACATTCCTCAGACTATTTTTGATTACCTTTGTTCTCTCATTTCTGACATTGCGCTTTTGATGTGTTTGTAATCATGTATAATTCCTTAAAGGAAGCATTTGGAGTCTCCTTTTCTTTTAAGGCAAGCTGTCAGCTCTAGGGCTGTTACCAGCTTGGCACTCTTGCTTTGCATAGCTTTAATTTAAAGGGCAATTGCTTTTATCCTTCCTAGTGTTTTTGTTGCTCCTGTTGCTGTTTCTCTCTCTCTCTCTTTTTTTTTTTTTTTTTTTGGGTGTCCTTCCTTCCTGTTATCAGGAGCTTTGTTCTCTGATTAGCATACTGATTGACAGATAATAGAATTGAACCATAGTCCCTTAAGTGCAAGAGCTTGCTCATTACCCATTGCATCTGGCTGTATTTCATAGTATTATAAAGAGATTTTATTTTGCCTGGGTAAAAAAAGCCAGTAATTGAATTCATGCTAAAATATTTATTTTCCTATCCATCCTATCCAACACTAGCAGATGGCTGATAGGCGCGTGGTGCTTAAAACTTTGAATGAGATTTGTAATGTTATTAAAAAAAATCTGGATGGCTTTTGATTCAGCCTTGATACAAAGCGGAAGATTTCTGGGTATTATCTGGTTTGAATTCAAAATTAACTGGAACAAGCTCCAGTGAGAACAAAGAACTGGAAAGGTTTGCTTCTTTTCCTTTTTCTTTCTCTTTTTTTTTTTTTTTTTCTCTGGGTGCTGGAAGAAGTTGGGAGTGTTTCGGTAATCTTGTCAGGTCACTTGAATATCACAGTTTCATTCAGAGATTCTTTGTCAAAGCATCTTTGGCATTTGATTTGGCATGACTATGAGTTTTGCTTCAGGCCACCTGGACAGTGTTGACACTTGGGCACATACAGGCAGTGGATTTCAGCAGACTCGTGACATCAGTAATTAAAACCACCAGCATAAAGATGGTTTGCAAAGGAGTAGTGCTGGGCATGTCCTTAAAGCAGAACTGGGAAGATTTTTACAATGGAAAGCACTGATGGCATGTGTAAGGAGCTGAGATGCATACCTAGAATTTAGGTGCCCCAGCATTGGCAGACTATTGAAAGCACTGGGAACTAGACTAGCTGCAGAGCAGCTTTTTCAGACAGCTGAGGATGTAACATAAGAATACTGAAGAGCTGGGTCAGATCCCTCCAAAATTCTGACTCATTCTTTAGGGCCTGGAGTTTAACAAACACACCACATTTCAAATGACCTGCGCTTTGGACAGTTTTCTTGCTTCTGGGTGTCTCTAGTTAAGGAGTCATCTAGATCATGTATTGCAATTGGGCTTCTGTACGTAGTACCTGAGAGACCTGAACTTCGTGAATCTGGCAAATCCAGTTTAACTTGTTTATTTTTCAGCTTCTGTAATGTTCCAGTGAGTTGCACATGCCAGTTATGCACTGTGTTGAAGAGTACCTCTTGTTTCTTTTAAGCATGCTGCACCACCATTTCCCTGGATACTTCAATCTCGCTGATAGGAAAAGAAGCAAACAATAGTTTCATATTCATCTTCTCCACTCACAATCCTACATATCTCTGTCAAAATAATCTCTCTGCCACCTCCTTTCCAGCCCATCTGTCTGTTTCCATAGTCTCCTCTTAAAGCAACGTCTTGATGGTTTTTGACACCCCTCTTTTCTATCCTATATCCTTACTGAGATGGGATGGTGAGCACTGTGCTTGAAGCCTTGATCCAGCACACCATAAGCACAGATGGAGATCCTATAAAAGTGCTACAAGTGAGGGCATCCCGAATAATTTTTCAAAGAATGTACACATATGTTAGCTACAGTAATCTCTGTTTTAAAAACAAGTTCTCCCCATGGTTACTTACAGAGAGAAATCTTGAGAGATTTAAAATGGTGCAATTTTCTTACATTGTAGGTAAAGAAATATTAGCTGTACAAAATGAAGGATGTTCTGAACTGCCTTTACATTACCCATACTTAGTGTAGAAAGACTAAAAACTATTAAACATTCGAGTCACTTATTAGGGACAGCATCTTTCTCTGCAACATCTTGATTTAAACTGAATACATCACATGGTATTAAGTGAAATGTGTGTTGTCTTGAAAGACAGCATAACTCATAAATAGTATATCCATAATCCAGTTGATGGCTTACTTATAACCAGGCAAATCTAATATCCTGCTTAGCTGTAGGGTATGTGATTTTTGTATATACTCAACACTCCTGTAATTGTTTGTTTTAGAGGATGGTGGATTTGCCAGTTGCTATGAGCTCATTTCTTGCCTTAATGCCTTAATATAGATGAATATATTTTTTAAAATTCTTTGAAATATCTCTCATATTTTAGCGGTTTCTCAATATAATTTTCTCACGGCAGAGAGAATCTATAGAGAAAACTACTACAGGACAGAATACTTATTGGATTACAGACTATTTATCACTGAGTTTATTTAATAAGATCCATATGGGACTTCACTTGTTTTGGTTGATCTCAAAGATATGTAACTAATATGAAATTTCTTGTAAAGTAAACTGCATCATAACAAATGGCTTTATTGAAATCTACCCAGTAGGATGTAAAGGAATAATGCCAGGAAAAGTTATATTCTAACCCTGCTCAGATTTCTCAGTCGGAAGAGGAGAAGAAAAGCACGTTTAAGTAGTAGAAAGGATTAATATGAAAAATAGCATGACATCTGCATATATATATTTTTAATCTGAAATGCCTGTTCTATCAAGAAGTCAAAGAATGCCTGTAATTTCTAGTTATTTGACATGCATCTAAACAAAGCACTGGATATTATCGAAATAATTCCATGAAATAAAAATAATAGTAATATTGTAGGTTTTGATACTTCAGTATAAGCTAACTAAAAATATTCTGATCGGTTCATCAGCCTTTCATATGGAATAGCATTATCTGACATTAGAAACTGTTTTGTGGTTTATTACAATGGCAGGTTTTATAAATGCTATGGGGAATAAATCACTAAAACCATTTACTTGTCTTGAAAGCAGCGGAAAGGAATAATTGACAATAAAATAGGAAGGTGTACTTTAGACAGCTTAATGATGTTGCAGAGCATGCCTTTACCATTAAAAAGCCATAGGAATTTCAAAGTTCTGATAGAAACTACCATCAGTGTTGTTTGTTTGGTTGGTTTTTCATTATTTTTAAAAGGAATGTATTTGCAGTTGAAAGTAGTGCACATGCAGACATAAATAGGAAGCATTTAATATATGGAAGAGAATTATGTCTTCCAGAGATAGCTTAGCTTCCAGCTTTGCTCCTGGATACACCTCGGTCCATTATGTCAATATGTCCAAATGTCAATGGGAGCATGTAAAAGCACCCACCTTCCAGGTAAGTGTAAATTACTGGCTGCTACACTGCCCCTAATGAGATGTAACTCTTACAAGTCAATTACACATATCAGTGGTGTAAAAAGCCATACTGTATAATTTATTTTAGTGCTAGAGGAAGAAAACTTGGAAAGCCTGGGGCTGGGAATTAGAAGATGAACCCACAGTGGGTATCTCCTTTTGCTTGCTCTTTTTACGACAGAGCAGCTCCAAATAAAACAGGAGGCTGCTCTGTCTGAGAATAGCCATTCCTCATGTAGAACAACCTTGCTCCTTGATTAATGGTACATTTCCCTTTGATTTATAACCATGCCTGGATTCAGGTGGCATCAGAATAGTAAGCAAAAAATTGAGATTGCAGTTTATTAATAGGGAAATTTTATTGTGCTGCCTTGCTTTGTCTCTGTGGTTTGCTCAAGTCTGAGCTCTGTCCTTCTGGATACAGCTTGGTCTTGTGTCTCTCCCGGTGGGGAAAGGAGAAAGCCTGATGGCCACATGGAGGGCAAATCCCTTCCCTCTGTTCTCACAGCTTTAGCTGTATCCTTGGACCACATATGTGGTCCTATAGGCAGCTTAGAGACTGAAACTCTTGTTTGGCACAGGACTTTTTTTAATAGAAACTAAAGAAAGCCTGGCAAGAGAAGAAAAAATAACAATGGGAAAAGAGGTAAGTTTTGCCCCAGAAAGAAGAAACTGCTTCAAACAATATTCTGTTGAAATTTTTGCCTGTACTTGTCTGATCCCTCTCAAACTGCTTGAAGATGGTTTCTTTATTGAGTAGGCCTGTGCTTTATTAAAAGAATGTCCGATAAGTCTTTCATGTATTTATTTAACCTGCTGGTGTAATTAGTTAACTAGAACACATTTTAAATCTGTTGCAATGACATGAGCAGCTGGCTTTATGC
This sequence comes from Centrocercus urophasianus, assembly GCF_019232065.1. Taxonomy (NCBI): domain Eukaryota; kingdom Metazoa; phylum Chordata; class Aves; order Galliformes; family Phasianidae; genus Centrocercus; species Centrocercus urophasianus. The sequence goes on along the minus strand of NW_024884475.1, from coordinate 41,189,275 downwards.
AGTTGAACTGTCTGCCTTCTTAAAGTTATTGCGGCAAGTGTGACAGAGGACATGTGAAGCAGACAAAGCTGACAGTGCCGACTGCAGCTGAAAATGTTGCCTGTGCTGCTCTGCAGCTGATTTCCAGCAGAGACCAGTATCAGCAATTGCACATGGGCACAAGCGTAATTTGTAGTAACACCTCTAGCATTTTGCTTTGCATGCAGTTAGCTATGTCTCCCATAGTTCTCAGTCATTTAATACACATGTACAGGTGTTTCAGGGGTTTTCAAACATTAAAACTCTTCTACTGGCTGCTCAAACTGACAGTTAGACACAAATGCAATTTTCCTAAGGGCTTGGGTGGCAGCCACCTTTGATGCAGAGTGCCTGGGTGACCTGCGTGCCTGGTCAGCCTGCTCTGCAGAGCTTTGTCTTTGGAAAGAGAAAGACAGGCATCCAGCTTCAAACGGGAGCTGGGGACTGAAGCTGTTTTAAAATCCAACAAGGTGTCTAGTAGCATCCTTAAGTGAGAGGAAGATTGGAAATGTGCTCCTTAGTTTCATTCACCCAACACATGAGGACAAGGGACTGTGCTCCATGAGGCATCTACTGTCGAGTGCCCAAGCTCATACAGGCCAAGGTATAAGGTAGTCCTCAAGATACCGTTCAGAGGAGTATATTTGTCATTTCCCTTCTATGGGAAATGTGCTCTATGCTTGTCACTGCTGTCCTTATTAGCAGTACAAAAAGAAGAATAGCCTGGAAGCAGGTCTGGGATTGCCTTGTGAAGTGCCTGTACTTAGTAATCCATAGGCAGGCCCAGTACCATAGAATTGTTTTAAAGTGGTTTTAGGTGATTTAGTATTTCACCTAGAAAGGCCATCTGCAAGGTGCTTATGGAACGGCTATTTGCCCTGGCACTGGGTTCCTAACTTTGCAGAGACTTTGCAGGTAAAGCATTAAGTGCTTACGTGGAAATTACAGGCTTGGAAAATCTACAACTAATATTTTTGGAACAGATCTGGTTTTGGCATATTTTATCTGGGAGGAACTTAACTGCTTATAATTTTCTTGGCTTATAAAGGTGTGCTTCCCTTTCCACCTCCAGCTTCTTCCTTCAGCCTTGTTGGTGTGCCCAAGGTCTTGCTAATATAGTGAGGTGCAAAAGACCTTGACCTCAGCTTGGGAATGGCAACAATCAAGTTATCACCTGAGACAGATAATGACCAGAATGCTATCTCAGATTGGATGCTTAAAGAACTGACATAATAAGCACAGAATAAGGAGAACAGGTTTGTTTTTTGCTGTCACTAGAGTCATCCTTCGTGGTCTCAATTATGATAGGTAGTGTTTTGATGTTCCAGAGGTAAATGCAATACAGTAGCCACACTGATCTGTGTTTCTTCCTGTTTGAACTCTATCCAGACCCTCAAAATAATTTTAACATCTCTTCTTTTGCCTGTGAATTCATTGTATGAAGAGTATTTAGAAACAACTGTCTGCCGCCTTTATGATCTTTACATTTTGCTCCATTGCGTTTACTGTTGATATTTTTCTCAGCAAAGGAACAAAGACACATGCCAGAAGTTTGCCTTCAATGCTTCTTCAGTTGGTGTCAGTATTTCAGCCCTTATTCAAGCAGCTGGCCAGGTCATCAGAGTTCAAGCATACTTCTTTTGTGCTGCTTGCACTGAGTCTGGCATGAAGAAAGATAACTCTACAAATTATTAAGCATTTGGCAGTGCCTTCCAGTTGTGTTCAGTTGTAACTACATCAGCTGCACTGTTAAGAGGAAGTGGCAGGTGAACAAAACAAGAACACAAGACTCATGCTGTTAGAAGCAAATGTTACTGTGTCAGTAACATAGTTACTGACAGTCATACATACTGTGACTTTCTCTAAAGGCATTCACAAGAGAAAGAGAAAATGAGAGGGGGGATATCTGTTCATGTGTCAATATATGTTTCTGTGTGTATGTGCTATTTGAGTTATATACATTGATGTTTGCTTGCTGTATACACAGGGAGTAAGACTACGATGGAGATGAAGCCTTCATACGGCCCATCGGTTTGTCTGCTGCTTTCTATATAAGCATTTTGGATTATTTGTTCTTTTTTTTTTCCAGTGAAATGGTTTTTTTTGGAATGGTATTTATCAAATTTCTATAGGTTTTTTTTCCCTTTTCTTTCAACCTTTTGTGGATCCAGTGAGGAAGCATTCCTTACTTCCAGTACTCCTAGAAGTATAAATTCAATCAGGAGTAGAAATCACTGCAATTATTTTATATTGTTTTGTAACACCGTTTTTTAAAAGTTAAAAGTTCTACAACTGAAAGGGCTTTCATTAATGTCCAGCAAGCTTGATACCTAGTTTTATAGATGTTGCTTTGTAACAACGTGAAGATGCCTTAAGTTGGCAAAAGTGCCTGTTTCTAGTAAGAGCCAAGGGGTTACCTGGCTAGAGTCACAGCTTGGAATGAATGTGAGAGACAGAAGCCTGACAGTCCCTTTTTGGATGTGTGGCGAAAGGTGGGGTTGTATAAGAGCCTCACCCTGACTGACCAAAGAAAGTGTCTCCCCCTTTTGCTGATCCACGGCTGGAGAAAGTAGCATGCGCCTCATCTGTTGTTTCTGAATTTCCTGTGCCAAGCCTACCAGCTGCTCTCAAAAAATATCCACTTGACTGAAAGCCTCAAGACATACCATATTTAGAATTGTAGAAGGCAGGTTTCTTGGAGACCCCATCATTACCTTGCTGAGTGAGATTTGAGCTCGATGTACAGCAGGACAAACTGGTGCTATTTATTTCATGCTTGTTCTCTCCTTATGGATTCTGGGTTTTTAGTTAACCAGGAAAAGAGTAATAGTGTCTGAGTTCAAGCTGTCAAGTTACCTATATATCCGTGTCAGTTTGGTTCGAGGAATGTCATTTGCAGAATGGAGGAAGAGTTTAATTTGTATTTAAAAAGTATCTACACATGTGTATTTGCAGACATACATACTGTGTATGAATGAAAGTAAACATGAAAAAGTAGAGATTGCAAGTTGAGCGTTTAAAGTAAAACAGTGTCCAAGAGATAAGATGACCTAAGCAACATTAATTCCCCTATCAACTTCTAACCAGTACTGTCATGCACTGTTAATAATCACATTCACAGAAGGAGTGGGCTTTAAAACTCGGGATTCATGAGATACTCTTAAACCCTAAAGGGGAGTGTGATTTGGCATCCTGGAGATGTCCAAGTTAAGTAAATTCAGAAAATATATTGACCATTTTGAGTTTGTCTCATCCTATTTCCAGAGGAATGGAAATGAAAATGCCATTCAGCTTTCTTGCTACTATATGCAAAAGTTCGATCTATATGTCTTGTTCACTCATAGGCCCTTTGGAGGGAGGTTTTCTGTGTTGGTATAAAGGAGTTAAAATCTTTGTGATACTACTAGACAGGGAATTTTTATTTCTATAAATTTCTAGTAAGAAACCACAAAAAGACATAGCTAACACCTCCCAGTACCAGTTTGCTGGTACTTAATGTGTGTAAATACCTGTGAGAAAGGGCTGTTGTTTTTATTCCACTACCAAAAAAAAAAAAAAAAAAATCTTCTTACAAGTTTGCTTTTTAAAATTTCTAATCATGTGACCAGAGTATCAAGACTGATGAAATCTCAATGGCCGAGGAGAAAAATCTTCACTAATTTCACTGAAAAAGAGATGACAAATATTTGTATAAGCACACCTGCTTATGGATTGGTTGACAGTGCTTGACTATACCTGATACTGTGGCACTAGAACTGGTCAGCCAGGCTGTTGGGAATACGTTTCTGACTGCAGCTGGACTTTGTGTCTGAGCTAGTATTCCACCTAGGTGTCTTACTCTGAAATTCCATATCTTGGGATGCTTTATTAATGAATTTTGTACAAGCAATGTGTATATTTTCTCCTACCAAGCATACCTGTAAAAGCCAAATATTAATGCCTTGGGTATTGTGTAAATAGCATTCCTAATCCTGCTCTGAAACAACTTTCTGTAAAGCCATTTTCCACTCTGTTTCTTGGAGAAAAACAAATATATAACAGAACTCTGAAACTCCTCTCCAGTATTTCATTTGCTGGCTTTCAAGCATCATCCTGGGAGCAATGAGACAAGAAAAGAATATTTTCTTCCTTCAAGCTCTGCAGTGAACAGTGTAAAACTATGCACAATAGATTTGAAAGAAGTTTTATATATTATGACAAGTGAGTGTATCTCCAGGGTGCTCTGCTGTTGTGGAATGTAGTTATAAGCCAAATCATCCATTAAGTTACCGAATGTGGTAAAATTTCTCAGGTTCTTAGGGATGAAAAGCACATGAAGAGACACCTATGAGTCAGTTCTTATGAATGCAATGAAGTAAGACTATCAGCCTAAATTGTCACTATTAATCAACAGTGTAACCCTGCAATGATAGCCCCTGTGAATCTGTGGATGTTTGGGACTGTGTTGGTTGGAAGGAGTCTGACAATGCTAGGATCATGTACTCAGTCCGAGTCTCAAAGTGCTCCAACTGAAAAGAGAAATAAAAGCATATGCAGTCTTTGCTCCTGGGGAGGTGTTCAGATGGGTAGGAAGTCCCTGATTATTATATTGTTTCTATATGAATAGAGAACTGTTTTAGTCTTACTTCACTTTTCCTCCCAGTTTTCATCCTCTGTTGTCTTAGAATTTCTCTCGCTAAGTCCCAAAATTCAGCCTTTCAGAATTTGCCTTGCCAACTGAGGGAGTGAGGGAGTATTGGTATTATTTGTATCATGGCAAAAATGATTTAGCTTTGGTATACCTGCAGTGATGTACATCCATATGTTCATACATCTATGCTTTCACCTTAACTTCCAATAGACTGATAAAGATACATAAAACGAGAAGTAGCTGTGTTGTTACTGAAAATCAGGGGCTACTACTGCTACTGGTATTTTAATTACAATACCTGCCATCCAAGGGATAGTAAATATTTAAATATTTGATCTTTTTTTTTTTATTTTTTTTTTTTTTTTTTTATTTGCTGTCAATGTTTGTTTACTTATCTGGATACTTTTCATACCTGTGATCTACTGCTTAGATTGTCTCTGACTTCAGAAGTTGTGTTTTGCTAATTAAGTTTCATAGGGAAGGGACAAATTTCATAAAAAAGATTGCAAAGTTAATTAAGGATGAGAAACAAAATTAAAAGCAAGTACAGCAACCTGACTAAGAAGACAGTAATAACACGCAGTACAAAAACAGTGTCAAATGATTTAAACACCTCATCATTAAAGCGTGTAAGTAAAAAAATTTAAAGTAGTGAGCACAATTCAAAAAGGTGGAGAAGATTATTTATACACCAGGGAAATCTTAATTCAAGGTAAGAAATATTTTCCATGTGCCACAGTGTCTTTTCAGAAGGATTCATGAATTCCTGTCCTGGCAAAACTTGCTATCTGATTTTGGATAGTCTTAGAGGTGAAAGAGTTAAACAAAACAATTCAGCATTCTGGAAATATTAACACCAGAAAATGGGAGACTGCTAAGCTCTATGCCCAAACTTTCAGCTTGGTGAGAGGCAACACTTGGAGAATAGAGTCTTCAAAAACAGCAAGGACTCTTATGCGTACTGCTAGCTTTTACACTAAGTAGTCTGCACTGGGAGCTGCAGAAAGGGACAGGAGAAAAGCATGCAAGGAGGGGGCTGCAAGTAAATCCCAGTGTGTCTCTTTTGACATTGCTGCAGGACATGATCTCCAGTAGTAAAATGGCCTGCAGATGCTGTAACTTGCTTATGCACATGGCATCCAATTTGCAAGGTCTAATGACAGGCATAGAATTAACTTGGCCTGCTGCTGCAGGCATGCCTTGGAGCTGCTTACAAGTTCTAGCACCATGTCAAGATGTTTGCTCCATCTTTTTAAAAAATAAATAGCCATCAGCATTGGCATTTGAAAGAGCAGCAATATATTCAGGTAGAAACTGAACAGCTATTTCAGTCATTTCTCTTATATCTAAAGTTAGATGTTATTTAATTTTTAGGTTTTTTAAAATTATTATTGAATTCAAGTGTTTAGTACCTGAAGGAAGGACACACATAAGGTGTTTATAGGCATTCCCTGGGGTTCTCTTTAAACAAATACAGATGTAATGCAGTTAATTATGGTAAACAATCATATAATTCTGTGGGGAGATGTTTCTCTCATCTTTAAAATGCTGCAAGTGGGATTTAGTTCCCTTAAATTCTGTGGTGTGACTCACATTGTTGTCATCTCTGCTGAAACATATGACCCACTGCCTCACTGTGCTCACATCCACTCATTGGTCTCCATCCGCATTCAGCAAACATTGATGAATGTCAGGGGGTACAATTTTTTCTGCAAGGAGGAATTCAGTGCCACCTCTTTGCTTCATACTCACTTTCATGTCAGATGCTATTCTGTCAGACTGCCCCTCTGCTACTGTCTGTCACACAACAATACTATGTAATGGAATACTGGTGGGAAGGTTCAACCTTTACTACTGCACCACCAACAAAATAGGAGGCATTAATTTCAGAGCAGCCCTTATGTAATTTTCTCATGTGATCTCATTTTTTTTTAAATAATCAAGACTCTTCCTAAAGAATAGTGCAAAGTAATCCAAAAGAAGATCTCAAAATACTTTTTGCTTTTACTGTAATCAATCCTGATTAGGAACCTGTGCAATGATGCTATCCTGATTGGAGGGAAATTGGCGAAGGAAATAACCAATTTTCAATCAACATAATTGTTTGCTCAGGAGGTCTGAAATCTAGAGAAGTGACTTTGCATCTTCTGCAGAAGTGTTAAAAGATTCACCTGGAATAGAAAAAAATCTAGTGTAAATATTGCACAAAGGAAGGGCAACTGTTGGCGCCTACATGGACTTGTATAAGGCCTTTGATGTGGTCCTCCATCACATTCTTATCTCTAAACTGGGTATATATGGATTTGAAGGCTGAACTGTTTGGTGGATAAGGAATTGATTGGATGGTCAGAGCTAGAAGGCTCTGGTCAACTGTTCTGTGCCCAAGTGGAGGCCAGTCATGAATGGTATCCCCCAGTGGTCCTTTTTAAATGAAGAGGGGAGATTTAGGTTAGATATTGGGCAGATTTTTTTTTTATTCAGTGTGATGAGGCCCTGCACAGGCTGCCCATAGAAGTTGTCGATACCCCATCATTGGAGGTGCTCAAGGCCAGGTTGAACAGTGCTCTGGGCAGCCTGATGTGATGGGAGAAATGCTTTCCATGGCAGGGGGTTGGAACTGGATGATCTTTTATTGTCTCTTCCAACAAAAGCCATTCTGATACTAAACACATCATTCTGAACCAATTCTGCTGAAGATTTCCTGCTTTTCCCATTCTACGAATTGAAGGGAGGCTAAAGCTACCTCCTTGAATAAGCTAGCAACTTTACTGCAGTAATGCTGAGCATCATAACCGTTTATCCTAGTCATATAATAATGGGGCAAATTTGCTACTTCCCTACCTCTGAATTGTGAAATTGCAATTGTATATGCATGTCCCAGAGGAAAATGTTGCTGGATATACATGGCTGTATGCACCTATCCTTGCACATTCTTGCACTTTAGATTTGCCTCCCTTAAATCAGTCAAGACACGAAATGGCCAAGCCGTATCTGAGCATAAAATATTTTTGCTTTGTTGTGTATTCCTTATCACCTTGAGCTGTCCGTTCAAACGTAAAGAGAAGTTTCATTGTCCACCTTGTAAAATTATAGTTCCCATCTACTAAGAAATAGAGGCTCAAAATCGGATAAATAGCACAGAATGCTTTGATTCATATCTGTGTGCTGGAAGTTTAATACATCAAGTAAAATACCGCAAATACATCATTATTTTGACAGCTTTGAGAAAAAAAAAAAGGCAAGAGGATTGCAAGGCATGAGTTTAATTTCTGCAGTTTTACAGCTTTGTGTTTTGCAAAAGAATCAAATTCTGCCATCAGTGAATGCAAAGCAAGTGGTAAACGGAAGGGCAAAGTGGAAACACTATGCCAACACCTGTCAAATTTTGTACTTGGAGTGCAACCCCCCACGAAGGGTTCCCTACCCAGAGCTTGTGTGTCTCACACTTTCTCAGAACATTACTTTTTTCTTCCTTCAGGCTTAGCACTTCCCCAGCTGCAACAGAAGGTCACAGAACAGGAGAGACTAGATAGGCAGAAGAGCATTTCCCACCAAGACTATTACAGGAAAAAGCAAGCAGGCACTCTTCACCCATCTAACAACAGTGGGATTTCCACCATCATTATGCCACCTGACGTGGTTATTTATTTAGCCAGTATATAGATAAGATGAAAATCTGTCTGTAGGTGCCAGAATCATGTAATGCAGAAATCAAATCCTTGTGATAAGCAGCAAGAGTTTGATGGGGTGTTGAGAAGAGAATGCAGTGATAAAAAGCTGAAGTCCTGAAGACATACAGGCAACCTCTCAGTTTTCCACATTGATGGTATCGCTGTTGGGAATGTTATATAGCATAACGCTAAATTTAAGTCTATAATGCAATAGGGTCGGGGTCCTGTGGACAAGAAGCAACAACCCATATACAGTGAAGTAGTTTTTGTTCATGGGGGACAGGGCAGTGTATGCAGGTAAAAAAAGTCCTTTGCTTCTTTGAGCAATACTACCTTCCCTTGTTTTTGAATCCTGGGATTAGTAAACCTTGTCACCCAAACGCAGCTGTGCAAATTGCTTTTAGAAAATCTTAACTTTTAATGCACAAGAACATTTAATATTCTTTTTGTTTCCGTTTGAGTCATTGGATTTCTCTTTATAATTACAGAATGAAAAATATTTTTTTCTAGAAAGCAAAGGCTTTTTCTTTTTTTTTAACCTTTCCTATTCTATGATTCCAGGGCCGTTTTATAAAGTTAATAGGTGTGTGCAAGTAGTTCTTCAGGGTTGTTAACATAACCTTTACCTTTCGCTATAGTTGCCTGACCTTTAATGCAAAGTATTACTGTATTCACAAGTAGTTATATTTAAAGTATTTCTGTATTTACCAGTATTTCACTAGTGGTATTTCATTATTTTTGCTCCCATTTCAGCAGAACACAAAAATTGTATTGATAATGTAAAATCCGTGCAATTAATTTTAGCAAAAACTAAAACTGAACTGATATTTAGTCAAAGCTCAGAAAACTTTACTAGAAAGTTCACCCTTTTATGGTCTTGTTATTTTTTGCAAATCCCATACAAATTTCTTCTTTCCTGTCACATCTCAAGACCTTTTCGTGAGGAATCACAGTCTCTTTTCTCCCTAATTTAAATTCTGCTCTATCTCTTTGGAATATTAGGTATGGTTTAGCAGTGAAATTATTTTAATGATGTGGCTGAGTGCTCGTATATATTCAGGCAAGCAAACATAAAATGGTCATTCTTTATATTAAGGATCCATCTATAGTTTAGAAAAGGTAATAAATGATTGATTGAAGGCATAGATGGCTTCAGTAGAAGCTGGTGTGTATTACAGAGGTTATTTGCTCATCAGTTGAAGGTATTGTAGATGGCTGCAAGCCAAGTATACACACAACGTGTCCAATGAGTGGACTCCATAATAATTGATTAACTGTGTATTAACATGCAAATTAACTCTTCATCAGCTCTTCATAAAATATATATGAATGGCAACCAAATAGCAAGCATGACCATAGAGAGAGACACTAGATTTCCTTATGAAAGGTGGTTTATATGCTCTTATTTTTGTTTAAACATGGAATGTTATTAGCAAGGGTGCCTATGGCACCAGAAACCGAAATCTATTTTAGAAGTGACATCTTGTAGTGTTTGCCTCATTTACAATGAAGGGTAGGTCCCTAAAACACTTGCACAGTCCAGAATATGTTGTTGCACTTCTCTTTTTTAATTTTTTTTTAGGTAGAGTTTTCATCTTAAGCCCACACCTTTTCAGAGGGTGTGTGGAAAGGGAAGGGAAGCTCCACTGCTGGCATGGAGTGTTCTGTTCAATGTCTGGGGCTCACTCTGAAAGGAGATTGCAGCTTGTGTGGGCTTATGTAATTCATTCTGTCCATTTTCTGGTTAGAGCCATATGTGCCTCAGTTGCTCCTAGGAAAGAGCCCGATAGGTGTTCTGAACACAAGATTGCAGCTTCCTCTTGTAGTGTAGTCCAGTGTTTTATTGCTAACAAAATTTTCTTGCCTTTGAAATGTGAACATTTCTTATTGCAACTTAAGCCTTTTTTTTTTTCCTCTCCACCCTGAAAGTGGTGAACAGATTGCTTGCTTTCTTTTTTTCTGCAGCTTTTTATGTGTTTGATTACTGTCGTTATACCTCCCTTTAGTCTTCTGTCTACTTCTAGTAGTTGTCCTTGTTTCATGGCTTCATCTTTTCCAGCAGGCAAATTCTACTACATAAAGCAACTTTGGATCAGGCTCTTTTAGAGCAGCAGCTAGTTGCTAAATAAAGCTCTGTACTGAAAACATCATTTTACTTAAATATTCAGATGTTGTATATTGAGATGGCAAATGTGTATCCTTCTTAATGTGCAGAATTGTCACTTGCAATAGAGAAAGTTACACCCAGGTTGCTTAGAAGCATGACTTTTCTTTAGCTGCTCAGCCATAGTTTCTCTATCAGTGTATCACTATTAATGGCTCTTCAGCAACCAAGACTGTAACCTGTTCTTAAATTATTGTAAAATAACCTTCTACTGACTGAGGACAACAAATACAGAAAGCTACAGTGTTAAACTTTTTTTTGTTTATTTTTGGCTGATTGTTTTTCTGTTGTTTTTGTTTGTTTAGCTAATGGGAGTTGTTTATCATCAGAAATTTCTAATATTGGGTCTAGTAAGCATTTCTTGTTTTTCTGCTTCCATACAAGTTTGTAGATTTAGTTTTCCAGAGAATGAGAAAGAGTAAAGCCAAGGTAACTTAGGGTTCATTTAGACCCTGGGTAGTTTTACTAATTTCTTTTGCCTTGGCTAAATCTAGATTTAGAGGGGGGGAAAAATCTGAATAAATAGAAAGCAAACTGATTCCTTCCTTTCTTTTGCTAATTTCTTTATAGAATAGAGGAATGGGAATAAAGTCATGGTTGCATAAATCTTTGCCAAGGAAAGGACTGGACTTGATATTATCAAGTAGAAGATACATGAAGTATCCATGTGGCTCTTGAGCATCCATTTTTTCTCATGATTGTGTGAAAAAGAAAGGATGCAGTGAGCTGCATTATCCACAGTTACGCATCTGAGAAGGACATACCTGCCTGTCCTGTCTTGGCTGCAGTCTGGCAGAGATGAGACCTCCAGGACAGAGGCGAGAGAACTCTCTAGCTGAAGAGCATGGTCTACTGGGAGAGCTGCCAGCAAGCAGAGGGAGTATAGGGCAGAAGAGGCAGAGAGGTCCAAGGAAAGAAAAAGGACTCGTGAAGTATTTTTCTGTGGCAAGAAACATCTTAAAGTTGTTGGTCTGGAATGATGTAGACTCACACAACTAAAATTCATGAGTCCCGTGGCCAGTTTCCAGATTGATATGTTCAATTTTTCTTTTATTACAGACGTACTGCATTTCTGTAGGGTATATCAATAACCTATATATTATTTTTGAGTGAACACATATATAGGTATTTTGCTGAACAAAACTGCTGCTTTTATTCCCCAAAGATGAAAAGCATACTCTTAGTAGGCAGTTTTTCGTCCTGGAGAGTTCAGGAGAAGGTGAGGCTGAGTAAGTTTATCAGACCGAGCTGGGCATAGTTGGATGTTGCAGAGGCAGCAGGGAAAGATGATTCTGTAAACTGAAGTCAAATTTATTAGAAAATATATAGAAGTGCTTATTCAGTTTGAATCTATGGTTGTACTGTGAGAAGAACTTAGCAATTCTCATTCCCATCATCTTTTGTGCTGAAAGTAAATTAATGCCTCCAGAACCAAGCTAAGTTGCCTTGGATGAGCACGAACAGAGCTTGTTAATCCCCTTCTGTCAGAGATAGGGCTCTTACTTATGTGTGTGTGTTCTGTTGTTGTTTGTTTGTTTGTTTTTGCTGTTATTTTTTAGACATTCTCATGAGCATTCATCTCTGAAAAGCTTTTACAAGAAGTGGGTTGTTTACCTGTGGCTATGAAGTAGGTCTTCTTCAAAGTCCCTTATGACCGTAGGGTTTGATAGATACATTAGTGATACCTCTGATCTACTTGCAGTGTCATTCAGAAGTTGGAGAAGGGTTTGACTTCTTCCAGTAGTAATGGCTGTGTTGTATGAAATCAGTGATGCACAGATGATGAGGGAGATTTCAGGTATGAACTGTTGTTCAGACTACAGAAATTTGCTCAAACTTCCTTTACTCTATCTTTCCTCATCGATATTAATAAACCAGGTAGTAAAGCATCCACTAAGTAATGGAACTGTAGTATCCTGCAAATGGCTGTCTTGTGGCTAATTGCAAGCTCAGAGACAAAACATTTTAAGGATACCTGATGCTGTTGAACCTTTTCTGTCCATTAAAATACTAGCACAATGCTGGCTGTACTGAGTTCCATTTGTTGTTGTGTAGCTCAGGTTGTCTTTGAGACTTCTCCCACTTCATTGGATTTGATTGCTTTTGATCAGAGGTTTAAAAAGCTGCAGGTGAATTAAATGCAAAAGGCATACACCACACCCCTGTTTACCTGAGTGTCACTTCCTTATAACAGAACAGGCGAAAAGCATTTGTTTTGTCAACTTTTATCCCTGACTTGTCTTTACAGTGTTCTAGCAGAGGAGTATCTGCATGCTGATGGAAGTGAGAATGAGGCGGTTTTATTATATATTAAAAACCTCAGAAGTGTGGGAACATTTGGAAAGTATTAGTTTGGGTTTGCTTTGTACTTTCACTTTCTTCCATCCAGATTGAGCTTGAAACAATTCGGCCTGTGCTCCCAATCCCTTGCCATTGATGGATCCCACTTAGTGAAACTTTTGCATGATATTTTGAGCAAGAGAAATTGAGTCCTTTTAGAGCCCTTGACTTTCCAGAAGTGTAGTTCTTCTGCTGTTCTTAACTCACATCATGAATGTTATTTCCTATGTCGTATGTCAGAAGGTCACAGTACAGTTTAATCAGAGTGGCCTTTCCTGTAGCCTGCAGCTCTTCTCTGCCTGCTATGCAAGCACTGAGAGAAGGAGGGATGCAATTTGTCCCGGTACAAATTTCCAGGTAGGCTGTGAAACACATGCTTAATGAGAGCTATAGAGGAGCATACTTGCATCCTGGCTCCTTTCTCCTAGAGCAAAAACATCCTGGAGAGCAGATGGAACTGAAATAATCCACAGGTGAGCAATTTGTAAGTGCAGCTAACATAAAGAGGCCAGGGCAGAGGCACAGCGTAGCTTCTCGGGCTGTGCTGAGGGAAGGTGGGCCTCAATGGGTTTGCTCTAGTCTTCAAACCACTGTAACAAGATGCTGCAGATTGAGAACTTGTGAATGTGCAACAGTGCTCAGTCACCTTTGTAGTGAAGATTTTTTTCTCATGTGCAGATAGAGATTCCTGTATTTCGTCCCTGGACTTATAGAGAAGAGCAGAGCCTCCCTCAGTGCACCAGGCCTACTTTCTACCAGGGCTGGAGTCATGGCTCAACCCTCTTTTGGGGCTGGCTGAGGGCAACTGGGGAGAGCAATATTGCCCTTTCTTAAACACAGAAGGTGTAATTGAGTCTGTCAGGAAACAGTCCTGCTGGGTCTCCTGCATGCTGACCTAAGTATCGGGCAGGATCTGTCCCTAAACGAACCAACCTTAACCTGCCTGTTTAGAGCTCTTGTGCTTTATTTAATGAAACTTCCTAGTAAAATAGAACAGCTATTCATACGCCCCTGACAACAAACAATCATGAAAATTGCCTTTGAATATCTCTAATTTGCCTGAAAGAGTCAGAACAATGGCAGAGAATAGTGACAGAAATTGCTGCAGACAAAATATAACCCATTTGAAAACTAATATCCAGCCTCTATCACCAGAAAACAGAAAGGGGGAGGAAAGGGGGGGTCATAAAGCAGAGCCTCCTGGTAAGATACCTTGTGCTCCTAAATTCCTTTTGTCAGTGTAATGAGAGACTTCACCTTGCTCTTTTCTCAAGCACTGTTATTTACACGGAAAATCAAAGCATTTAGTAACAGCATAGACAAGCTGTCTGCAGCAGTGCCTCACCTGGCAAAGCCACAGGAAAGCTGTTTTCTTCCCATCTACTTCATGCCAGTAGAAAACTATCCCTCTGTGGAAGCTAAGCGCAGTGGAAATAAGTATGAACAAAAATTGTTTTAGCACAAACTCCTGTATGGAGAGGACCTAAACTCCTTCCTCTGGCTTCTTCAGACATGGAACAAGCTGAGATGCTCAATAAATGCTTTGCCTCAGTCTTCTCTGGTGGTCAGGCTCCCCATGTCTGCCAGGACACTGAACCTCTAGGTGTGGGTGAGAGCAGCAGATTCTGTCCCTCTGTAACAACGAAACAAGTCCGAGACCTCCTTATGAAACTAAACGTATATAAGTCCATGGGGCCAGATGATACGCATCCCAGGGTTGTGAGAGAGATGGCTGATGAGGTTGCTGAGCCACCTTCCATCATATTTGAAAAATCATGGCTGTTGAGTGAAATCTCCATTGATTGGAAAAGGGGAAACATTATTCCAATTTCTAAGAAAGGGATGACCTGGGGAACTACAGGCTGGGGAGCCTCACCTCTGTGCCTGGGAAGATCATAGAGCAGATCCTCCTAGGAGCTATATCAAGGCACATATGATACAAAAAGGTGATCAGAGACAGCCAGCATGGCTTCACCAAGGACAGATCTTACCTAATCAATGTGGTGGCCTTCTGTGATAGAGTGATGGCATCAGTGAACAAGGGAAGGGTGATGTGACTCTAAGGCCTGAGTCGGGTTTCTGTTAAGACTAGGAGGCCTGCAGGATTTACAGAAGAGTACAACCGGCTACTAGTGTCACATAACCTTTAATGAGTTTAGTATTCCTTGAAACCCAGAGCCAGGTTTTAAAGAATTTGGGTGCTTAGAGGAGTGTCTATAGAGTCCTGGGTTTTCCTGATGGCTGATTTTGCAAGTGGGAAAAAATGAGGAGCTGCTGTCAACACTTGGTTGTACTGAAAACACCAAGGCAATGCCAGAAGCAGACAGAACTTGGACTTTTGTGTGCCTAGCTTCCTTGTAAAAGTAAGAATTGAGTTTCTGAATCAGTTAAACACTGCAGCACTAGGCAAAGTGATGCTTAAGTACTTGTAAAACTTGTGCCTCAGAAACTGGACGGCATTTTAAGAACCCAAGCTTAACACAAACTGCATGCTTTTGTGCTGGCCAATTCAATAGGGCTTTGTGCAGTATTACTGAACATGGGGGTAACTATCCTCTGAGTACAAATGAAATGTATTTGGCTCTCCTTTCATTTTATAAGGAGATAACAGAACAAAGGATTGCTGCAATTTAAGGGCATGAACCCTCATTTTCTCTCCAGTCCACCTAAATAGGAAAGAATTTCTTGTTGGCCTATGATCTTCCCTTCTGCAAGTCAAAGCCTTTTGAGTTCCTGCTGCAAGTAATGACAGTTTACTCGCAATTTTTCAGCTGCATATGATACCCAAAATTGGCCCTCCTGTTGTAATGAAAAGCAGCCCACCAATACAGAGGTCCTGTAAAAAAGCCAGGTTTTTGTAAGAGAAGAGAGCGTGTCTGTGCTAATGCTCCTGCATTGCTATTTCTCTTCATGCCTCGCCACAGGAGCAAACCAAGGCAATGCAGAGTGCTGTAAAGTGTTTACAGAGTGTTGCTTTTTCACAAAAAATGATTGTCAGACTGTGACTACATCATTTTTTTTTAGCAGGAAATAGTGGTGTAGTAGGATTTTTTGCTGTTAGTTTGTTTTTTATAGACAGCTGTTGGTCTTAATTGCTCTGAAATAAAAAATAATGCACAAAAACCAACCACCAAAAAACACAAAAGCCTGAAATTTCTGATATTTGGGGATGTAAATCATGGTGTTGTAATTCTGTGTCTCCCTACTTTATTTTTCCTTTTCAAAATAAGCATGTCTGAAACTTTCTCTTAGTTGTGTTGCTGTACACAACAAGGATATCTAGTAAATATCTGTTTGGCACTGATTTAATGTGAATAGAATTTAACCTAAACTCAGCATCCAGTACCTTAAGTTCTTTTCACAGGTAAGCACAGAATAGTGAAAAGTCAGTTTGATCAATGTTATTCAAGGGAAGCTGACAATCCAGATTCATAGGAATTTTCCCTGCTGTTTACCTTTATACTCTGTTCTCTTTTTTTTTTTTCTTCAGGCTGTAGGCCAAATGCTGTTTCGCTGTCTGAGGAGATCTCAGCAAAGGGACAGTAGTTAAAGAGGAACGATTACATTGTAAAAAGTCATAAAACCTTCCAGTATTCAGAGTCTCAGGGGGTAAGTTTATCAATTTAATTGAATTAAAATATTCCAAGCTGTTGCTTCCTCTGCCACAGTGCTGCAATTCCCTGTGCAGGAGTGTCATGCATTGGTGATGTTGCAAATGTGTGTGTGTTTATAATGTCATCACTGAATATGAAATGCGTATCCTAAACACAGACCATGGAAGGAAAACCTTTCTAATTGAATTTTTCATTTTTATGGTTTCAGTTCCCTTTTATGTGTTGAATTTAGGCCAGTCTGTTGGAGGAGGCAGGAATCAATAGTCCTAATGAGGAGCAGCCCTGAGCACAGCCTGTGATGAGGCTGATTTTGTTACATTTCATACAGCTGTACTGCTCCTCTGGGGATGAATCCTCACCTCAGCCACTGTCATTCAGTCTCCTAAGATACAATTTCCCAGTATCTACCAATTAACACAGAGACATTCTTCTTATCATTTTGCTTGAAGATCCAAAATAATTTTCTGCTATACTTTCAGAGCAGCCCTTGTATTTGCTGCAATATCCAGAATGATGGTAAAGACTCTTAGAGAAATATGTTTAATGATTTTAAACACTTTTTATAAATCCAAATAAATACCTCTATAAATACTTTGGAATGTTACAGCAAATTAAGGCTGAATATTTCGATTTTCCCCATGCTTATTTCATCTTGCTCAAGTCATTGTTTTAGATCTTTTCATAGTTTTTGTTTCATGGGTAATTTTTACGATGGTTAATAATTTCCTTAAATATGTTGACACAGGTGACATGACAAAAGAAATGGGCTCATCAAATCACCAACAAAACAGACTTGTTTTTTGTATAATTCCTATAGCTAGGTAGAAAAAAGGAAAAGATGAAGGTGTATTACTCCAAGCAAATGTGTTTTGGTCTTTACCTTTTATTGCCTCTTCTGGAGCATATTTCTTGAGTCATTGGAGCAAAATATGTTAAAATTAAATAGAGGTGTTTAGTGGAAGAAAATCTCAAAGATTGCTGCTTTTTTTTTTTTTTTTTCTTTTTGTACTTTAGCTAATTTTCTTGCAAATGAAAGGCAGACCTTGTTTTCTCATATTTTTTAATTCAATCTGAAATGGCTTTGCTGTGGAGTCACACACATGAGAACACAAGACTGTGGTCTCACACACTGATTGTAATGGTTTTCTCAAGTACCACGGCTCCTGGTTGATCCAGAGGTTTTGAAACCTCTTAAGACTTCTAAGCCACAGGTATGTTTCCTGTGAAGCTGTTCAGTGAATGTCTTTCCACAAAGTATGAATGCACAGATAAAGCAATTGGTGCCAAGGGGTTCTGGCTGCTATAATATGCTTTCTGTTTTACATGGGTAGAAGGCAAAGCAGTGGCAGCTTAGACACAAGAATAGGATATTTTTAGTTTTAGTAAGAGCAGTGTGGAGTGTGTGTAACTGCTGATGAAACAAAGGATGACAGCTTGAAATCTGTAAGAGGATATAATGTATGAACCGGTAGAAGGTACAGGATAAGAATCAGGCATAGTATTCCTGGTAACAATGTTGAATTTAGAGACTGCTTTTGACACAAGAATAAACTGTGGACACCTTGCAAATTCCTATCTTACTCATATGGTCATTTCTATAAAAGAAGGTAACAGGATTTTACAGCAACTAAAAGCAGTACTGATGCTAACGTAGCCCTTCATATCTCCTATACTGATGCATTCAGCAAGCTCTACAAAACTGCAGCATAACATGGGATACTGTTTCCTCTTCACCTCAACCACTAGGAGTTACAGCTCCTGACCTTTAAAGATTAGAAACAGTAAAATGCATTATTAATAAGTAGTAAATTAACAAATAAGTGCCCCTCTGGTAAATCCAAAAAATAACATTTTGAAATACTGCCACCTTCTGATAAGTTTGGGGCAGATATCTGAATTATAAGTAATTTGTCATTTTTTTTTTAATCAACAGTAATTACTTATTTCCTCATTTAATAGTGTTAGAACAATGTTGCACCATCTGTTGCAGTGCCAGCTTTCACTATATGTGAGACTACGTGTATAGCAGTATAAAGAAATGGTGAAAATATATGATTTCTTACAAGTGATGGGAGAGACAGGCAGAAAACTATACGAAGACAGGAAAAGCATTTAGCTATTTCATGTGTGAGTTTAAGAATTTAAAGATGAGCTTGGCTATAGGAGAGGCATGTGTATGGTGTGTCTTAGCAAATCAGAGTTTCTTCCTCCTAATTCCTGCCTCTGACATGAATGTATACACAAAGGGTAAATTCTTCACATTTTTACTTTTTAACATTCAGATATTTATCCCCATACCTCCTTTGTGTATATTTCAGTTGTCCAGATGGTGTTTTATCTGTCCAGCCTCATACCATTACTATATTACTTAAACTTGGCAGTGATGCTTGGAAATAGCTTTCCGCAAGCTGTCTTTTCCTTGCAGAGTTCATCCAATTTCAACTCATAGAATGTCCTTTGTGCTGTGACAATATATGCTTTGTACCTAAATAGCTACTATATCATTTAGATTCCCTTGATAGGGAAGTCTGCTTGGAAAGACAGTAAGCCTTTAAAAATACCAGAAATTAATACAGAATTTAAGCTAACATGTGTTTAAAGTGTCTCAGAACGCAGACAGTCAAAAACTAAATTTGTTTAGATTCACTTCCATCTCCTCAGAGTATTTGCTGGGCTGAGAGGGTGATGACTGTGCCATTCTCCCACCAGTAGAGCTGTTACAATTATGGCTGATTCCAAGAGCCTATCAGCACATTTCTCCCATAGAGTGCAAAAAATTGTATGCTTTTATTGTAGTCCCAGTGTGTTTTTCCTTGGCAAAATGGGTATTTTGAGATGCTGGCTGAGAAAACAAGATTTTTCCTTGAAGATTAGGATGATGAGAGGACTTCCAGCAGCAAAGGCATAGAGAAAAGAGCCTCACTTTGAAGTTACAGCATTATTTCCTTGCAACTTCATTCCATATTGTAACTGATCCTACTTGGAGCTTCTGCTACTGGGTACCATGTATGGCAACTACGGGACATGCAGCAGGAGTATGCAGAGTTGAACATGTGTACTGCTAAGACAGAGAGGGCAATGCTTGAGCAGGGAAAGCACATCAGCTGTCAGTGAGGATTTAGACCCTTCTCACAGTCAGTGTAAGTGTGTGTACATTTTATTTGCTTTCTCTTACTAATCAGCTTCTCTCACTTACTTTCTGGCTTAATTTTTTTTGTTGCTGCTTTCAGTTTTCCTCCTCAGTAATACTTGAACTTATTACCTGTTCTTAGCCTAATTTGAGGAGTGAGAAATCAGGATTGTGCTGCATTTCCAGTTTTTTCAAAAATACATAATCAGCTACGGGTTCCCTTATCAGTGGGCTCTCTTTCACTAAATGCAAAGGCTGAAAATTGAACTCAACTATTTAACTATACATCAGGGAACCCATATGTGAGAGAGACATACTGAATGAAAGTATCCTAAATCCAGGCTTCAAAATCTCTTCTGCTTGTGTTATGACTTGTACTTTGGCTTTGAAGACTCTGAAGTGGGTAAAATGGCTTGTGTTCAGCTAAAGGAGCCAAGTCTTGCAGTAGGACTTGTGCTGCAGTCATGCTGATAATTGGCAGGTGGATGTCAAGCACTGCTAGGTACAGGGGGAGTGTCTTGAGTCCTGTAATCACCTGTAATGTTCCCCTGGGAGAGGTGGGGGGAAGGATTTGTTTGTTCCTGATTCAAAGCTAGTTGTATTTTCTGATCTCCCATTCTGCTTAAACCTAGTTTTTCTCTGTAAAAAAAGATAAATTAAGAACAACCAAGCATCTAGCCTTTGGGAGTTTGTTGCCAGGTCGTAGAGATCTATTGCAAAGCTTTAGACAAATTGGAGTGTCATTACAAACTAAAAATTAGAACCCCTTTCTCATCAGAGAGATGAGTACACTTGACTCCTAAACATCTCCTTAATGCAGAACAAGGAGCCATGCTGCCTTCTATCATCCCAAAGATTGTGTCTTCCTGACTAGTATAAGGGCTTCTTCTTTCCAATTTAATACAGAACAATGTCTTCTGTTGAACAGTAAAAATTTCATCTCCTGGGTTTCAAATATAGGACTATCCCAAAGCTGATTTTCAGAGCTTCACAGACTTAGCTAGACGTGACGCAAGCTATGCGGCCAGATTTGATAGGAAGCTCAAGTGTCTTTAAAACAGATCTCAACCATATGTATGGTGTGCCACTTCTGCTGTAGTATATTGAGCTCAGGAGAAGGTGAGTAACATGATTGCCTTCAGCAAAATTGTCAAACAAGGAAATCTTTTAAAACTACATAGAGGGGGGAATGTAATAAAAGCCCTGGAAGGCAGAGGCTAAGAGAAGAAAAATTGGCAGGGAACATTAACATATACTTTTAACAAGCCTTTTCACAGAAAGAAGAATGACCCAGAGATTTGACTGCTGTAGTTCTTGTTTCAGTGAATGGATTTCGTATGTGCTGCAGTGTAGGAGAGAAATGCCTATTCCATGTTATTTTATGTTTCTGCTTGGAAGAGCAAGATGAAGGTTTATTTTGACTATTGAGTCCAACCTCAGAGTAATACAGCGTGTCGAGCTTCCAGGAAGTGAAAGGCATACAGAGCTCACATCTCAGATAATTTTAAGGATAATTCCTTGGCTGTTATTACCGTATGCCATACTAGACATAAGTTATTAGAAATTATTTGCTATAGTCTGCATTCATATTACCTCCCAGGAACTTTTCAGACTGGATTTATGGAGAGAGATGGTTCCTGAACCTTTTCTTTTTCCTAAAGAATATTACAGATTGTGGGACAAATCAAAGTTTGATGGAATAAGGACTCCAAATTTGACATGCTAGCTGAGAGAGGAGTAAAAAAGTGTAGCCTCAAGGGACGATTAAGGATAGCAATCCACAGGGATTGTAGTATCTTGCAACAATTCTTGCTGGAAGTAGAGAGATTATACTTTGCTTTATGATAGAGACTCTTGCCGGTAAGTAGCAGTCACTTAGCTGGTTCCTCGCTGCTGGGAATTTTGTGGAGACATGGCACAGGTGTGTGTGAAGAGTCCTTCTGGGTGAGCTGCAAGCTGTGGATCAAAATCATAGAATCATAGAATTGTTCAGGGTGGAAAAGACCTTGAAGATCATCAAGTCCAACCACAACCTAACCAAACTACCCTAACTCTAACAAACCTCCACTAAATCATGTCCCTGAGCACCACATCCAGACGGTTTTTAAAAACACATCCAGGGATGGTGACTCAACCACCTCCAGTGGTTAGGGGAGTATAATAGGGGAGCCTATTCCAGTCCATCATTTCTAGCTAAGGGTGGGGAGTGGTCCCCCCGGCCTTAATGGCTTCATATAAACCTGTAAATATAAGCCTTCAGGATTTTTATAAACCGGTGAAATAAAAGCAAGTCATATGTTATTTGTAATGATTTTAGTTGTATGCATGGAGGATCTGTGCTACGCCATAGCTGTTTCTGGCTGTCCTGTGCACATACCATATGTGTGTTCTTTATCTTTCATCTTTCACTGCAGCCTTTGTCTGCCTGCACATCAAGCACCTCTCAGATCATATATAATAGAAAACCTTTGCCCCAGAGATCTCCTGTGGGTGGCTTGCTCTGAACACTGTAGTTTTTAGCACTGCTTTTTCTTTCTTTTCTAGATTTTCCTTGCCCTTTGAGAAACATCTTGCCTGAATCAGAATAAGTCACCCATCCTGTGTCTTCTTGCCGAGATCTTACCTATCCCAGGTGAGCATTGGCCAACAGCCTGGATCCCATATATATCAAGACCATGGGAGGTTGGAATAACAGATAACCCTCCTCATGAAGGGAGGGCAAGACAGTGATGAGCAGGGCTTTAGCCCTGGATAGACCTGGATACGGTGTAGCTGCCTAGCATATTGGAAAGACCTTCTGCACACTGATTTGTGCTTCTTTGTGTATTATAATAACTCAAACGTGGGTGGATGGATGAGAAAAGCTCTTCTTATGGAGATATGTGAATAGACAAGTGCCATGATTAACAACAGTGAGTAGCAGCAGTGGCATTCCTTTGTGAAAAGCCCTGAGGCAGAGCCTGAAGCCATTAAGTTAGCAAGTGAATTGCTAGGCTATTTGACCTGCGGTTCATTCCTATCATAAGCGGTGAGGCTGTGAAAGATCTGTGCAAAATGTTCATAAGGACAATAGGGTTTGCACCAACTGTTTAAGAAGATGCAGAACTGTAAGCATCACTTGCCCCTTCCAAAGAGGAAGCAACAGAAGTTTTATGCACCTCAGAAGATATAAGCAATTGTAGGGCCATTTTAGTAGCCTCTAAATATTCAGGCAAGCAAAAGCCAATGCTTTGTTTTCAAAGCACTGATTAAAACACTCAATTGTGCTGAACTTTGAGTAGAGGTTGTTCCTAAAGCTCATTTTTGATTACCAGCTCACCACAGAATCCATTATTGCCCACTTTTAATGCCTACTATCAAAAACATTTCTTTTCACACATTGCCAAGTGAATAGCTACAGATGTTTATTGTGCTGAACACAGCGAGACACTAACAAATCTGCTGTAACAAGAAGCAACCCATTACAGTAAGAGAAGACTTTACTCTGAAACAAATATCTCTAGACATCAGTCTGAAGTATAGCCTACTGTCATGTTTTCTGCACAGCTGACAATTTTCCTGTATGACACAACAAATCTCTTTGTGAAATAGCCTTTTTTTTTATTCTCTACTAAAAAGAAAAACAAAACAAAACGAGATGTGCTGCAATAGAGTGTATTGGAACTTGAGTAAAGGAGTGGACATTTACCAGCAGTTGAGTTTTCACAAAGCTCTGCATACAGAGCCTTTAATACTGTCTTATTCCTCAGAGTCATCAGGTTTACAAAGCTAGGCCATACCTTTAATACCATATGTATGCTGCTCTGGAACATAAGCCAAGGCACAAGTTCTCACCTGGTATGATTAAGTGCGATGCTGGGCATGACATTTTAAATAGCTCTTTGCTGACAGAAGGATACTTGGAATTCATACTAGATCCTTCCTCTCTAGATGCTAGGGACACTTCCCAGCTAGTCCTATCTACCTATGTTCTTCCATCTCATCACAGCATCTTACTGAGTGCCTGCTTAGTTTCCTTCACAGATTCTCCTATCTAATTTCTACTGTTGATATTTAGCACATTGCTGAAATTCTGGAGGATTCTTCTGTTTGATAGTGTATCTCTGGCACCAATGCCATTTCAGTGTGAAATAAGAAGAACAAAAAGTTCTGGTTTCTGCCATAAGAAGAGCTACAACTGATCAAAGAAAGCAGAGAATGGCTAAGTCATTTTGTTGTTTTTGTTCAAAAAATGTAAAGCTAATGAAATCACTATATCCCCTCCCACTGCTCTCTGATTATTTTGGGGCCTATTGAGTAATTTAACCAAGAATAGACATATGACAAAGATGTTGTAGATACTTAGTTACTGCAAAAATCATAACAATGCCTTTGCTTACCTGATTATCTATTAGAAATAAAGACCACTGTGCAAACTTGCCAGTTAGCACACATTAGAGAACTCAAAGAAGGAGATACAGTCCCCACCTCAGAATAAACTTTTTCAAGTTAGACAGCAGAAATTCCAAAAAAAAAAAAAAAAAAAAAAAAAGAAAGGAAACAAGGGATGGCAAAGGGCAGAGTAGGTGACCTTCTCAGTGTTAATTGTTCCAGTGTGGGCTAAGTAACATACTTTTTTCTCCTCCTATGGGCTTTTTTAGTAATGATTGTTTTGAGGCAAATAGCTGATGTACTGTAATACAGGTCCAGAATTGCAACACTGACTATTCTTTTAACTACTGAAAGCAAAGGCTCATTGAAGTCCGCTAGGAAACTTCATTTGATGGTCTTCTTGGGGTTAGCTAATCTTTGGATTTATAGATGTCAGTCTCCATAACTGCACAGACTCTGCAGCAATGTGGCTGGAGTCTGCAGCTTCTGCAGAGTTAGGCTGCTGAAGGGGCAATGGGAACCGCCACTCTGACAAGAAGGAGGTGCTGAAAAGAACCCATGTTTTTTTTAATAGGTTTTTCACATTCTGCTGTTAGAAAAACTAAATACAAGTTTAAAAAAATGTGGTTGCATTTTTACAGTGGTTATAAGTGCATTTTGTAATGCTTGGCCTGATCTCAGAGGCATGGTGTCATCCTCTTTTGAATTCTGTCCCTTCTTTCACCTGTGTGGCTTTCACTGTGCCTCTGCTTGAGATCCTGTCTTAGCCCTGGACCTCTCCAGGGAAACCCTGCATACTGAGCAGTTGATATTGGTTTGTTTCTGTAAAGTGAATGTAAAAATTAATGTAAAAGAGTAAACCCTAAAGATTAAATTAAAATAATGAAAGAGATATTAATCACTAAAAGGAAATGAATAACAACATTAAATCGGAGACCGTGAATTATATTTTCCATGGAGCTCAGCTTCTGTTAGGCAGCTGTTTAAACAGAACAGAGGCACTGAAGGACTCAGCCTCACTCTGTTCCCATGCTTCTCTGTGTGAGCAATTGGAAGTTGCCAATTTCTAGATTTGGCTCTACTGCACATTTTTATTTAAACTTGAAATCCTCATCCTAGTTCATCACTAATTGAGAAGATAAAGCCAGAGAGAACCTAGCACAGGTATTGCTGTGTGTGAGCAGGCTAATGATGGGGTGGGGATGGTGAGAGTAGGCCCTATCCTGAAAAAATCCCTATCCATCATTGATGGGGGATTTTCTCCATCAATGTTGGAATGCAGTCTTAGTCCTGAAGAAGTCTGTTGCTGGACCTGACTTCAAAAGTTTTTGTCAGGTGGCTGTAGTCTTATCATGAGGTGCGTTTTGGATCATTTTTTCTGAATGTGAGTGGATTTATAGCTCCTCTTTAGGCATCTCTTCCAGCTGAGACCTTTATAGTTCCCAATATGATCAGTATTAGATTAATATTCAGCAGATACAGTTCATCTCCATGCTGCATGCGAAAACAATATCCTAATAATATTGGGGGATGTGAATTAATTACCAGCTATAACAACTTTGTTTCTTCCTGTTCTGGAGGATGAAACAAAGTTAGGCTTCTCTTCTGCTCTTCGCATAGAAACACAGGGTATGGGACTGCCTGGATATAATGTGGGGGATGCAGCTGGGCAAATTTTTTAGGCTTGGCTCCTGATGCCACATGATGGCGAGCACGCCAAGGAGCTGACATGGACCTGGTGGACATCAGTGAGCTGGTTATATGCACGTGAGTGGTGCTTCCACCAAGGGCTGATGCTTTTAGGTGGCAGGAACTGAATGAGCCCAATGTGTAAGGAAGTGTAAGGTCCTTGTTTTTTATTTTCATGGCAGAAGTTGTTGTTAATTAGAATTAGTTGCTTGGGAAGAGAAGAAAATATGCTTTATTGTTTAATCTATAGTAAGTGGGCATGGAAAAGAGATTAATCTGTATTACTGTGCGGGGCTGAAAAATATAAGTGCTGAGGCAGTTCAGTCTTTCCATTATGCCTAAACTGGTGCATCTTTCCCAAAATGTGTTTCCATTTGCACAGTAGGAAATTGGTGTAACATAAAATGGGGGCTAACTATCCTGTAACTCCCCTTCTCTCATTCACTGTATACTGTTAGGGATAAGTCACTTTACAGTCATCCCATGCAGTGGGTATGTATTCTTTGAAGACGTAAAGTTCCATCTGAAGTGTGACACTGAGAACTGAGAATGTGATGTGTCCAAACACATGGATAATCAACCACTTTATGCTGTAGTGTAGACATCAGCACTGGTCTGGTATCTGAACACTGCTTAGCTGGGGAAGAGTTTTTGTTTGCTTTCTTGATAAATTTTCCAGAAATGTCTTAGAAAGCTGGTAGAAAAGACTGATGGCAATTCTCCAGTGCTAGAGAGAACACTTCTGTTCTGCTGGTGCTCAATCCCTTTTTCCAGTTACTTGAACAATTTGGCTGGTGCCTCCCATGTTTGGAAAGTAATAATCAGCTGTTAAAAACAATGAAAACGACAACAACAAAAACCAACTCCTGTCCCTGGGCAGCTAGGGGAAGATTGTATAATTTTCTGACAGTGACTTCACCTAGTCACATTTACTGAATCCCTAGAAAGCTGTTTTTTTTCAAGTGTGATGTATTCTCCAATAATGGCAGTTGCACAGCAATAGGTTTGATTCCAGGTAGGCATGGTATATCAAGCTTACTTTATTCTGAATTATCGTGGGGAAAAAACTGTGCAGATGCAGTTTACTGCATGATCTATGTGAATCAATGAGTGATTAACTTTGAGAGTACTGCATATCTGATCCAGTTATGAATACAGCTAGTTTCTGGGCTGATAGCTAATCTGATTTAGCAGACAATGTTTCTGAGCTTGTAGGTGCTATGTCTGGAATGGTGAATGACAGGTCTGACTTAGTAGTTGCCTAACGTTCATTCTGGAATATATCTTCTTCAGTGGAGGCTGTATATATAAACACATACGTGCACACATTTATATTTTTGCTAGCAGATAAGATTGAACACTTACCAAAATGAATCAGTCCTACTTAGTATGCAAGAGGTCTTTTTCCTGTATATCCTGCTTTGCATCTGGCCATTATTTTACAAATCAGCTACTGGGTTGCATTTGAAGCATAATGGAAACCACTGGCTTTAGGAACTTTGGATCTGGCCTTGTAAGTCAGCCCAGACATTGCCACTCAACAGATAAGGCTAAATGTAGTTAAATCTTTTGTATACATTTCTGCTCTGTGGTCCATGGAGGTGTCCCAAAGCAGCATTTCTCTCCTTTCTCTGCCAGAAAGTATGCTGCATTTTTAAAAGGGCAAAGTATGTGACAAAGTTTGTAAGAGTGACAGTGCAACACTGCAGGCCAGTTGGTACTCAGCACTGTTGGAGTGTTCGGCATCTCCAGAATTGTGCCTGGGAATAAGGAATAGTAAGAATACTGAAATGTGGAGCAGAAAGGAAGCAGAGCTGCTTCAGAGTTGAGCTGGCATTCCTGGAGGAATGATAGGAGAGGGAATGCTCATCTGTTGAGCTAGCAGAATGCCTAATGGGAGAGGAATCCGATCATCTGATTAGCATTGGCATAGTATCCTTCAGCAGCAGGTTGCCTCAGGCAGTGGGCACAGAGCTGTTCATCCTGCACAGGTTTCATGTTGTTCTGCTCCGTTTAGCTTCTGCTTTGTTTTGCTTCACTTATTTCACATTTGGAGGAAGATGTAATCAATAAATTTTGAGTACAAGTTGCTCAGCAGAGGGCTGCGCTCCTGCAAAGTGCTATTTTTATTCTTTGCGGGAATGCTTAGCTGTGCACCTGTCTGCCTTTGCTGTTAGCATGTTTGTTCTTAATGTTGCACTGCTTCTGCTATCGATGGGAAAGCTCTTGCTGCTGGTGGATATATACATGTATATATTTTTAAGAGCTGAGTCTCAACTCTGCAGATCTCTAAATGTGAATGCTGCTGCTGAAGCTGTGTGAGGAGCACCATCAACCCCGGTCAGACCTTTTTGCAGGTCAAAATGCTGTGAGTTGCAAATGCTTTAGTATAACTTGGAGAATCCAAAGTGTGGGTTTGTGTTACTCATCCACGGTATTCCAAGTTACCTATCCTCACGATAAATCTAGTAGACTTTCTCCTGATAACCTCAAAAAGGAAATCTCTTGAAAGACTGAACAAAATGTTGCCTGAAACAGTGCTTTGCTTCTTGTATTTGCACATAGAAACCTTCACTGAAGCTCCTTAGAAATGCTTCAGTTCTCCTTAGCGTGCAACCACTCCCAAATTAAATTTGCCCATGGTTTTTCTGTTATGAGAGAAACTAGGAATGGGAACTCATTGCTCCCCCTTCCATTTCTGTTGTGGTGAGCAAATAACACATCAGCAAAATAATGCTGGTTGTGAGTCTCTTCTCTGAGAACACCTGCTTAGTGTTTGAAGTAAATTTGCCAAGGGAGACCATATGACAGATAAAGTTTAAGCACAGGCTATTTACTTACCTGTCTTGGACTGTTCTCTGCGAGGTGGGGACACTTTACAATGAAGAATCTGTGATGCCATTGGTTCTTAAGCATGCATAAAAGTGACAAAAGAGAGAGCCCTCCAAGTTCAAAGCCTTCCAAGACTCTGAGCACAGTATAGGCTGGAAGAGATACTGGGAGGTCTCTGGTCCAATCCTTTACTCAGGATAGGTCCTATAAAAACAGATTGCTTGGGTCCCGTTAACTGGGTTTTGAGTGTTTCCAAGAATGAAGATTCCACAACCCTTCCGGACCCTTGGGCCAATGTTTGATCACCACCAAGAATATGCCCACATTCTTATGGTATTAGTAGCAGAGGAAGCAAAAGTATTTAGCAGATACTGGTACTTCTACAGCACTTCCTCAGGACTAAAGGTAAACAAATACATATCCTCATGTCTTCACTTAGATCAGAGATGCTAACTTTGGCTATCCTAGAACACAACATCCAATATACAACTTGGTGGGTATGTAACTATCAGTTTTTGAAATGATTTCAAAAAAATTTAATGATGACTATGCACACCAGGAAAGCTTGTCTTGACTTTGTAACTCTCCCCTGAGCTGCTGTTGTCGAGTGCTTTGAATTTTTATGTTTATTAGTATTATTGAAACCATGGATAAAAATTAACAGTTGTCAGGTATCTTTGACAGCTCAGTCAAATGGGCACTTCCTTGCATATACTGTGCTAAATTAGGTCATTTATGTTGCAGTATCTACAGACAAACCATAGACTGTGTCATCTCAAGGTAGTTTTCAAAGAAACTCTGATACTGTTTTCAAAGGTTTCATTATTCAAGGTGATGTCTGTTTTCTAATGATTCTGTGTTGACTTTCCATTAAAATAAGTAAAACTCCTACACATAACTTCAGATCCTCTCTCCAGCAATAAATGAGTTAAGCCTGAATTTTTAGAAGAGATTAGTGAAGTGAGTTTCCTGGTGTGAGATACTGTAAATGAAACTGATTTCCAGAGAAAATTTGTTCATACACCTTCTGTAAACTGTGTTCACTTAAATTGAAATACTGACTTCTAGGGCTTTTATTTCCTTTACACTGGCAAATCTTTTAAATTGGAAATGAATTATTTCTTTTAATCTGGCCAAATATTGCAGTTCAGTTACAGCTGTTGTCTGCAGAGGTAAGCTGTAGTACTGTAGACATTTTTCATGTGAGTGAGCGCTGAAAATGTTCATAACCACCCTCTCTTTCAGTATTGATGGGAATTAAGTTTACTATAATTAATTTGCACGTGGAAAACTGCCTCTCTGTTGAGTGATAAAATTATTCTGAGTTTGCATTATTTTTTCATGTATTGCATTTGTCCAAAAGCCTGACTCTTCCCTTTTGAGGTTTGCATGATGTAGTTGCAATAACTGACAGCTGAAAACATCACTGAGAGGCTGTCAAAAATGCTGTCTGTATAACTGGTGATAATCTAACTGTTCTTCAGTTTCACGTATCAAACCGCTGGGATAATGCTTGTTATTGGCAACAGTAGGTGGAATTGAATAATGTGGTTTGAGTGTCAAAGGCCTGTGGAGCTGACAGGAATATTAACCATAAATCAAACACAGCACGATGATGGTGCCAGGCTGGAACGTAAGGCAGGAGCTTGCAAACCATACCATGCCTGCCTGGACCTTATTCTCAAGACTATTCCCATCAGCTGACAGGATTGAGGATTGGGAAGCTAGGGCTCCAGGAGTGATTTATCTAACAAGAAAGGAAGGAGCCATAGAGACTGAACGAGTGGCGTATGAAATTGTGGTGTGCTCTACTGAGCAAATTCCCAGTTGTCCTGCAGCCTTGCCATGCTGCAGGGCTGGTAAAGCAGGGAGTAGCTCATCCCCCATTAGGCATCATCACTGCTGCTCCCATCTGGCTGCTGTTGTAAAATCTTTCCACAATGTCTGGGCTTGCACTTGCTGTATTTTGTGGCATTTGCAGGGCTGGTGTTTAAAATACTCTTGATTTAGAGCATGCTTGTGATATTGTTTCTTGCAACAAACAGTCCCCAATTGCAGAAGAGACTCCATTGCCTGTGGCTGTTCCAGGCACCCTATTGGGGGAAGGTGTCTGACTCTGGGCTCTATGTTACCAAGTGAACCACAGTGCTGGGATGTGTTGGCTGGAGAATTTGCAAGGGCATGTCTGAATTCCTTGCACAGTCAACTTGCTGATTGTTATCTTTAATGTTTTTTGGTCCTTCCAGATGCCACTGTCATGTATTCCACTGCCTTTATTGACTGTCTTCCAACAGTTAGTCTGGTGACAGGCTTGGCAAACTCTGTTTTCATAATTAGACCCTAGATTATTTCAAGTTTTACATGCCCTTGAAGATCCGTGAGTTTGGTTTCTTCACTGTGCTGTACTGAAATGATGCAAAAAGAGCAAATATTGCTGAATTGTGGGGTAAAAATCAAACTCAAGCTACCTCGACATGAAAAACCTTTAGGGAAGGGCATCGCATTCTTTTCTTCTTTTTTGCAATTATGTCAAGTTTCTCAGCAGGGAGTCAGCTAACAATATCCAGAGCAGCCTAGCAAGCAAAAAGCATAAAGACAGGAACTAAGCAAAATACAGAGATTTCATTTTAAATTAGTGTTGGAAATTAGAGCCAGGCTGTGAAAGAACCACAATTAAAATTCAAAGAGCGAAGAAGAGAAAGCTAACCTAGTGTCCCCTGCTTGGTGCACAGGGTTAGAAAAAAGGATTTGCTGCTTTAGTATTCTAGCATAACTTGTGCATTACTGATTGTCAGGAATTTAATGAAAAACCAGGGGACTGATCCTTAACAGATGAAAATCAGTGTAACCACGCTGATACCAAGGCAACTAAACTGATCTACGGGCGCTAAACATGTGCTACTAAACCAGCCGCTCCATACTCACTATGCTAATGTAGACAGAGAAAATGAAGTGCCTCTTAGTTTCTGACAAGTCTGTGTGCTGATTCTGAATTAAATGTGTCTCTTCAATGTGTATGAGCTATCTAGGAATAGAGACAATGCTTTTGAAATTAACTCATGGGTGAAAGAAATAGTTGCACGATAAATCAGATCAGTACAAGTTGTTTGTTTTTTTGGGGTTTTTTTGGCTTTTTTTGTGATTGTTTTTTGAATTGTCTTCAATCAATTTGTTTTACCAATTTAAAACTAAATTGTTCCCAGGTTCCTTATGAACAAGAAAAAGCTAGAATACTAAACAAACGAAAAATTAATGCTGGGATTCTAACACAAGAGCTCCCTAGAAACAAATTCAAAGGCAGAAAAATAAGAGATTAAAATATACAAAATACTGCAATTTAAGAGAAAATCACTGAATTATTGAAACTCCATAGAATAGATGTCACAGCAGTCTTCTAATCAGCCTGATTACAAACAAACTCAGGATCTTTTTCTTCCCCTTCTTTGATGTCAAGAAGTGTATTGTAAGCTTAAAAAGATGTACGTAGTTCAATCAGATTGATCTGCAGTTCAAAGACGCTGTAATTTTCTGAGTATGTATGCTTTATCCCATGTGGTAGAAGGTATAGTGCAACTATATACCATGTAATCCTTCTAATACTGCTGTAGGACTGCAAACAAAATACTTTTACAGAGTGGAGAAGTTAGCTTCCTCTATAGAATAGCTCTGTGCTGACCTTTGTTGTGCTGTGTCCATACCCAATGCAGTCTATGCATTAAATGTCTCACTCGCAGGAATGCTTTGTTCTCCCCAGGTGATTATTTTTGTCATAAATTGACATACAGACTTTGTGAGCTGTCTGATAACTACAATATCAGCTGGCAAATAGGGGCTTGAAGGCAGCCTCTGGACATCTGCTCTCTGTGCAAGGATGGTATCCTTGCAGCAAAAGATGTGCACAGGTCTTGCGAGGGCAATTTTGGTGAGCACCATCCAGTTGCCTTCACTGTGTGAATGTGGTTGGGCAGAGCAGCCACTGCAGGATGCTGATATGTCTGTGCTAGTCAGTATGTAGAGCCAGAATGAGTGTGTGGGGCAGCGGTTTGTGTGCTGCCAGAGGGTCTCTGCAAATGTCAGATTTTGCAGAAAGAAGCTCAAGCTGCAAAGAGCAAAGGAGTTATTTGCCTAATGGAATGAGCCCAAGTTTTCCATTATTAAGTGTTATTATATAACACAGAAAGAGATACTTTTTGCCCTAGCGTGGAGTTCTTGCCTATGCTTTTGGCTGGCTGGCCAGTTTTAATCATTTTTGCCACTGGTAGCGTGCGGTGGATGTAGGCTTTGCTGGAACAAGTACCTCTTGAACAGGCTTGCCTGCTGTGAGCATTGGATGTGACAGAGGTTGGAACCTCTGCCCCAAAATCTCATTTGGAAATGAAATGGAGAAAATACCATAATTCCCCTTGTACAGAAGAAAAATTCACTTGTAGACCAAAGGAGTACTTTAAGGCCTGGTAAAGCAGATGGAAAGGCAGCATTAAGTTGTGGCAGGTTTTGACAAGTTGCTTAGGGATTTTATGTCTTTGCAAAGGGCTGATTTCAATACTGCCAAGAAAAGATTCAGAGCTCTGCCTCTCCTGAAGATAAAACTGAATTTAAGAACTATTTTTAAGGATTTAAACATTACAGACTTTTCACTATTTGCAATTTTTAGCCAGAATTTACTTAGATTTTTTTTCCAAAAGATGTGTCACGGGCAAAACAAGGCACTTGGGTTCAGCATCTTTTTATGAAATCTCTCCACATACTTTGGCATTTCTATAGGCCAGTGGCCTGTCAATGAACCTGTAGAATGGACCTTGCTTGCTCAATGACCATAGCAGGGAATAAACTCAACAGACATAATTGGAGCTACATCTATTTACACCAGCTGAAAGATGTGACCCCTGATCTTCGATTACTCTGGCAGAGAGAATGCTGTAAGTCAGGGATTTTTTCAGTGATTCTTCATCTGTTTGAATTGCCTGGCCAGCTTCAAGATACAGAGGCTGTAAACAAAAGGAAATTGGGGCAGCAAACCGATCAATTACAGAATATTGAAAAGATCAAGCAAGTGGCAGCAGTGCTGCTCAGGCCAATATGGAAAAGCCTTTCTCTTCCAATAACCTCATTCTTGTGACAAAGGTTATAACAAGATGGAAAATGGCACAACATGAATGCATTCTGGTGGCAGTGATTGCTGCGTGAATTGGGACTGGTTCATACTTCACCCAGTCTATCTTCCCTAGACGCTGTATCCCAGGCAACCCAGGCAGAAGGTGTTGTATTTATTGTGTTCCCATTGCTTTTTACCTCTTACAGTGAAACCTGACATTAAATTCTTTCTCCAGCCTCCATTAGTTTGAATAAACTGTAGCACATGACAGCATTAATTTCACTTTATTTCCTAATTAGAACAAGAGAATCTATTTCTTTCTTTTCTGTCTGAGAAGGTCAGTGCCATTGGTCTCTGTTACCCTTCCCAAACACCCAGAAGTGGTAGCATGTTCTCTGCCTCATCATGAACAGGGAATTACCTTGTGCTTTAGGAGATGACCTTGGTTTCATTTTCACTACACCAGAATTTGAAGACCTTAAAATAGACAGGTACAGACACCACCCATAAAACTTGGAAGGACAGGAAAACTCCTGGCACTTGTTTGGAACAGGTAATGCTTAACCTTTCTGTACTGGATCTGCTAGGTAGCTAAATGTCCTGTATGTAGTTAAAAATACATACAAATACAAGAGATTTTAGTACATTTCAAGGTTACTAGGTTCAAATCATGTTATCCTTTCTCTTTTTCTGCCTCAAAAAGGTATCTTTGAGCCACTGAAAATGCTCGTTAGATCCTAGAGGTTGTTAGCAAAAAGCTGTGGAGGGAGAATCCAGCTTTGGCAGTAATGAGATCAAACTTGCCGGGTCAAGTCTGTGTTATTTTTCATATGTTCGTGGATGTTAATGTCATATGGATAAGATCAGAGCTGTTGAGGAGGTGACTGCTTCTTACACCTGTCCTTGAATAGAGCTTGTGGTGCAACTGTTCTCTTTCTGTGCAAAGTTTAGTACGTCAGCATAAGCTGTTGCCTACGGGCTGTTGTGGTAACAGTTTCATCTCTAAGGTGGTTTTAGGATTTAGGATAAGGTGGTTTTAGAATCCTATAACCATTTGCCTACATGCAACTTGACACTGCCACCTTCCAGATGAGGTACACTCCCTGACTTCTTGAGAACTTGGCCATGAAAACTCAACAGATACTCAGGCAAGTATGGCTGTTGATGTGGGGGCATCAAACCAAAGCTGAACCCTTATCTGCTTGTACAACCACCATAAAGCATGCAGTGAGTTACAGAACGACAGAGGTTATGTTGTCTAGTGGGTCACTTCTCTTGTGCCCACCACAGACATGAGTGGTGCACCCCGATGGGATTGGTCAAAGGATGAAAGTATAGGTATGATCACAGCGAATGCTTCTGTCTCTTCCAGGCTGTTTCTTGCCCCAGTATATGTTATACCTAGCGAAAGCAAGGCTGTCTTGTTTCAGCAGTCACCTCCAGGTACCTGATACCATTGTCTGTAACTGGTAATGGCAAAAAAAAATATGTTTTATCCGGAGTCAGAAACTGCTTTGCTTCCTTTAAGAAGTGATTCTGGTCTTCAGGGCAGGACTGTGGGACCCAATCGAAGTCCCAGCCTGTACTAAGTTCTTACAATAGCTTGAGAGCTGCTTGCTGTCTCTGGTCACTGCTCATGACCAGAGAGCTGGGTTTGAGGAAGAAATGCTTGCAGCTTGTAGTCTTTGCCTGAAGAAGCTTAGCTGCTGCTACTTGAGGATCACAAGCAAGTGGGTAAGCCAGATGAGAATCACACATTCACAAAGCCTAAGAAATCCTGTGCTAATCCATTGGATTTCCAAAATGTAAAGCATAAGTGAGATATGCAGTTTTAACACAAAATTTGAATTCCGTTTTGTTTTGCCTGCTATTCTCCTTAGTGGGTTTTCTCCATACACCTTGACACTCCAAAGATCTGGACTTCTGTGCTTCTTGGTCCCTGTCTTAGCTTAGAGTAGTAGAGAGGACTCTTGCCACAGGTCTGAAGGAGTCATCATAAGGCACCTGGGGAAGAAATTCCCTGTTCTGGTGATAAGAAATGCCTCCTTCTGTGTGAAATTCTGTTTTAAGGATCCTAACCTGATCCTTACCAACATCAGGTTAGTTCTTTCCTCTCACTGTGGGTGATCTGTTTATGGCTTAGAAGTCACTGCTACTGTTTCAAATCTCCTTGAAAACTCATCCTTTCCTTTCCAGACATCGTGCAGCTAGGCCAAAGCAACAGCTTGTTGGTGTTTAAATGAGCCTATCCATATTTTTGGATGAAATTCTGTCAGTTAAGCCTGATACCTGCTCACTGTAATAGTACGATCTGCTGTCTGTTTCAAGGCTTTGCTTTTAAGCCTAACTAGAGTGTAATACTATTATATAATCATAAGCTCTCAATGGAGGGACAATTCAGAGTCTGATCTGCTCTTTCTGGATAGAAGTTTTTTTTGTGGTTTTTTTTTTTTTTTTTTTTTTTTTTTTCAGTGTTGCTACTAGAGAGCAATGTCCAGGGGGAGGATTCTATACCATTTAAGTGCAAATTAAAGACATCAGAAGAAAATTAGGAGTGGGGGGTACATACAGTGCCATATTTCTGATGCCTCCCCAGAAGTAGCTGCCAAAGTTAGTCCTGTCTATCTGGAAATGCATACCACCCTCACCAGTGAAAGATATTCACTAGCCAACTTTTCTCATGGGGGAAAGCTAAAAGTTTTTTCATTCATACTACATATTGGGCTACAGCTTAATACATCCTCACTAGTCCAATCACTACAGATTTGGACTTGGATTGCAGTGCTGTTGGCACCTGCTGACCCAGAACAACCTGCTGCAACCTGATTCACTGCCTGCCAACAAAAACTTAGAACTCAAAATCCTCTTAGTTCTAATCATTCTTCTCCTGTGTTCAGATTACACTGGGCTTTTACATCTTCCCCTGGGGCACCAGGCAGGTTGCGTAAGCATGTGGGAGCTATTCTCATAGGAAAGAGGGACTCTGTGACCAGAGTCCAATGCGGTTCTGGGAAGCCAAAACAGGACCATGTGCAGCCCTGGGATTCTGCCTTTTCCTCTTTTGTGTTTTTGGAGCGGTGGGGTTTGTTTGCCAGTCTTGTTTGCTCTAGAGCTTATGGATGCTATATGCCAGCTAACAATATGCATGTCATGAAATTGCCAGCTGATATGCAAGCCAAGTTGCTGTAGTGATTGTTGGGTTGTATTTTTGTAGCTGACATGGATCCAAGGCTCACAGGTTTTAAATAAACCTACATAGATGGGGATCGACACACAGATAAGTTCCTGCCACCATTCTGCTAAGTGACTGGCTCTTTCCCTAACAGCTCATTTGATGTCCTCTGGGGCTAACTCATCTATGACTTCAGGGCAGAAAATGACAGTCCAAAATGAGCTGCAGAACACACTCCTGAATATCTCCGCTCTCTCCATTACCTTAGAAAGTTAAACTTCTGTTTATTCTGAAGGGCTTCTGTTGCTCTCAAGCTGTATCTCCTAATAGGTTTCTTAGAGAAGCATTTTTCTCTGTGCAAGTAATTTAAGCCTTACATGCCCTCAAGCCATTTTTTAATTAAAAGAAAAATAGGAAATTCTTGCCCAGGTAGGGGGCTTATGGTGCTGATTGACTGCAGTGAAGAATTCTATAGGAGCACTGAATTTTGCACTGTCAGATATGAAATCAGCCCTATAAGTATAACCCTGACCTGAGGCTGGGATTTTTAAAATGAGTTTCTTAATAAGAAAGGGAAGAAATAAATTTGACTTTGAATAAGCATAATGCAATTTCCCTTCACACAAATTACTCCTTTACTATAGCACAGATATTCACATTTATCAGACTAAATGCTTAAGTCATGTGGAGCTTCATTTTGCTGGACTCAGCTCGGTCCTGACTAAGAGGAAACGTGTTCCTAGAGCAGCGTAATTCATGCAAGCTCACCTCATTCACCCTGTTGTAACTTGCCTTAAGTGTGTGTTGGACATTAGCTCCTCTCCTTTTATTTGGAGCAGAGCTAGAAAACTCTCATATAGCAAGCATCTGGAGCTTTGATGGTGCCATTCAGGTGGATTTTTCAAGCATTTGTAGTAGGTATCCTTGGATTCTCTACGCACTAGGCTTTCTCATACATCAGGGAAGCTGAGAATGCATGTGACAGCCTAATTGATGCAGCTAAGCAAAATACATCCACTTGTTGCACAAATGCAGGGGATTTGGCATGTGCAGTGCTATACACTCCACCATCCCTTACTCTTGCAGTGTCTTCACCACCCCGATGCCTATCAGGACACAAAGGTAGGAACCATACAGTCAGAGCAGCTTGTACATAAAGCTTGTTGGTAGCTCCTGTCATGTGAGGCATTCTCCATTGCCATTCTTGTCCTCCTCATTTCAGGGAGAGACAGCCTGTCTTCTTCCCTTTTCTCCTGACAAGATATTCCTTTGGTTTACTAGGCAAATTTAAAGGACTGCCATCAAGCAGAATGTTATATTCTGTTTGTATCCCTTTAATTCTCAGTAAAGTATGCCAGTGCTTAGATACATAGGTGGCAATCCACTAGTATGGGACTGGCTGCTGTGGGTGAGAGGGAAGCAGCAGTACAGGAATTTGGTTAATATCATAAGGGATGTCCAGAAGAAATTAGAACATTGGGTAAATAAATCAGTCAGGGAGCGATGATTGGTAGAGCTGCCACCCCTCTCTGGCTACCTGCCTTATATTTGAGATGTGTTTTCTCAGAACAAGCTCACTTTGTACTAGTGGCTATGGGAGAAAAAGGTTTGAGCTCGTCACTGTTTCCCATGTCTTCCTCTTCCTCTTTTTCTTTTTTTTTTTTCTTGTTAAATCTGACTTTCTTAGCTGAGAACAGGCTAAGTATGTCCAAAGCAACTCAGCAACCAGTGCAGATAAAGCCAGGTCTGTCAGAAACTGCCAAGCAGAGGCATTTTTTGTAGTCTGAAATGAAGGATGGAAGAGCACATTTGGATAAAAAAAGAATTAACCTTGAACCTCTCCCTGAAGTCTGATTCAAATATGAATCTCATTTGTATTAAAAAGGAAAAGGGGAGAAAATATAATTTACTTAGCTCTTTTATGCAGTGTCTGCAGTTCCTGGTTTCAAGAAGCGATGAGCTAAAGAGAAATCAGAGTGTAAGAGCAGGGTGCTGACTACAGACATCACCT
The DNA here is from genome assembly GCF_019232065.1 of Centrocercus urophasianus. Lineage (NCBI taxonomy): Eukaryota > Metazoa > Chordata > Aves > Galliformes > Phasianidae > Centrocercus > Centrocercus urophasianus. The sequence continues at coordinate 41,150,538 of NW_024884475.1, read as the reverse complement.
ACATGGGGGCAAAAGTAGAGATTCTACTGACTTTCTCCCCAAAGAGTGCTTTGTGCCTCATCTTCTGTGTTGTATGACAAGACTGATCATCAGCTAGAGTATAGCCCTCTTCAGAGTCTTGATACAGCTTATTCTTTGCAGTTGACAGAGATACCTGTGATGGCACCAGAGACAGGCTCCGTATATGCAGGACTGGATTAATCCAAGTCTGTACTTAAAACTTGGTGAGATCCCTGGTTTAGCTAGAGCCTCTCAGCATGAAGCTCCTCTATGCGGGGGAGTGTTTCCTGCTGGATACTCTGCCTCACTCAAGAAATAGATAATGAGGGAATGGAGAGCGGTGGAGGAGAAATGGTGTAAGGTTTGGCACATAACCAAGCAAAGCAAACTACAGTAAACAGATTGCAAATCAGACAGGAGCAAATCAATGAACCTGATTTGTTCGTGGCTGAGGTGGCTCTGTGATGTTCCCTTCTTTACCCCTGAGCCAGCCCTTTCCTGCAAATTGAAAACAATGATTCAGCTCAGCCTTTCAAGAAGCAATGATCCTGGGAGTAATTTTTTGTGGCAAACAGCCCCTCCATATACAAGCTCCCCCCACGTACAATGTTCATTTGGAAGTATTAACCAAGTATTGACAGCACTGTGGCAACAGGCTGTTCTCTGACCCCTGTGGTGCAGACAGAGAATGAGGAACTACTATAGTCATTGGCTATTCTGCTGTTTTGTGGATGAATTTGTTGCCAATTTTGTCAAATCAGATGTTCAATGGGTGCCAGCCTCACATTCAATTTCTAGAAGGGGATGGAAATGTATGTCAATATTGGGATTGGAAGGCACGTGTGAAAAATGCATCAATAAATTGCAAGGAGCTTGTGGGCTTCTATGCATGATTACTTACTGTGTGTCTCACTTGCAGGGACTGGACCAACAGTATGAGAATCCCTACCAATTTTGAGTGTTCTGTGGAAAAGCTAATGCAGCAAGAACATGAAAAAAAAGTGAGGATGGTGGATGATACAAGTATCAATCCACCTTACCCATTCTGTAATTAAAAAAAAGTGTCAATCAATGATAAATTGAGTGAAGGGAACTGTTCTTTCTTCAGCCACACCAAATGAAGAGTGAATGATAGTAAGTGAATGACATAAGCAGCATGTATTGGGTTTGACCCAGTGACTCTTGAGTGTACTGGGCAGTTTGTGAACTAGGTTGTTGTTTGTTTGTTTTGTATGATTTGGACATGGAGAGTGGTGCATTGTAAGAAGTAATGAGATCAACTGCTGGGGCTTAATGGGCCTCTCTGGGAATACTGATAATGCCCTAGACTATCACCTCCCCAGTCAGCTCTATATCAAGGGTCTAGACCGCAAAGCAGTGGGGCTTGAAGGAAGCCATTGTACAAAGCAACCTGTGTTCAATTCCTATGGTTACATGTGCTTTGATTTACAAAAGTTGTGGTGTATGTACTCAAAAAAATTTATTGCATGTGCCAAGAATTTGCGATAAACTCCAACCCACCTCTTCCAAATACCTAAAGAATAAGAGAGAAATAAGTTTTGCCCTGAGCTCTGAACAAGTCTACAGTGATGTTAGTATAAATGAGGTGGTGAACCCCCCTTCTGTATTTCTTTGATCTGAATTGGAAACTCCATCAATTTTTGATGGAATGTTGCTGGGGCTGCTGGCTGTCTGTCCAAGAAGGAAGGAAAATGTAAGCAGAATTGTCACAGAACTGAAGCAGAAGGCGTGTGATGCATTTAACCAAAGGTGTCAAATATGTTCTGAGTGCTGAGCTTTTCTACCTAGATAATAACAATTAGACATGACATTAAGCCTTTTTAAACATGGGTAACATTGGTTGGGTTTCATAACCCTACTGATGAACACACGGTGATTAACACTGAGCCAGCATCTGCAATGACCAGAGCAAATGTTTTTTGCTTTTGTTTTGAATACTGCACGTTAGATAACAAGGTGATGGTATAAGTTGTATTCTGAATAATCATGAATCAACAACTTCTATTTAGTAAACCATAGAAGAAACTCTGCTCAACTCTTTCCCTGTGTATTTATAGCCTATAAAATCAGCTTTATTTCCCTGTATTTAAATACAGGGGTGAGCTCACAACCGCTATTTTTCTTGGAGATTGGCAGGAGATCATTGGAATCACAAGATCATACAAGGAGAAAATCCAATGGAAAATTCCCCCAGTCTTAGCAGGATAGAATATGGATTCAAATCTATCCCATTAATTAAAGATTTGATTTCATCCCCTTTTAATATATCAGCTGGTATTTTTCAGAGATTTGCGAAAGTCTTACAGCATGACAAAAACAGTCTATATAACAATGGAAGAAAAGTTGCCTTTCTTTTTTCCCCCTACTGAAAGAAGAGATACTGTGGTGTGTCTGAGGATTTGCCCTCCGTGCTCTTTGAAAAGTGGTGAGATGTAAGCACTATTTGTTCAGTCCAACAGCTACAAGCATCTTCCCTGGCCATTTCATGCTCTTGAACCCCTGGACAAGAGGTGCCATTTTATGACCAGAGGACTGTTTACAGCATGAAAGTACAATAGCTTTTGGTTATACAGGAGAAGAAAATTATGGTGGAGATGAATCCAGCAGCTGTGAAAAAAAAAAAAAAAAAAAAAAAAAGAAAACTCTTGTTATCTTTCTTTAGGAAAAAGAGTAAAATACATTTGTTCTGAATTGAGCATTTAGTCAAGTTGTAAGAGAAACTGTAAGACCAGACACTACTTATCTTTCATCATTGTTTAAAGACAGGTTTTTGCAAATTGCTGGTCCACTCCCCCATGATAGGTAGATAGATAGATAGAAAGAAAATCATTGTGGAGAATATGTTCTGCCACAGTAGCATATAATTATGTGGCAAAAAATATATCAGACTGTGCTGCAGGCAAGACACTGTGTCTCATTAGTGTTTGGTGGACCTGATCACAAATAACATGTTTCAAAACTGTCAGCTCCCTCTGATTCTTCCTTTGTGCTTATGTGCACACACAATCATGCTCAAAATTAGCCTGTTCCTGGAAAGAGACTTTGTATGGCCAACCCTGTGTCTAATAATTTGTTTGTGGAATTAAAGGGGCATGTCTTTCAGCAGCTGCACTCGGAGGGACTAAAAGCAGGCAAGCTGTTCTCAATAAATGGGCAGTCATTTTTAACCAGGTTCATGATACTAAATCGCCCCAAGCAGCCTGTTGGTAACTGGTAACTGGCTTAACACAGTACTGGCTATAGTAGGTGCTGCTGAGGTGCACAGGCCAGAGAGCAGCAATGATCCAACAGATCCCATATGAGAATGCATATCCTTTGCCCTAAAAAGTATTTTCCTCTACTTAGAGGAGCAATGCAGCAACAGCATTAACAGTGGCAGATTGACATAGGGCTAGTGATCTATGCTTTGATGCTCTTATGCTGCAGCTCATCTATGAAAGCAGTAGGGAGTCTGCATCTGAGGGTACAATAGCTTTTTTGTTTGTTTGTTTTATCATTGTCTGTATTTGCGGCAGACAATTGAGGTAAAAATTGCCTGTGCCAATGAATTGAGTGTTTGGGGGGAGGTTGGTTTTGTTTTGTTTTGTTTTGTTTTGTTTTTCTTACCAGAATTTGAGCCTAGAGACAAAAAAAACTGGGGGGAAACCCTTGCTGCTTCCATTCCCCTCACTAGCAGTGCATTGCATTGTTGCTGAAATAGATGCAAGCATCTGGAATTTAGCCCCCATCTCAGATGCCTCAGAAGGCTTGTTTCTTGATGCCCACAGGCTGTTCTAGATACACCCAATCTAATCATTTTTAGAAGAGTCAATTCCTGCTGATTGATTTCTTGTTTATTTACAGATTGTTTCTATTTTCTTGAAACACCACTATATGAATTTGAACATGCTATATAGTCAGTGATAGACAATACCACTTTGACATCTTCAGTTGTCTGCAATTTAATTTACTGGGTACTCTTATTCCTCTTTGTTTGTGACTCCTCAATATAACTAGCAAGGTGAAAGTATATGGGACAGCTAGTCAAGATGCAGATTTAGAAGGATAAAGCCTGGCTTTATCATTCTGTTACAAGTTTATGGTCTTATATAGGCAATATTGGGCATGAGGTTTATGAGAAAAGACTTATGGAAAAGACTAGGTGGAACACAAAGTGGCAAAAGTTCAACTTCATTTTCAACAGTACTAGTGTAAATCTGGATGAGACCTGGTATGAGTTAATGGATTTTCTCCAAGTTCTGTGAATGAGTCTGTACAGATTGTTTTGAAGTGGTTACATGGATACTTTCCTGTCCACTGCTCCAACTCTGAACTGATGGTGGGAAAAAAAGGGAAAAAAGATCCATCATTGCTTTTTCCCCTACCAGCTTAGTTTGCAATTGCTGACCCTGCTGCAGGTCTTGAAAGGTTGTCTGCACCACACAGTCCTTAATGCACTGACTTTTCTGACTGATGCCAAGAGGTGAGAAGGGGTAATGGTTGCTTGTTATATTTCTCTGTGTACTTGGGAAATACAAACTACAGTCCAAACTACAGCTCAAGAGGTTCACAAACTTCTGATTATGTTTCAGCATGGTGAAAGCCTAGAGGATATTTCCAAGATAAAAATGGTAAAAAGAGGACAAAACGCTCTGTTTAAAGACTTGTTTCATGCAGGGATGTCTGAGTTTAGTAATTCCACAAGTGGGAAATAAGTATGACAGCAGAGTCAGAATTTCTGCCGCAGGGTCATGGGTATAATGGATTATTTTGGTCTTCTGGTAGTTCTGGAAAGCTGCTAAAAAAAGAAAAGATGTGATGAAAAAAGACAATTTTATTTTTTTTTTAAAGCCAGCTTTGTTCATTTTGTTTGTTTCATTTACCCTCCATCAAGTTGTTTTGATTTCAGACTTGATGCTATGTTTCTTAGTTCTTCTTTGTATTTGCAAGATTACAATAAAAAAATACAACTAGCAGAGTGAGAAAGGGCAGCCAAAGGTTGATTACAGTCTGTTGCTCATTGCATAGATTTGTAGGATTTTGTGACAGAAGGGACTGTGATGGACCTCTGAACAGAAATGCAGGCTATAAATTTTATCCACGGAGTCTGATATCAAGCCTAAAAACTTGTGGCTGAGTTGACCCATGGTTTTTGAAATGCGCATTCAGTCTTGATTTAAAGACTCTTTAAGAGATGGAGAACATACAGACAAGACCTTTGGATAATCTCAGTTAGAAACTGAGTTTAAAGAAAAAGCTAACAGAAATATATCTTTCTTTTTTTAATATTCTGAGTTCAATTTATAGCTTGTAGAGATAGGAATGATGTGTCTGATACATTGAAGAGTCTTAGAATTATTAGAAATGGTTGTTCTGCTAGCATAAATTAAGGCAGTGGTGAATTACTAACTTTTCTTCTTCATTCCTAGAAAACAGAAAGGAACCCAAGAGGAAGTCACACATCATGGATCCATAGAGCCCAACACCTCTAGACTGTGTTGCCGAGATGGCACGGCTCAGAAATCACTGCTGGAATTGCTGGCAATTAGCTCTGGGAAATCTGTGGGACTCACTGTGGCACAAAGCATCATCAGCAAGGTAAAAATGTTGGAATGAAGATACGCAGATACTTGGTAGAGTTGGCTGAAAATTTTCCATCCTAATGCTCTCCTACTGGAAGCTGTGGTTTTGCTGAAAGCATTTGCTTTCCTTGGCAGAATTTATTGCACAGAACCTGGATATATAATTTTCATTTGGTTTGTGAAAAATTCTCGATAGCTTTTGGGAAAGAGAAAGTGAAACTTATCTCTTCATTAGAGAAGTCAAAGCTCAGAAACAAACTTGGATAAATTCAGACACAAGCCAGTTCTACGAAAAAATCTGATTTCCAATTAATGTTATTTATTTAACTATTTAGTACCTAGTTCTAGTTTTCTTAAAATATACCAGGGATTTGTAGATACCCACTAAAGAACTGAACCAAAAAAAGGAAAGAGCACTCAAACTGTAAGTTATTTTTGAAATGTTCAGTACTACATTAAAAGGGAGTTCAGACTACAGCAACATAAATTAGCTTAGTTCTTTAGTAGTCATGGGATCTGATTCCTAGTTGCTAGTTGTCAACTATACATCTGGAACAAAATGATACTGCTCTCTTCATGAAGGCAGATGGGCTAAGATGTGCAGGAGTATAAACCTAAATTTTTTAACTTGCTTGATAAATATCAGTGACAGATTTCACTTATTTTTTATTGAACTGGCTGAACCTCTGATAAGGAATTCTTGCTACAGAGTTCAGTAACTGAGTAGTTGGGAGCAGGGTGGCTTGGCCAGATGTTTCTAAAATCAGTCTTCGGAAGTGTTAACTCTGCTACTGCAGTTCCGCATGAAATAGCTGGAGAAGGGAGAGAAAGGAAACATTATTTTATCGATCTTGCAAATTGTATGAGGATACAAAATAGGACCCATAATCTGTATATTCTGTGATGGCAATTTTTTATTTTCCTTTCTGTTCAAATTTTGGGAGAGAATGGCTTTTAATGCAACCAGTTGTGATCTCCAGAACATTGTCATGTGTGGAATGGAGGGGACAAATAGTCTGATTTTGTGCCCTTACCTATGAAAGAACTCAGAAAAGGGAAGATGCTTTCTTCCACTGTGGTTTCTGCTTTGTGTCCAAGCAGCCTTTTCTCACCCACATTTTTAATGAAGACATATATTCTTTAATAACTGAGGCTTTGCATCCACAAGGGTGTTCATAACCACTAATCCTTAATGAAGATCAAAGAAATATCTGGAAAGGAGAAATTATTTTCCCACCTCAGCTCCTGGTCAGAGAGACTTCAGCATTCTCTCTGGTGTAGCAGGTCAAAAAAGACTTCCACACAGACAGTTTTGTGGGGCCTGATTGGCTGTCTTAAGTGCCTTTAACTCTTCTAAAAGGACCAGTAAGAACCTGAAGGAGATGATGCTGGGTAATTCTTTTGTCAGAGCTTGTGTTATTGACCCCACAGTTGAGCTGTACCATGTTTAGAAAACTCACATCTCACTTTTCATCAAATTTGTGACATTTAACCTATTTGGATAATTTTCTTCCATGATGGAAGACATTTCAGAAGCCCAGTTCTAGGCTAAAGCTCTAGCTTGATGGTCTGTATTTATAAGCACTCATTTTAGGCATTTTCCTTTTGCATATTGTCTTGAATGAACAAGGGAAGGAAATAAAACAACATGAGAGAATCTCATGTCAGAAGAAGAATCCTCTGTTTTAAGTTGTAGGGCTCAGAGGAAGTAAGTTTTCTGGAAGCAATCTGTTCGTAATGTAAGATAATTGTCTGTTGATGCTTTCCCTTCACAGAATTCAGCCTGTGCTTGTTAACGAAAAAAAAAAGGAAAAAAAAGAAAGCAAGGCAAATGTAAGGTGATAAAGAATGCAAAAGTGGAACTCTTTTGACTGTTATATAATTGCTTATATTTGTAATATATCCCTTAAATTTCTTGCTAATATCTATCAAATCACTCCTGTACAATATCTTTATGAAACACAAGTATAAAAAAAAAATCAAAATATTAAAGAAGCCCTGCCCATTAAGTCATCTATTCTTCTAAAGTTATTCCTGCTTTCCTGAGTTCTTCTTTGACTAATTGAGATTCTTCAGGTATGTTTGTAGAAAGATCTGGGCTTTCTCCTGCTTGCAGAATTATATTATTTCCCATCTCTCCGTGTAGCAGCTCTCAAACTGGGCTGTGCATTTTCCATGATGGCACCTTGTTATCCTCTGTATTCCTTGGAGAATTTTTCTGGAGGCTGTTACTTGTTAAGATAATAACCAGTGCTGATGGTTTTGGATTTGTTGCACCCTTCTACTGCATCAGAGTATTTGGAATTGAAAATACAAACACATATGCAATTAATGGCATAGTTTTTAATGAGGAACAAAATTAATGATATACTTCACAAAGAATCTGCAGCTTCTACCTCATCCATTGCTGTTGAGCTGAAATCTCTGTTTATTAATGCTAGATGTAGAATTTTTACCCAAAATGACTGCTCCTAAAATATGACTATGTTGCTACTATTGCACTGTAGTTGTCTTTCTCATCGTCCCTTGTGACTGTGAGGAAATGATTTTAGTACTTTTGATGAAGAATTAATAACTGAGGAGTCTTTTCCTAGCCCATTTGCAAATAGCAAGAGGTTGGCATATAAATACAAAATGTCTTACACTTTTAAAATAATTTGTCAATCCTTATCCCATGATTCTGAGCTTAGGGTTTACTACAACATATTTTCAAGCTTTTCAGAAAAAAAATGGCAAGAATATTTTTAACGAAAGTTTTTAGCATGGCTTTGGGCACTGGGTTTATAGGAAAGAAACCAGCCATCAATATTTAATAAAATTAGAACTGTTAGTCAAACTGCTCAATCCGTGTTGCTTTTCAACAACCTCTTGCCATAAAGTCAGTGATGCAGTTTAGCAGGGTGATAAGATGAAGTATGTGTTCATCTGAGTTAAAACACCTTGAGATTCATCTTTTCCAAATAGCAAGGTATTTTAGTGTAAATTTAAAAAAGAATTATTTTACCTATGAAGTTAAAAAAAAAAAATAATAATAAATTCCTACTCAACTCACATTAGTAGAAGAATTTGCCTCACCTAGGATGCTATACGATATTCCAGATTTATTGTGACTGTAAACAACAACTCTGCTTGCTTTATAGCTTTTCTGGGCTCTAACAGTAAAACATAGTATCTCTATCTGGTCGGAATTATGTGTTATAACAGTTTTATTGTGGGGGGGTAAAGCTCTGATAAAGATAAAATAGAGTTTTGCTTTTTTGTGTGACCTTGTCATTTGAAAAAGCATTGCACTCTAACGAGATATAATTTAAAAGACCTCTGGGAGCAAATTGAGTTTACTGAGATATTTCTAAGAGTAATTACTTACTGTGAGTTGTCAGTATGCTCTGTAACAGTTCCTTTCCTAGCAAATGTAGATATCTTGGACTGTGTAGAATGGATTAGAGCTCCTACCATTAATGTTTGATGGGAGGCAGTAGTGAAAAAGATGGATGCTTATATAACTGACATTTCCAGCATTTATGGCCATAGACTAAAATGCCAGGCGCATAATTTCAAGTAAAACGGCAGGCCCAACTCAATAATATTTAATGATGTAGCAGACCTTGGCTAGGAGAATAGCTAACGGAAGTCATTGCACTGCATTTATTGGATTGTTAAAATGAGTTGAATAATAATTGTGTTTTGCAGGAATTTTGTTTTAGCAATATATTTCTGAGATCTGATATTCTGAAAGTAAATTATTTATCTTTCCAGTCAACACAAAATGCAGAAAAGACTTCGAACTCCTTAACTGGTGGCAAGATTTTTAGATCGACTTTATCCTAGTGTTTACAGCACAGAAATATATTCAGTAGCTTAGGACACAGTTTGGAAGATGATGTGAAATTTATTTCAAAAGGTAATGAAAGATGAAATTACCTCCTCAAAAAAACCTGTTTTAATGTTTTGACTCTTTTACAACTTTTACAAAGTTGGCCCTTGTTGTCTATCATTGTACTTCTAGAAATGGCAAGGTTTAGATCCTTGGGAGCCTGTTATATCAAGCAATCTTTGTATGCCCAGACTGGGATACCACCGATAATGCCAATAAACAGAATATTGACTGCTTCAGTACCATTTTGTTAAAGTTTTAGAACGCCTTAAATAAGCTATGGGGACTTGAACTGATGGAGAAGGTAAAATTAACAGAGGTCTGTAGGTGTATAGATTTCAGTTTTTTGGGTGAAGACTCCGGGGTTTATCCATGCGGAAGGCAAAGAACAAAGGTGGACTGGAAGAAGAGGTGTGCACACCTATCCCTGTGGGACTCTAGGACCCCCTTCTACAGGCTAATGCATCCAGCTGGCTAGGTTATTGTGCAGGCTTTTTGATAGCTGAAAAAAGAAATTCTGCATATTCAAGCTTAAAAGCAACAACAAAAAAAGCAAACCACATTCTTACTTTTTCAGGGAGACTTTTGAAAGCATTTCATTTCTAACAAATTCTAAATTTGTTTAGAATATTCTACCTATTTAAAAAAAAAAAAAAAAAAAAGGAGGGGGAGGGGGCTGGAAAAAAATTAGGAACTTGAGGAACCATTGTATCTCTGTTCCACCACTGACCAGACTATTTCTTTTTTTTTTTTTTTTTTTTTTTTTGCTAGGGGCTATATACTTACCTGAGGTAACTAGAAAATTATTACTTACTGTATCGCCATTCAACCTCTTCAGCAGATATCTGAAAAGACTGAGTCCTGAATATCCAAGCTTATTTCTTTCAGTTAAAGTAACATTTTCTTTTCTTTTAACAAGTCACCAGATCTGCCTGTCGTGGCCTTACATATGGATTTGTTGAAGCTGCATTGTTGTCAGTGGGCCTATGTCGTAACTGTTAAACAGTACTTAATATGTCATTCTGTTCTGTACAGAAGTAAAATTGAAATGAGGGGTAGCTGTACTTCACATCTGAGAAGTGGACCAGGTTAATGCAGCACTAATGGAGACTTCTGCTTTACTGCAGAATGTTTTGAAACAATTCAAGCACGGGAGGAACTGAAAAGTTGACGTAGGGCTGTAGCTCCTGAGAAATTGAGAGGTGGAAAGCTTCCAGACGCTACATAGTGGTAGTGTACATCCCAAGAGCAGTAATATAGATGCTTATTTTTGACCTTGCTTGCTTGGTACTGCAAGAACCTAAGCAGCTCTATGAGGTGATTTGCCTAATGGAGGAGGGCAATAAGTGTAAATTACTATAAATGGTAAAACTCCCTCTAACTTCATCAGGGCCAGGATTTTCCTGTTGTGCTAAATTAAGGAGTTCTGCAAATCAAAATAAAACCTCTATGCTCCAGAATTACCCTTAAAGCAAAACAAATGAAAAACAAACAAACAAACAAACAAACAAAAAAACAGTAGAGATGGAAATCCCCCCTCCCCCCCACCCCTGAGTCTCAGCACGTGCCCAGAAGAAATCTCCAGGGTCACTTAATTCTCTGGATCCTACCCAACTTCTATTGAAGTTAATTGAAAAAACTCCTGTTGACTTGAAAAGGGTTTGGATCTGGCTCAAACAGCTCTTAGTGGCAGCAGATTGTAAGAAGGAACCCCACTGTGCAATTTCAGCCATCTGCCTATGGGTAATCATTTGATGATACAAATGTATTTGCTTGCAACACATAGTGAGGCACTTTGCTTTCAATTAGGCAGTATTTCAGACTGAAGGAGATCTCTCCCACTCACCTGCAGCCTTTCTTATCTGAAATCTCTTCTGAGCAGGGGTCTGTAAAGTAGCAACAAACTGATGCGCAGCAGTGTCACAAGTTTCTTATCTCTGTTTTCCATATGTAGATAACTAGTGCTAGGTTAAGCGAGTGTTCAGATTCCTGTGTCTCTGCTGGTTAGATGCAGAGCTGTTTGTGTGAGACAAGACAAAATGTTGTTGCTTCCATCCAAACCCAAACTCAGTGACTCCACTGTCATTATCAATCTTTTACTATATCAACTGTGGCATTAGATAACTGTTTCAGAAAACAACCAGAGAAGTATGCTGAGTGCAATATATACAAGACTCTTAATTAGCACACACAGCTGTGTGTTGCCCTTTTCATCTAAAAATGGTAAAGGAGGGGAACGATGTGTGCAGACAGCATATTTGAAGGATGGTTGTCTTTAGTAGTAATGCAACATACCAGAGAACCAAATGAGGTTTGATGTAGAACACAGCCAGAGACTATGTAAATTGCCCCAGCTGATTAGGAAACAGCAAAGCTGTTAGCATTCTGGAACATGATGTGTGTAACAAAATTGCTCAACGGTGTGAGTTTAGAGGAAAACAACTAAGCAGCCTTATTGTGTGCCAGGCCTCAGAGATGTCCTGTGCCTTCTTTAATCATCAATTACTATAATGCTGGGGCAACCCACCAAAAAGTTAATTATTGATTGGAGCTCCAGGCCGGAAGATGACTCCTCTAGGCTATGTTCCATAGGAAAGCAATTCAGCCAGTTAATGGGATTGTAGGAACTCTGCTGTAGCTTCTGTATCAGGAGTGCAGGCAGTCTTTGGGCTTGTGCTGGAAAGCATCTCTAGGTCCAGTTCTGTCAGATTCCATCTGTGTGAGGAAGTGACACACTCTAGTAAGGGAACCTGCAGCACAAGGATAAAATGACAGAGTGTAATATATTTTATAGGCTAGGGGCATCTGTGCACTACCTGTGCCGACATCTGTAACAGAAGGTACTTCTGGTAGATGGCATGTATTTCCCCAGAATGGTAAGTCTGAGAACAGCCTACATTTTTCACCGTGTTGAAAACCAGAAGAGGAAGCTCACAATGGTGTCTTGCCATGCTCACGGAGGCTGCTGAGACTCTTCAGATGTCTTTCAGTAAGTTTTGGCAAGTCACTGGGCTCGTCTCCAGCAAAGTGTTTATATGCATCCAGATATGAGAGTGTGTTAATAATCTCCTTTCCATGCTGGGCTAGATTGTGTCCTTCACAAAAAATTTTAATATGGATATTATAGCCTTTTATTATAATATGGCCTCTTATTGCCAGATGATGTATGTTTACAGTACACTGATTTGGAGTGAAATGTTAGATTTCACTCTGTTGCAGGTTGGTCTTCTGGGCATGGAGAATATACTGCCACTGAGCCCCTTGTCCATTCATGCCAAGAGTTCATTACTTTGCAAAGCACTTCCTACTTCTTACTGAAATGTTCTTAAAAACTTCACATGCCAAGGCACAGGACATCAACCTGTTATTAATGAAATTATCACTTGTTACAGAATTGTGTTGCTACTGCCTCATGAGAATGTAGCAGAGCCAAGAGAATTTTGGCCAGCATCTGCAAAATCTGAGTTTATGACACCAAAGCAGTGTTTGTCATCAGACCTTCAAATGCAGACAGGTGACACTAACTGGCAAGATTAAACCTGATTTGGGGAAAGTGAGACTGTGCTGCTTCTTGACATGTGTATGGCATAGGGACATGCACACACACTGAAATCTCATGGTAATCTCCTGTGTGTGGCACGCAGTAGGTTCTCTTGTAGAGGCCTGTAATAAGTCACAGGAAACTAGGAGTTAATATTCAGGCCAGAAAGTTGAAGTTATTCAAATTTCCTTAAAGGTAATGGGTAATAGTTGCTTGCCCATTGTACTAAATGCCCAGTTAATTTGAGAGCTAAACGGACGGGAGGTTTTGAGAAGGTAGGAGAGAAAAGGAGATAACAGAATCTGCAGTTACATACACTCTGAAACAGCAGCTATATATTGAAATGACTTGCAGGGTGTTGCCCATATGCTTCTTGAACCTGAGTACTGGCTGTAGTGCTGTTGATTACAACTCCAAATGCTGTAAGATCTTTCATAACACTATAGCTAAGGGGGATTTTGAACGTGAAGCTGGCCAAACAGCAACATTAATTTCAACAATACAAGTTAGCGTCCTTTTGTAAAGGTGTTGTGCATCAGGCCATCACAGTTGCAAATTTTAACTTGCAGGAAGAGGATGTCTGTCCATTTGTATCTGCGTGATGCATACCAGCCCATGACAACCTTTCCAGGACAAGAGCTGGCTGTTAGCCTTGCCAGTGCGTGCACACACACATTCTCATAGTAGCAGAAGAAATATCAGGCCCTAATCATCAGGAGTCTGCACAGGTTTCCCCATCCCAATTACATCTTCTTGCGGCTTGCATGGCCTTTGAACATCAGCTGTTTACCATATGTCAAGGTTAAGATTTTGAGTGGCAGTTTAGATTTAGCTTGACTAAATTTAGCTTTGATACATGCTTTTAAATGTCCTGGCATAAAGCGTATAACCTGCCTCCTTGCAGCCAGTTTGTAGCACATTAAGGACTTCTTTGGCTGTTCTTACATTCTTAAAATCTCTCAGGGATAGTATTTCATATTCTATCCTTATGCTCAGGATGTTTGTTTGTTTGTTTGTCTTTTCTCTTCCTGTATATGTACTTCTACTTCTGAAAGCAAAGGGAAGTAGCTGCTTTTGTGTGGACTCCCTCACTCACTTCAGGTATATAAAAACATGGAAAAAATATGTCTTTTCACATGTGGGGAAAAGTGAGGATGCAACAGACCTGTCTCCACTCTCATAAAGGTCCTGGACAAATCATCTTTCTCCTGTTTCTTGTCTGTGAACAGGGAGCCAGTGCCATTAACTTCAGAATTCTGGGTGGTTGGATGGTAAAACATCAGATGAAATTAGATTTGGAAAAAAAAATTGGTGAAAATTCAATCTTAACTGCAGCAGTCAGCAATGGGTCACCAGGTACTTGTTAGCCTTTCAAGAGAAAGATGTTTGGGTTAAAGTAGATAATTTTGCCACAACATTATCTTAATGATCGGTAGCAGATGTGATGTTAGGCATTGCTATGAAAGAACAGACAACAGGTTAGAAGTCATTATTCTAGCACTGTAAAAATTCATGATATAAATTCATGACTCCCACATCTTGAGCACTGCATATTTCTGGCAGCCTTGCATTTTTAAAATGCTGCCGTAAAACTAGAGAAAATCCAGAGGACATATCAAAGGTAAAAGTGGCCAGTCTCTACCAGTCTCTTGCTAATATGATATGATTATGGCTTTTTCTAAGGCTGATCTGGTTAGTAAAATCATGGACCAGGACTTGAGACCTGATTTATGTGCTGGGCTCTGTTGCTGAGAGCTTGGAGGTCAATCAGTTCCTTATGGCTGTGTCTTGGTTTTGCCAGCGTTGAATAGAAAAGAACGCAGTTTTTGTTAGGTGTGCTGTGAGATAAGTAATAGTGAAGAAGAGATGGAAAAAATCTATGTAGGCCCCTTGCAGAGCTGTGTGCCCCTCTTGATCCAAGATCTTGGTCTATCCAAGGTATTTCTGTGGGTCTGCAAGGAGCTGCTGTAGATGTTGTACCACTGTCTGCTCATTTTTCCATTCCCTCCAGTTGTGGAGGTTTTCCTGTTCCCCCCAAACCTGGGCAAGATCTCTGATCTGTTTCAGTGCTGGGAATGATTTAAGTGAATCCGTGTTACTTTGCACAATGAACCAGAAGTGCTTGCATGAGCCATTCAGATACATTAGCTGTGGTGCATTACAGGCAGTCAGGACAGTGGTATCAAACTGTTATAGTGAGGTCTGCCAGGTAACGTTTGTCTCAGCATTTTTTCTATGTATTCATGGAAAAAAATGGACTTTGGCCCTCACAGTTTATAACAGTTTTAACAGTTCAAATTCTCTGATGCCTTCAGTTCTGGAAGCATCCAAGAGGCTGTGAAAGCTTGGTGCTGTTATCTCAAACAGTGAAGGTGCTGGGGCCATCATCCAACCATGCGTTAGCAAAGGTAACCTGCAACATTGTGTTGCAGCATAGACTTTTGTCCTAACTACTGAATGAGCGTGGAAACACAGACCACTCCAAATCAGAGAAGAGGGGAGTAATGGGGAAAGCTGATCTTCTTGGGTCTGTTTCTCTTTCATTCAAAAATGTAAACATCTGGGGATGGTGATGTGTGACAGGCATGTCACAAATAAAGACATATAAAGATTTTGGAGAGCATCGATCCCGTAATGGATTCCTGAGGGACACCACTCCTGATCAGCCTCCACCTAGACACAGAGTCATTGACAACAATCCTGACTACAACCATCCAACCAGTTCCTTATCCACCTAGTTTAGCCTTCAAATCCATATCTCTCCAATTTAGAGACAAGGGTGTGTCAAAGGCCTTGCGCAAGTGTGGATAAATGACATCAGTTGGCCTTTCTTTGTCCACTGATGCCATCACTCTGTCATAGAAGGCTACTAGATCAATCAGGCACGATCTTCCCTTGGTGAAAGGATGTTGGCTGTCTTGGGTCACCTCCACATCTCACATATGTCTTAACATATCTTCCAGGAAGATCTGCCCCGTGATCTTCGCAGACACAGAGGTGAGATTTGCCAGCACGTAGTTCCCCATACCTTCCTTTCTCCCTTTTTTGAATATAGGAGTGATGTTTCCCTTTTTCCAGTCACTGGGGATTTCATCTGACAGCCACAATTTTTCATAATGATGAAGAATGGCTTGGCAACCGTATCAGCCAGTTTCTTCAGAACTCTGAGATACGTGTCATCTGGCCCCATAGACTTGTACAGATTCAGATTCAGACTCATGAGGTGGTTTCAGACTTGTTATACTCTTACACTGGTAAAGATTTTGTTCTCCTGATTATTGTTTAAAGTTTGGGGATACAAAAGACATGAGAAGCCTGACTGGTCATGAAGACAAAGACAAAGAATTCACTGAGTACCTCAACTTTCTCCATGTCAGAGAAGGCCAACTTTCCCTTTTTGTTTATCAGATGAGGTACACTCTCCTTTGCCTGTCTCTTCTGCCCAGTGTAGCTCTCTGTAGTCTATCCGCTTCTTGACATAGAGAACAATTCCCTACCTCGCCTACTCCTTCAATGAAAAGCTCTCAATCATGGTATTCCAGTTATGTGAGCTATCCACCGTGTTTCCTTGATAGCAATAAGATCATAGTTTTCCAGCTGCACCACAGTTTCCAGTACCTCCTGCTTATCTCCCATGCTGTGTGCAATGGCAGAGACGCACTTCAGCTGGGCTTTTGGCTGCATTACTTCCTCAGAGGAGCCCTTTGAAAAACCTCTGGGACAAATCTGAGGTTTTCCCCCTGAAGTGACAGTGTTCCTTAACTTCTGTGTTCCTCAGCAGTACATTCCCTTCCCCTATCAAATCTAGTTTGAAGTTCTGATGATGAGCCCTGCCAACTTTCTGCCTGGTATATTCTTGCCTCTCCTGGTCAGTTGTGTCTCATCCCACATCAGCCTTCCAGGTTCTTCAAAGGTGTGTCCTAGAACATAGAAGCCAAAGCCCTGGATGTGACACTATTTACACAGCCATTTGTTTAACAGGTCAGTTTCACTACTCCTGGGAGGACTGAGGAGAACACTACCTGTGCTACCTGTGCTGAACAATCCCTTCAGCATATTCCAAAGTGATGATGTAAAGTCGTTTTTGATGTTTTTTAATTTCTTAGTCACAGCCTTGTGTGACCCTGTTTGAAAGACCAAGAGTGGATAGTATTCCTCCAGCTTTATCATACCTGGTATCCTCTTTCTGATATCCCAAATGTGGGCCTCTGACAGGCAGTTGACCTCTCTAGGGAGGTTCTCCAGGCAGCAGATGGTGCCTCATTGCCCTTCGGCTCCGAATCTCCAATTACTAAGACCCTTAGCCTTTTTTCAGTGGCACTTGTTGCGACTCTCATTCTCAGTTACACTTTCTTCGTGTGGTTGCCCCTTTCCAGTTCCGAGCCACTACCCATGTCCTCTCCTTCCATCCCCAGATCTTTGTATCTGTTGACTACAGGGACTTCAGGTCCAAGGGAAGGGCTTCTTCTTTTGCCCCAAGCAGAAACAAGATTTCAGTCTCCCTTCAATAACAAAGCTCACCTTCAATAACAGATATTTCTCTATGAGATCTCAAAGGACCGTGTTTTATAGCTTTTTTGAGGAGATGATTTGTTACATGCCTGCAGCCTAGGATCAAGGTAGATGCCTGTGAGGGGATGCCTTCTGTAGCTCCCCTGGGTACTTTCTCCTTTCAAAAACAAACAAAAATATGAGTACAGTCTCATTTGCAGTCATATACTGAAATCAGATATTAAAGAAAAATAGAAATTAAGTTATGAGAGAAAACGGAGCTTTTTAGGTTCCAAGTATTTTCCTGAATTGTATCTGCAGTACTTCAATAACTTATTTTCACAGGTTGCAGGCAATAGGACATGCTTGATTGTTTTTCTACACAGTAATCTGTGTATCTCCCTGTGTAATAGCTTGAATATTTAGAGGGTAACTGTGACAGAAAGGATAAGCAGATTAGCTTTATTCTGTATGACATACAGCTTTCAAACATATTCTTCTGAAGCCATGTACAGACAAACATGCTCACCAAGCTATCCCCATCCTCCTCTGCAAGAGAAAGAATTTCCTGCTGAGAAGTGATGAGAAGCGATCCTTGCAAAGAGACAGGCTGGGTAAAATGCAGCGGGACACAGGAGTATGCTCATTGCTCCTCATTAGTGGAGGAATCTGTACAACACATCACTGCAGAGAGAGGCTCATGTGACAGCTAGTGTACCTCCACGCTGTAATACAGTCAAGCTGGGAAGACACAAAAGCAAGAATTTTGCCTTTATTCTCCTAATGTTGTTTTCAGCATGTTTTGACTTAAGCAGTCTCTCAGAATGCACTGACAACTGCTTTCAAAGATGAAATTTTAAGTGAGACCAAATTGCTTTGTGCAGGAAGAGTTTGTGGCTACATTTTCAAGTCAGAATTTCAAAGATCCAAAGCCAAATAACATTTATTCCCAAGCAATCTATTTTAATGTAAAATTCAAAAACAAAAACAAAAAGCAGCCCTGGTCTCTCTTTTCTAGCAAAAGAAATAAATACTCAATTTGAACTAGGGTTTTGTTCTTCTGTTTTGATTTGACTAAGATTCAGTAATTATTTATTTGGTTGCAGGAAAGTATAAAGCTGCTGTTATTTACAGAAAAGCAAAACAAATGTTTGTGGGTGAATCACATATTTTTTTCTCTGAAATGTGTCCAGTAAACATTGCAAAGTACTGATGTACCAAAGCAAGAAAAGAATACAAGCTTACACTCTACAAAATAGTTGCTAAAAATTTCTGAAGGGTTTTATGTAGCATAATTTGACCTTAGTGGATGCATTTAAAAATGCAATACAAAAATCCCAGAAGAATTAAACATGTAGATCTTGTCTGCCCCATTACTGTGCTCCTTTATCAGGAAATCATCAGATAGTGTTCACAAATTCCCACTCATAATGACTTCTTTGGCACAAAGGACCAGCAATACTATTCTTTAAAATAGCTGTCATCTTTCCAGTGAAATCCACAGGGACATTGCCTTTGTAAGAAAGGTAAGCCAATAATTTGTTTTACTTAAGTCTGTGCAAGCTTGTGTATTGTGAGCCAGTGAAATGAGAAAAATATAGGCTGGATTGAACTGTACGGTAGTTCTTAAAATCACTAACGTTGAACCCAAGCAATAGATTTATCCTGGTGTAGCATGCTGGAAAAAAAAAATGATTTTTCTATTTCTAAACTTACTACTTTGTTCAGTGGGAGAAACACAGGTTTCCAGCATTTGTATTCGTAGATTAACACCTACAAATATGTTTTCTGCTGCTATTTTTGTTCAAAATATGGCAGGGTGCAAAGTTGCAAAATTTGTGGGCTAATCAGAACTCTTGACAAAATTAAGGTCTTGGTTGTTTTGGTTTTGTTTAACTTCTAAATACATTACAGTTTGTATCCTCTTTATGTAACAGAGTTTTGAAAGGTCTTAGATGACTGAAGTCCAGGAATTACTTGCTGCTGAGTTCACTCTGATGGGTGAGGGATGCTCCCATGGCCCAAAGGGCTGCAGCCTGGAAATTGCTGCTCAGTTAGACCCTTGCCTGGAGAGGGCAAATCAAAAAATACTTGGAGCTCCGTCTCACTAATGCCACTGAGTGAGTACCAAATCAGAAGGCACTGTTGATTGTCGTCATTAAAACCTGCCTCAGATCAGGAGATGACAGCTCTGCTGTCAGAGAGCCTAGAAGCATTGGTGCCATACGTATTTATCTTCCTACAAATGGAAGAAACTACAGCTGAATCATGTTTTCATGTTTATAAGTGGGCAGCAAGGTGTCTGAAATACACTGGAGCATAAATGTGATACATTCAAGTTATGGAATTGAAAATTGCTCAAGGCTAGTGAGAGACAGCTCAGGCAAGAACACAGGGCTAAGTACTGAGTGGAAAAGTGAACCTCAGACCATGCCCTGTACGCAGGTTGTCTTTGGCCTGTGTGTATGCAAGTCTCAGGGGACCATTAAATGGGAATCAAAACCCATAGAATTAAAGAAAATTGAAAGGAAACCATAATTTTTATGCTGTAAATCATATACTTTCTCCCTCACTGTTTTTTATTTTGATATTATCTTTAAGAAGAAGATTCAAATCCACAAAAACCCTTTCTTTTCTCAAAAACCTGCTCACTTTATTTTTTTTTTTCCATGTACTGCCTGGTGAAAGCCCATTTGAGCACTGAAGAGTCCTGCCATTCGTACTGATAGATTCTGGATCAGGCTCACAGACAAAGACTTGAATTTTTTTCCCTGCTGGAGTTCAACCATTACACATTTGGAAACTCTGCTGTGCTATTAGCTATGAGAGTAGGACCCCTGATCTGTGGCTGCGCAATTATGTTGATAAATTATTCAGTAGGGATCTATGCCTGAAAAAATAAAATTGGTGATTTGGAGGGTAACCTGTCAGTTCCAAAAGATGAGACAATATGAAAAAGAAAAGGAAAAGAAAAAAGCGAACACCAAACTTTAAGGAAATAAATATTCAGATGTTTTCTATCTCATGTATCACTGAAATACAGGTTTTGACAAAGCCTGTATCGAACCACTGTGTTCTGAATAAGATTTCTGAAATATTAAAAAAAAAGAAAAATTCAAGGATACTTCCAAGGATGTAACTGTTACAAACGGAAAACCTGATATGTTTTGTCACAGATTCTTAGACAGATTCAGAGCAACGAGTCTGGTTCAGAGAGAGGTTTTGTTAACATGCTTGCTGATACTGTGAAATCTGCAGTCTTGTGGTTGAAAAGAACCTTTGGTGGGCCCAACTGAGAAGGGAAGCACCCTGATTCCTTGTCACTAATAATAGGAGCATTTCATCTTCTTCACAGCATCATGTCTATTAATGATACACAGAGCTCTCAGCAGGCATATTTTTGATGGAGTATTGCTTCTACTTAACATTAGATTTAAAAACTTTCCAATATTTCACCAAACTCGTAGGTCAATGCCCAATTAATTTATTAATATTTAATAATTAGCCTTGGGCAATTTTCCACCATAAGGCTTGAAATTGTAATTCTAGTTCTGCTGCAGTCATGCTGCATCCCAGGCTGGAACATTGGAACTAACAGGAGCCCCTTTACTGTGTAATATATGTACAAATAAAACTCATGCTAGTACATGTGTTCCCTTAGATATGAAATACAAAGAGATTTGAGGAACTGGTAAGTGGGAAGATATCAGCTGCAAACAAGTCCTTTTGCTTAATTATGTTACGTTTGTGTGTCTTCGTCTCCGGTTTTGAAAATCAGCACTGACAGATGTAGCAGTGGGTGTGAACAGTAAACACACTGTGGTCTCTTACCATTGCTCAGGTTTCAGCTGTTTTAGGCGTATTGGCAGGGATAGACCAGTGGTAAAGTATTTGATATTTCCAATGCATTGTTATGTCAAACATACCGCAAAAAAAAAACAACAGGGGTTACAAATAAGATTGTAATGATAGGGTAGGTGCAGAAAATCGAGAAATTAGTTTTTCTTGCATCTAGCTGATAGGGGATATTCCCTGAAGGTGACACTTATTTATACCTGAGGAGTTTGGACTGAAATGTTTTAATTACTGTGTTTTCTGCTGAGCATACTTCATGGATTTAGGTTTTACATCTAACTTAGGCTTTGGCACTTCAGTCATTTCCATCCTAATTCTTGACTCTGACCCCAGTGCTGACATCTGGGGAGAAATCTCTTGATTGCAGAGGTGCAGAGGAATGGCATTGCTGGTATTAGTTTCAATTTTGTTCTTTCCATACTGATACTAAGCTATCCTATCCCCCATTAAACTGATAAAGCTTTTAACAAATTAGGCAGTGTGCTGAGAGGTTATCCATTGTAGCTGCTTATTAGTCACTTTTCAAAACATTAACAAGCTATTTGTGACACCTTGGTGTGCAGGTACAAAGCCTTCTCCAGGATTCCTCCGATGTTATTTCTTCAGCTTAAAGGGGAATAGAGAGAACAAAGGCAGAGCACGCAGCCGCTAATTAAGAGGATGAAGAAAGGCAGAGGGATGCTGACAGGAGGTGACAGGATCACTGAAAAGAAATAGCTACTTCTTGAGTACTGGGAGATACAGAATATTCTTTTAGGTTTGCTGAAGTGCAAAACTAATCCATATCTTGCTGCTTTTTTATTATTATTATTAAAAACGGCTTTGTCCTTGGCTATTTAATTAATGCTACACAACAGCAGCTTAAAATTTCACTTCTGAAATAATACTGTACATAAATTCTGTCTTCCTTTGCCTAAGGACTTTGGTAGGACATGTAGTCTCTTCATTACCAAATGCTTCTCAGGAACTTTTCAGAGAAGCCAAGCAGGGAAAGAGGATTTCCTTAGTCCCCTGATCATGCTGTATGAGATCGACATACCACGCATGCTAAAGTCTTGGAGAACCTGGCTTTCCAGGTGGTCAGAGTCCTGGCTAAGTCCTCTAGCAGAGAGATTTCATTGGAGCAGAACTGGGAATGAGTCCTTTGCTTTGTGGATCAAAGCTGGGCATTTCTCTTAGTGTCCTCTAGCATCTAAGGCAGGAAGATGGAAAGAAGTTTTGTTGTTTGTTTTTTGTTTGTTTGTTTGTTTGTTTTGTTTTTGACAAAACTTTTGCCAGTATAGTGGGACATTCTCAACTAAAAAGCTGTTGTTTATAATAAAATAAATTTTAAAAAATTATCTCCCCTCACCCTCCGCCCCCCCAAAAACAACCAAACAAAAGAAAACTGCAAAGAGAATAGAAAATCCTTAATTGTTCACTTTGGTGTAAACTCATTTCTAATCTTCCTACTGTACTCACATGTTGTTTATTTTCTCTGTGGTTACTTGGTTACCTCTCCATTCACCATTTTTCCTCCCCTTTTTAAATTGCTTCCTTAATCTTCTAGCCCTAAAAAAACAAACTAACAAAAACAAACAAACAAAAAAAAAACACTTAAGTTGCTGGAGTATGTGTAGCTGTAATACTTAACTAAAATTCTTATTTCAGCTCTAGTAAAAGGAATGATTTCCTTTTTTCCTTTCTCTGTAGCCACATTTCTCTGGGTAGTCATCAGAGACTTTACAGCCACGATGCAAATGTGTGTTCTTTGATTTCATTTTTCCTTTGTTGTCTTTTCTCAGAACTGTAGCTGTGATGACTTTTCTGTCAGCACCTACATAAATTGCTTAAGCATCCACTTTCTGCTTGAGAGACTGAAGTGGCCAGTGCCACATGTGCTATTTGGGTGTCAATTATTGCCTTCTCAAAAAAGGTAGCAGAACAGAATTGTGCCTTGACTGCTTGGCAGCTCGTCTTTCTCAGCCCCACTTGTTAATTGTAAGTAAAAATGATAGTTTGTCAAGCAATAAAGAATGTGATCATAAGAGTGCCTATAGGGGGGCATTTATCATTAATGATATCATTAACAAGAAATGGGTAACCCAACCCTACATCTCCAGAGCCAGGTTGCATGGACCCTGGGAGCCCCCGTCCCAAAAGGGGCTGCTTTGTTCCCACTGTTGCATTGCACAGTTGATATCATAAAGCGCAGACTGTGTCTGCCACTAATGAGCACTGTTGTTCTGTGTGCAATCCGTGAAACAATGAGCTGAGCACTTGGATGGGGCTCTTTGAGTATGACTTTATCCAAGTGGTAGCCATATGACTGACATAGTTGTTCTTGGTAAATTCCTAGAGCACTTTAATTGGTCCATGGTTCCAAGGAGAATAAAATTGACAGTCAAAGTATTAATGCCTAAGCACTACTGAAGTGCTGTTTTGTGGCACTCAAATTCGGTGGGAACCCTAGCTGAAGAGGCTGCAAAGATGCCTGTTTTAATTTGTCAGTTTCTAAAAATTTTTATTAGCAGAACAGCTGCTTTGTTAGCACACTGATTAGCCACCGAGTTTCTCTGCTATTGAAGATTTGTGAAGGTGAAGCTCTTAATACAAAAGGAGCAATAGGGGAAGGCTGCTTGCAGTGCGCT
The DNA here is from genome assembly GCF_019232065.1 of Centrocercus urophasianus. NCBI lineage: Eukaryota > Metazoa > Chordata > Aves > Galliformes > Phasianidae > Centrocercus > Centrocercus urophasianus. Next base: position 41,126,565 of record NW_024884475.1, on the reverse strand, counting down.
TAACTGATTACTGACTTTTCTTACGCTGTCCTATTGTGCTTACTCAGGTACACAGATCCTGGTGCTTGACATACAAGGGACAGGACATAGGACAAATTGTGCAGATGGGTGAGCAAAAAAGTAGAGGGCTCTCTTAAGTTCACCTGCTTTGAATACCTGCTGAATACATAAATGTAACAGAGAGGACAGAGCACAACACTGAAAGATTCTCATTATAGGAGTAAGAGTGCAAGAGACGCATATGGAAAATCAGCTGGAAAGGGTTACAAAAGTTGGTTGTTTCTGACATTGCTAAGGAGGCAGGTTCCAATAGAAGTTTTGTTTTGCCTCTCTGCAAAATTAAGTCTCCAGTGCTAGAAGACTTATCACCAGGGCAATACTGATTTAGGCACCATTAACTCAGACTATCTCACTGGAACTGCATAAGGCAATAAGGCACACCTAACTCAGTTTTTGTCTTTCATGTTCAACTGATTAGCACTGAGCAGCATCCTGGTGAGCTGCAGAACAAGCTGTGTGTAGCAACTAAGAGCAAGCCATGGCTGCCACGTCCCTGGATAGTCATATCAGGTTTTCATGCCCAAGCTACAGGCAATATAGGCAGAGCGGGTCTAGTGCCATTCATAGCTTATGTGTTTGACAGGAAAAAAAAGAAAAAAAAGAAAGGACTTTAGAAAAGCCAGCTGTTCAGCTGTTTGACGGATGTTGCATAAGTGTATTTTCTTGTCTGTCGGTCTCAGCGTAGAGGTGGAGGGATGTGGTTGAATCACCATCCCTGAATGTGTTTTAAAAACCCGTCTGAATGTGGTGCTCAGGGACATGATTTAGCAGAAGGCTTAGAGTCAGGGTAGTATGGCTAGGTTGTGGTTGGACTTGATGATCTTTAAGGTCTTTTCCAACCAGAGCCATTCTATGATTCTATGGTTCTAGATAGAAGGAATGCTTTAAAAAGTATGATTTAATGCTCATCGAATTCAATGGGATTGTTTTGGTTATTTTTTGAAGAGCTTTTTTCTGTTTTTTGAGTAATCAAACCAGAAAGTTTCAGTTTTATTTTTTACAGCAGCACCTGATGCCTTAACTTTCATTCTGTGTAGGTACTTTTGAACGTCCCTTGAATTTTTCTTGGTAAAATCAACTTCAAAAAGTTGTTCATTTCTAATTAGTTTAATCTTTGTATTCCAAAACTAGAACTAGATAAAATTTCTGCCTCTGGGCTACATTATACTCATTTCAATTTTTCATAGTAAAATAATGATTTCTAAAATGATACTGCTTTTCTTTCCGATATGAAATGGAAGTCAGATTCTCCATCCACCGCATGTGTGGTTTCACTGTGCCAGAGTTAAGTTTCCTCCTGTACCTCTTACTTTCATTATCTATCCAGTCTTTTTTTAAAGACCATAACTGACTTTTCTAGTGTGTGATTAATATCCTTAAACAGATACAGCTATCAACTGGCATGTATAGGTTAGAGGTATTAAGTGAATTATGCAGACTCCTGGATGAAGTTGGTGTTTGAATACAATTTCCTTTATAAAAATTGATCTCTCGTTTTCTCCCCTAATCAGTCATTTGTTCTCCACTTATTCTTTTACTGTGATCCTCTTTTCTAATTAACTCCTTCATCCTCCTCTGAGAGCTCTTGTAGCTTGACTAGAAGCAGCTAAGAAATCCTGTCTCCTTCTGTCATTGAAAATAAAACAGAAACAGAAACAGAACTCTTTATTAAGAGCATGAGAAGTGAGACTGTTTGCTTCAATTAAAACTCACAAGAAATGGTGCATTTGATAAGTTGTATTTTTTTTCTCTAAAAATAAATCCTAATTACAGAAGAGTAATGTAGCAGGAAAGTACCAATGTTTATGCAGCCCTTAGATCCTGAGCTATGCAAACAGAGTTGTATAAGCATATACTAAAGAAAGGCCATCCCAAAAAGCTTGTAGTTTTTCGAGAGAGAGGCAAATGATGTGGTTGTTCCTCATAGCTGAACTACCTGCTTGTCTGCAAAGTCAACTAATAGCAGACTGTTTAGATGATGGTCCCAGAGCTCCACATTTAAACTTACTGTACATTATCACTAGAAATACTGGGATCTCTACCCATTTTGCATGAATGTAAATGGATCCCAATGGATCAAGACACTCAAAAGACAAATGGAAATTCTGTTGATTTTGTAAAATGATGAAAGGACAGCAAAGGTATAATTTAATGAAACACAGTTTTAGTGAAAAACTTTGTTCTTTCTACAACTACCATGTTCTCCATGCCCAAGAAATGCTAGAATGTTGTTTTCTGTCAAGGGCTGATCTATATATATGTGCCATGTATCGTTTTGTTGAAAGCTATCCAAACCAATGTGAATATATGTGTCTCATATGCATTCATATCTAAAACTAATATGAATACTGCACTTGCTATGTAGTTATATTTTAGTTACAAAGTAATAATCTCTTTTTTATATTTATAGTTTACTGTTAATATTATAATCAAACATTTCCCTGCATGACTTAAAACTGTTAGAGAGGAAATATACTTGCCTATTAGTGATACACATACTGGTTAGTCAAAAGTGTATATATAATATTGTCATTACCTTCCGCTTCTTTTTGATCACCCTTAATTACTTTATGAAAAGAAAAACTTCACAATAGAAATCAGTCTGTAGTTATGTTGCTCTTACTGAAAAGAATGATCATGAATCTATTAATATCCATGGCTAATCTTTGCGTTTGGCTTATTGAAACTCCGGCATATCTCTAGTGACTGCTCTGGGTTGTGGGTGTAAGGTAATAAACTCTTCTGCATTAAGTGATAATCACTATGAGGTCCTGACCCAAATTGCTTCTCAGCACAAGGAGATTATGAAGCATTAAATAAATGCATATAATGGGAGGAGAACTAGACCCTGGGGTTTAAATGAGACATTGCATATAGTAAATGAATAGTTATGCTGAGTTTTTAAGCAGATTAAAATATATCTGAATCGATTTCATTCTTCCTATAGCTTTCTCTGCGTAAAGTTTTTGTCATTGTAAACAGGGTATGCACTGCAAACCTCTGGGCATGTAGAAATAACCCTGTGCTCTTACTGCTATGACTTCTTTACTGGTGAGCATCTTTTTTTGTTTTTTATTTTTTGAGTCTGTTCTTCCACTTGATCCATTTTTGCAGGCAGAAAAAGAGGTGATTATCTGCTCTGGCATTTCATCTTCCATATCTTAGTTCCCTGTGTCTAAAGAGGGAATACTGACATGAAGCCAACTTTTTTTTGTGAAGATAAATTTGGGACTGTTTTTGAAGCTCTTACATATTATGGTAATAGAGGATGTTGTACTTAGAGTAAGTAGCAGATGAGGGGATGCTTATGTTGGAAAGTGTCTCAAATCATAGGGGAGCTCTGATTAGTAGTTTTGAATGAAGGAATGCATTTCACTGTAATAGTATTCTGACCCTGCTAATATTACTGATTCATGTTATTTAATATCCCTACACATGATAATTGGATGTAATTAAAGTAGGCAGACTTCTCAAGTCAAGATCCTCTTCTCAGAACCAGAATATAGCTGAGTAATCACTACTGTTCAGTGGTTTTATAAATGAAATAGAAATGCAGCACTATAAAATTTATACTTGATTTTTGCCCTGAACTCAGCGGAGGAGAACTCCAGGCAGGACTAAATTGGTTGATCAGATCTGGGGGACATCATGCTAAGACAAATTATAAAATAAAACCCATAACCTTTGTGTAGACCTCCTCTTAGGGCTGCTTTAGCTGATGCCAGTTCTATACATGTCAGTCCTGTCTGCATAATCACAGGTGGCATGTTGCTAAAAAGAACAGTGCAAGCCTAAGACAATTTCTTGTGGTTTGGTTTAAGAATGGTTGATTGAGGTTTTCTTTCTTTCTTTGACATTGTCTCCAAGAATGATGTCTTTTTTCAAGCTAGTGTCAAGAAGTCAGTGCCTGTATAGTGAAGTGGAAGTCAGAGAATGATCTGTAGGTGCTTTTATTCATGGTTGAAGACCTGTGGTGCTTATGCCTATTTGTCATTTTGGAAAACATTCTTCTGCCCAGTGTCTGAAGGACACACACCAATGGTACTCTGCATGGTTTTTCCCTAGCCTCCTGTTTTCTTGGCTCTGCAGACCCACTATGTGTCTTCCTGGCTCAGCTTTACCATATCCATCCCTATCACAGCAATACATTTATTTCCTTTTCTGTTAACATCACACAAAAATCATGACTCTTCAGCAAGGTTTTACTTCATGTTGAAGGTTTTAAGCTGATGGGATGGGGTAAGTGTATTTTACATATGTAGTTCAGATGGAAAAAAAACAGCAGCTCATTAATGAAATAGTTCTTCAAGTTCATTGTGACCTTATAAGTCAAGATTTTCAAAAGTACTTGAGTCTTTATGTGATGGAATGTTAGCAATCTGATTTAAAGAGGCTACGTACTTACTCTGTACTTTGATAGCAAGCTCCTTTCTGATAGCTCAGTTTTAGGTCAAAAAAAAAAAAAATGGAAACAGCTGAAAAGTAACAAATCAGTGCTGAACTACGAGTCCAGTTATTATGGTTAATTTTCAACAATGCCACACATTATGCCATTTGGAGAGGCAGGGTACTTTTGGATTTTATGAAAACAGCAATACTTAATTTTAGTTTGTTTGGGAATAATTATGCCAGGTTTGTAAGTTTTCAGTCTTCCCTTCACGGTGCGTGATGATAGTCAGATAATCTTAAGTGACTTTCTGTTTGAAAACCACACAGATAATTTCCAAAGGATTCTTTCACTGATATGGCATAAATGTAATTAAATATACTGTAGTTCAGTTACAGAATCCCTGAGCTTTTAATCTCAGTAAACTTGAAAAGTTAAACGCCTCATCTTGCTTTCAGCACTTTATTCCATCCAGAAGAAACCATCTGCTTTCCACCAAAAATCACTGTTTCCTTGATCTTTTCAAATTAATCCTTTTGTGATTAACTTCAATACAATTAAAAAGAACATGTCAGCAGCTGCAGGGGTCTGATTACATGTGGACAGGACACTAGGAATCCTCATAGGGGAACCAGACTCGGTGCAATGTGTTAGGCTGGAGGATGCAAGTAGTTGTACTTTGAACTCTGCTATTCTGGCACAACATGTAGTATGTAATAGTACTATACTTGCTGTCTATAAAACTCACTGCAGTCAAGGAAATCAGTATTTTTCATGTCTATCTATATCATTAAGCATCCATTTGAAGATACTATATGTTGAAGATTGAGCATTTATGTCTCTAGCAAGCCTTATGGCTTTATTTGGCAGAGAAGCCAAGAGCACAGCACAGGGGCAGGCATTCCTCCTTGGTATTTCTGTGAGCTTGTGGCAAACTGTGTCTTCCTGACTTCTCAGTGAAGTTGTCCAAACCAGTTACTTTGGGGGGAATTTGGGAACCTGTAAGTATCACAGGAGCTGTTTTGTTTTCCTGAAAGACTTGAAAAGCTTGCAGACAAGGGGCAGACTTTTAGGCACAGATTCCTAGAGATCCTCCTGCATGTCATCCTCTGGACTTGTCTTTCTACTAAGCTGTCTCTGGGCTTTCCCATTTTCCACACTGCAGGAAATGCTAGATGTGGAGTTTGCTGTGGAAATTTGTCTGTGTGCTCCTCTGTTTGCACAGTATTTAGCATGCAGGCTCGCAGCATTGCAAAAGCTTGTTTGGCTTCACAGAGGAATTGCTATCAGCTTGCGCTGATAATTTAATGAGAAGCACTTCAGAAACATTTATTGTTGTGCATCATATTGCCATGAATAGCCCTGCAGTTGGTGTTAGGCCAGACATGGAAATGGCTCAGTGCCTAATGCATCTGCTTTCAGATACCTATGCACAGAGTTTGCTGGCTGGGATTTGATTGTTCCCAGGAGGACCTGTTGGAAACTGAGTCTTTCTCAGTTTCAGCCTTGAAAAAGAAGCAAGTGTTTACAATTTGAGAAGTATTTTAGCATATATAAACAAAGGAGATTTATCATACATAAAGAAAGGAAAAATGCCACTTTCAATTTGCCATCACAACCTCAGCACTAGCTTCTTTTCTGTGATTGGAATGGGGCTTTCTTGTTATGTCTGTTGGTAGATACCTGTAGCTTATCATGAGTGACTGATTATCATGAGTTGCTGATTTGCAGGAGCACAAAATTATTCTGCTGAGTGTCAGATCTACTCTAACCGTTTTTCAACTTCTCTCTCTCCTTTCCTCCCTCCCTTCCTCTCTCCTTCTCTTTTTTTAACTGGAAAAGGTGGAGAAGACTATTAACATTCCAGCTTATGTAAATGGAGTCTTAATTCAGACTAGTATTCAAACAGTCACATAAAAATGATTTAGTGTCAAGCTTGTTTGTATGCTTAATAGCCTCTGTGATGTCAAGAATTCTTTTCCCAAAGAGGCCACTTTGGAATGCTGCAGATTTTTTCAGTAGGACTGCACTGAATACACGAATCAATGACTGCAGGAACAACTAATTAAATACTCTGACTCAAAGAAATATGACTGTCAACATTAGCAACAAGGTAAGGATTCTGTTGACTGAATACTTAAGAAGTTCTTCAGACATTTTGAGAACAGGTGGCCAGTAGTCATCTACTGTTGTTTCAACATTATGCCAGATAGAAAATGTGGAACTAATTGTTATCCAGTTAAATCTGATGCTGGTAAGAAACCCAGAATATGCTATTTACTAGTCTAGCATATTTTTGTCTCTTTCCGACTGTGTTCTTTGTTGTTCGTTTTCCATACCTTTTCACGTTCATGTATTTTTCATGTTCAGACCAGCCTGCTTATGGTCCCAGCTTCAAAAAATAGGCACTGTTTCAACTTTTGTGACCTTATATGACTTTAGCTTATGGATTTTCTCATACCATAGCAATTTTCCCTGTAAAACTTGGTCAACCAAATTTTGCATGTGCTGTAAAAAAATCTTGCTATTAATATTTCTTCCACCTCTTCCATCTTTCCGCAAGAAATGATTGCTCACTGAATCATTTGGATTCTGGGTGCTTCTAAGAGAAACACATGAGCAGTGACCTCTACGTCCCCTCTACCTTGGAGTTTGCAAATTGTCTGCCTGGGCACTGGGCTGCCAAAGCAAAGGGAGATCTGCCTTGTTTGGTTTGTAGTGTATTTGTGCTGTGTTGTACATCTGTTTAGAATCATAAAATCATAAGGTTGGAAAGGACCTACGAGATCATCTAGTTCAACAATCCTCCCATTACCATTGCTACCACAAGCAGTCCAACCATCCTCCCATATCTTGTAGCTCCTCATCCAGATGCCTCTTAAACACTGCCAGGGATGGCGGCTCCATCACCATTCCAGGCCATTCCAGTGCCTGACCACTCTCTGAGCGAAAATGTTTTTTCTTATGTCTAAAAGTTTTCTTATGTTAGCCTAGAGAATCTCTGTTATCTCAGAATAAGGGATAATAGTGTTTCTCCGTGAAAATCAGCACTTCCCTCCACTGCCAGTGTCTTTATAGTAATATATTTCAGCACGGGGAGATTTGAATATAGAGACTTAATAGCCAAATTTCATAAAGGACTGTGCAGTAACATAATCTGAGATCCTTTTAAGTAACAATAATTATAAGATGGAGAGACTACAGTATTTCTATTTCGTATTTTGGGTTGGTTTTTTATTTGTTTTGGTTTTTGTTTGTTGTCTGTTACCTTTGGTGATTTAATTTGGAGGTACTAGCTGGTTAATAGTTGTAGTAGGATCTTATCTCACTTTGGAAACCATTTTTTAGGCTATTTAAAGTAGTCTTATTAAAGACCTCAACTTTTGCAATATCTGTCTTCTAAAGTCTTTAGATGAGGTTCTGTGAAGGTGGACACTATTCATACAATATGTGGCTATTATATAACAGTGACTTTGTAATATACATTAAGAAAAGGCCAAGAGGGGAATATAGTGTGTAGCATAATATTTAAGTCTCAGTTTTGTTCCAAGAAGGTCATGGAAGTTAGCTCACAGGACTAGCTGAGAAGTGGGGTTGCAGGCCTTAAATGCTACTTGTTAGGAGCTCTTTTTAAGAACAACCTGGATAAATTTATCTCCTGCTTGACTGGAGCACCCTCAGTGCTGCCTGTGAGCAGGTGCATGGAACAGATGTTCTCTAGAGAGGTTGCTTCCAAACCTAAGATCCTAGGATTTTCTAAAGGCAGCAGAATAGTAGAAAATCAAACAGATCTAGTGGTCAGTTGTTTCTATGAGAAATTAACAAAATGGGCTGTTAGGTAGCAAGACTTACCATGTCAAAATGCACAGTGTGATCAGTCTGCTGTTCCACATATAGGAATAAAGCAGTGGTAACACAGGAGGCAATGGAGTTACAAAGAAGTAAACCTGGCCTTGAAAATAATGTCTGTGTGAATCAGTGTTTTCCCCTGCACAGACCATAAAATGAATGAGGATGTTTAACCTAGCTCAGGATCTTTGCTGTCTAGGTTCAAGAGGTGCCTTGCTGTTTTTGAGAAAGATGGAAGGGTATTTTCTAGTATCAACTTATGAACCTCCTCTAGTACCTCTCTGGCAAAATCCGCTTTGATATCTGTGTTATTAGGAGATTATCAACATAAGATCATTCCCAGTGGTATTCTTTCTTTGAGCTGAGAGATCCTAAGCAAGGGCAGATAAAATGAAGTGAAAATGAGCATTTGTTAGCTAAGGAAAACATTTCTTTCTGGTGCACTCAATCATGTGCACAGACTGAAAGAAAGAGAAATTCAATCATGGTGAAGGTATTGGTCATTCAGCTCAGCTTGATTTTCCAATTTTATAAATTGTAGGAGGCTCATGAGGAAAAACAGGGCTATAGAATCAGCAAATAGAATCTACTTTCGATTCCTATGCCATTTAAATCCAAATTATAGTCATTTACTCAGTCCAAAGAGCCTGAATTTTTGCTGTTCTCTAATTTTAAGCAGTTGTGATTGCAGAATCCATATAAAAGTCCTGCTTCAAATTTAATTGATAAATTCACACCTCCTTTTTTCCCCTCATTCCACTGTGGCACATGCAATCTCATGAGGTTATTTGTGTGAGAAAGAGTACAGACTATACAATAACCTTGCCAGTTAGCAGGATAAAGTGAGTCATTACTGAAATCATAGCCCCAGATTCTCATCCTGTTGGAGCTTACATACCAACATTACAGGAACGTAGCCTTTCTATGGAGTCCTGTTTTCTGCTCTGCTCTCCTGCAAGATCTGTATGTGCAATAAGGTTCTGTCTTCAGTGCAGAGTAATAATTTTAAATATAATGACTATCATATTCTATATGCTATCATGCCCTATTTCTCTACTTGAAAAATCCTTTAAAAACAATACTGCTTTATTTGTTAAATTTCCCATAGAATTGTTTCAGTTAACCTTCAATTAGAACAATTAATTCAAAATTGGAAAAAAATGTAGTGAAAATCTTTGCTTGACCAAAATCCTTGGTCAGTTCAGTACTTTTGGGTGTTAGGGTATGATATTTTGACTGAACAGCTTAAGCACAAATCCAGCTAACTCACATTCATCAAGATTCCCATATTTAGTGTTTTGTGTGGACTGGCTGGAGATGTTCACATTCTTTGCTGATAGGACATATGGGCACAGGAATTTGAGTAGAATTTTAGCTGCTTACATCTAAAGTTTGAGAGGCAGACTTGTGTTTTCTCAAAAGAAAATCATATCATGTGGACTTAATTCTCTCTATTGAAAAACATTTTGAACTAGATTAAAATCCTTGTGGAAACAGAAATTAAGAAGTCCCCAATTCTTCACACTGGTTTTGATGATCCCGTATATGTGACTATGTGTAAGCATCTCTGTTGCCATGGCACAGTCATTGTATTTGCAGGTTCATTTAACAAACAAGTACCTCTTCTAGTTATTGTTGAGCACCCTCTCCTGGCTCTTTGCTATTTGCAGATGAAGCATCATATAAATTATGAGTACTCTGGGTTGAACTCCATAGCCCATTGGAGTTCAGAAGGATGCATTTTAAGGTGGTGTGAGATGTTGTTCTCCTTTAAGCTACCCAAATTTTATGACAACCTAGCTGGTTTGTCTCTGAGAAATTGCAGTAAAATTCCTCAGTAAGGAATTTTTTTTTTTTTCCTTTCCTCTAATGTTGCTCCTTAATTGCTCTAAGAAAAGCACCTCCACACCTGAGAATACTATATGCCAGGCATAATCTGATAAAGGGATTATACCTGGTTGGTAAAAGTTTGCTTATTGAGTGATTGAGCCTACATTCACATCTGTCAGTGGATCTTATCTTTCTGTTAATGCCTCAGAAGGCCTAAGGCTGTCTAAGGATGAATCAGTATGTCATAAAGTAAGTTTATTTGAAGGGATTATGGCAGCAAGCAGCAACTACAATGGAAATAGCAGGTGAAGTTGGGGGATTACCACTCAGTTAAGAGACGCAATGTGAGGAGTAGTCTCTGATTTCAGATATCGTAATAAATAGAATTAGGTCATACTGAAGTTTTCTTGCACTTATGTGACTGTCTGCTTGCTGTGATTAATGCAGTCTGAAGATGCTTCCATAACTCTTTGCAGGAAAGTCAAAAATCCTTCACTCTTTACTGCTTGCCTCATATTCCACAACCCTCCACTGGGCAACATTGTTGCTAAATTAAACTGTTCACAGGCATCTAGTCTGGATCCATCCAGAATCTCTAGGATCTAATGAAGGCACCTACGTTAGGTCTTGACCCATCATCATCTTTGTAGTCCATGGAAGCAGATATGCATCTCTGGAGGGACATTCAGGTGCTACATGGCCAAGTTTGTGCTTTGAGACCATCTCTCTCCAACGAGTAGAGCAGCAGCCTTGGGAAATCATGCATCTAATTTCAGTCCCTGATAGGTACTTGTGGACTTGCTGTCCTTACCAGCCTGTGGCTGTGATGACTTCAGAGACTGATTTGCCCTTGGTAGATGCTGTATCTTGAGGCAATTACCACTGCATATCCTACAGAGACCAAGAACTAGGCTTCTCCTGATGCTTTTAACAGAAGCATTATAGCCAGTCCCCTGAAGAATTTTAAACATGCAACTTAAAGTCTGCTCGAGTGCTTCCAGACTGTCTTAAAGTTGTAGCATCATCACAAGTCTCTGAGGTTTGCTCTATCAAGTTAAATAAACCTTTGATTTAGCAAGAAGTTATCAACATATCCATCTCATGTTACTCTCAAGCACTGTTTTTTCTCAACAAATGGTATTGTCAGAGGAAAAGGACATTTCTGAGCACTGGGAACATCATCATAGGGCGTGCCCTGTACAGTAGGGTGGTAATTTATTAGTAGCCAAGGACTACGCTAAATCACCTTTTTATTATACTCTGCCCAGTGCTTTATATTCCTACACTGTCTGTATGCTCCTGACTTTCATGGAGGAAAGACATTATCCCCTGCTAGATGTAATCATGGGACTGTTTGGCTTAACTAAAAATATTCTGTTCAGCTCTCTGATTACAGACTTCTAACCAGCTTTAATTTTGTATTACCCTCAATTAGAGGATACTTTAAATTTTTCTGCAGTTTAGTGAAAGAACAGGAATAAAGGGACAGGTGAAAACAGAGAGAATATAGAAATATCTTCAGGTCATAGCTAAATCAGAACAGCAGTGCTACTGAATTTGAGTAGATGTGTGTAGGGGCTATTTTAATTTCTGCACAACTTTGATACAAGCAAAGAGACCAAAGTCTTACACATCAAGTCAAGAATCTCAAAGAATAAATTGAGTGCTACTGTGATATGAAGCAAAATTATTTCCTTTCTGTGTGTGAGAATGCACTTTTATTCTGCTGGAGAAACTCTCTAATTTGCAATAATGAGATTAACTGGAAGAGAAAAAGCAGTATACTAAGATACATCATGTCATGAAGTGTATTTATTCTATTCTGTATAGAATGATTCTAGTTTCCTTTGTCAGATTCCTAAATCAGTGGGCCAAGTTTCATCAGCAATATGTGCAAGAAAGTCCTAATGATTGCAAAGGGCCACTGTCACTGAATTACCCATTGCTTGCTGGTAAAAATAATCAAAGAATAATAAAGAATTTAATCAGGTCTCACTGTATATGTGGCTTCGCTAGACTACACGTGTTGCTGCTGATTATCATTTCTGGCAGATAACAGAAGCAAGAAGAGGAAGCAGCAGGCATGGAGTAAAGATGGGATGCCCACGAGGCTGAATGTGAGGGAGGAGTAGTCTTCTCATCTGGCCACAGGGTTGGCATTAGCAACTCTGCCATTTCTTTTCTGAGCTGCAGCATTCCTGGCAAGGGTTCTCTGTGTACACACTTGAGGTCTGGCGCAGGCCTGCCCAGCACATACTGCTGTCAGATTTGGCAGGTCCACATCACGGTACATCTTTGGAATGTTTGTAGCACAAGCCTGAGTCAGTGTTAACACAGTTTTTTTTCCTGAACTAGACTTCAAAGGCATCACAGGAGCTTTGTGACTTGCACTAGTCTACTCCCCTGAGTCTTCCTCATCCCTGTTATCTGGGTTGGCTAGCTTTAATACTAAGGAATAAGCCCATGTGGGATAAAGTCTAATTCTCCTATTTTTCTGTAAACCCAGTGGCATGTGTCAGTACTCTTCTTCATAGAGTAGCTGCTAAGCAGGAAGACCACATTACACTTTCTGATACACCTGCAATCATTTACAAGCTTGCACTCTAGAGTAAGGTTTTCCCAGCTTACTTAACATCCACCAACCGCATCCTCATCTGGAACAGTACTCCCAAGAGTGAACAAAGCACATCCAAACCACAGCACAGAGAGATGGGCCCCTGCATCTTGAAGTGAGTGAATTTGCTCAGCTAATTATGTGCAAGTGTTCCCTCCAAGCACCTGTAAATTGTTGACTTTAATAGGGTGGCAGCTGTTACTAGCTGCCTGGGTTCCTGCTGCCTTGGAAGCTTTCAGGAGGTGAGAGCAGCAACTTGCAGTATGATTTTTTTTTTCTCCATTTCCTCTCAATTTCATTGTCATCTTTTTCTCTCTTAAGAGTGCTTAAAAGCTTTTGTTGCTTCTTATAACACCCACAGGAGCTGTTGCAAAGTGCACTTTTTGTGCTTAAGGTTTTAGAGCCTAAAATCTCTGACCTGAAGAGGTTTGGAGAGAGGCTTAGTTTGTAGCCTGCTGCCATGCAGACACCTGCAAAACATTGAACTTAAACACTAGCACAGCTGGAGGGAGGGATGGTGTGCGGTGATGAGCGGCTGTATTGTTTCCTGGCTGTGTTTCAGTGCTCTGGCTTTTCTCTAGGAATTAGAATTAGTTCCCAACTGATTCTGAAGTGACTACCCAAATACTTGGTTGTCTCTGGTTGTTGGTTTTTAGAGTTTGATGCCTGTATGGGTGGGGGTGTTGTAGCTGTGTCTGGAAATGCTGACCTATAGACAAAAGCAAGCCCCAAGGTGTATGGGGAGATTTCCTGGTTTAGGAGCATTGCCCAAGGTCTTCAGAAAAATAATATTTTGTGTTTGTGCACTCGTGATGACAGAGGTACACCTTAGATTGGGCAGTCCTCAGTCAGGGAAGATTTACTCTTCTCAGGAATAACTCTGGAGAGGAGGAACACAGTCTGTCAAAGCAATACTATCGCATAGCAAAAATGTTCAGGAGTCATTGGGAAGGGAGCAGGGGGAGAGCAGGGAGGCCAAGTAGAAGGACATGTCTTTTAGTAGGTAAGGTGTTCCTCTGGCATGCTTTCAAGACTTTTAATTCAACAGATGAGGTGAAGATAGTAAAGTAGGTCTCATTCCCCTAATAGATGCCTAAATAAGCGGGCAACCAAAGGATATTACCAGGTTAGTTTCTGAAAACCTGACCTTTGGTTTTTGGAATTGAATTTTTTTTCCCCTTATTTTGTTCTTCTATTTATCAAGTGGCCAGGGACTCTCTATTCCTGACCACTGCCTTTTTTGGCTTCAAAGAGGAACTAAATTTAACTAGTATGTTAATGAAAGGACAAGGTCTGTCATTATTAATAATGACATGAAATCATGTGTGAAGAACATTCAGTTATAGCCATCCTCAGGAGAGAAGAGTTTCCCAAATTTCTTAACAGAGAGAAGGAAAATCGACAATTTGTCTTTCTGCCCAGTTTCTATTTAGATCAGCTAAGCTGTGCTCTTTTACTTACAGAAATCTGGGCAGCCCAAGCTAGGGCATACCAGATACAAGCTTTTGGCCTGGCAGTTAAAAACACCACCAGGCCAAGTTCTCAGTTGGTATGGATACAAGAAAGCTGTGAGTGTGGCCCTATCTCTGTGCTTTGACTTTTGATTTTGTTTCTGGAGTTGGCTTTGGCATCCATCGGCCAGAGCAAGGGGCATCATTTAAAGCAGGGAGCTGTTTTGCACACAACAGGAGTTGTTTAGGAATATTAGTGCTGTAAAGTAAGTTTGGGAGGAATTGGCAATGAAAGGGTAGGAAAAAAAGAATAGTAAAGCCACTCAGATTTTGGCTTTTGCTAAAACTTAGAATGGCACTCCACTGGGAGCTCTTCTAGCCCAGGGGCCATTTTCTGTTTGAGATCATTAATAGCCAGCTCCAATTCCTCCATCATGATTGGTTGGTATGATATATTCCTATTAATTTGACTGAGCTGAGAGACAGAGAGGAAATATAAAAATGTCTATGAGTTGCTGGTACCTTCTGGGATCTCTGGCATGTAGAAGTCTTGAGAAATCTCTACAAATTCAGACTTAGGGGTACATTTTTAAAGTGATTCACAGAGCTTCTGCTGCATGTTAATGAACAGTGTTCAGGCAAAATGTTGTGAAATAGTTTCAAAATAAACCCTGTGGTGTCTCATCTTCTTGGTGTCTCATCATTTTTTTTTTTTTTTTTTTTTTTTTTTTTTCTCCTTTAAATTTGGTTTTGTCTTGAGAGAATACCTAGAAATAATCTGATCTTTTATTTGGAATTCCAAAAATTTTGCTGATATTCAGCCCAATTTGTACAAAGTGAATAAAGTGGATTTAGATATTTACAGCCCAGATCAGCAGCTATGGTAAGTTATAGAGCCAAATAGCTGTAGTGAAATCTCCTGAAGTGTTGCTGGGTTATAACCTGTGAAGTAGCTGCCCCAGCTAGTTGGAGTTTGGAGCACTTGCCTGAGAGAATTTAAACCCACTCTAAAACAGGCATGTGAATTAACAGAAAAGGCAGGTGAAAAATGACCCTTCTGTTTTCTGAATCATTTTGAGCTTTGGCATCTGGGTCTTACTGTTCCCTGGAGGGAAGTGATACACTTGAAATTCTAAATGAAAAAAACGAACAAAAAATCTGTGTCCATCTGTGGATTTAGCCTGTAGTACTAGCTCAATTTCCACAAAGCCTTCAAGCACGCTAGCTCAAAAGTTATTTATATCTATTCATCCAGGTGCCCTCACGCTTGGCTGTGAAGGCATGAATCCTCCCCAAAAGACAATTCCTGCCCACAGAGTCACTGTCCTTTCCTAAGATGTCAGGCAAGAAGTAGATTTCATTGCAGACATGTAAACTGCCAAAAGGGAGGTAACACTGAGAATTGCATGGCATAGCATTCTCAACTCAGGAACTGCTTCACTCTTGTGAAGTGTGTCTTAATACTGTGTTGGAATAAATCAATGTGTCAGGATAGAAAACAATGCGTGTGTGGATGATACAGTACTTAGACAATATGTGAAAGAGATGGTATGTACAGGTTTTAGCTGTCTGTCATGAGGATCAGCTCCAGAGAGTACAATGTCTCCTTGATAGGAGAGACCGGCATAATAAGCGTGTGTGTATTTGTGTATGTGCGTATGTATAGTTCAGTTAATCAGTAAAGTGTGCAACCATTTGCCTTAAGGTGAATGACTTATCGTGATCAGCGAATTATCTGCTATCACATTAAATTATGTACTGTGATCTCTGAAGTGTATTAAATATTGAAATCAAAATTTTTGTCATTAATGGGAACCTAATGAGCAACGACATTATGCGCCTCAGTTGGCTTTTGTCAGAAGCAACCCATTGTACTTGGAAGGTGACTTTTGTGGGTCTCTAGTGGTAATGTCCCAATTATTTCACTTATCAGTGTCTCTGAAGGAGGCTCCAAATGCCTACCATGGATGTTTTATTTCACACTGTGTATGGAGCAAGGTTTCTCTATATGCAGATAAAAGTATTTTTGAATGGACTGGAGCAGAGACCAGTTTCTACCATCCAGATTTATAGCTGAAGGCATATTCTACCAACCATTTCAGTTTCTTTCATTCTATGAGATGCCTTTTAGGATGCGCAGGTCTTTTGGACTTAAGGGTAAAAAAAGCACAAGGTGATGCCTTCACCTACAGTTAATGTGTAGGTGCCTAAATTATAATATATACATATGCAATGCAAGATGTGCCTGAGGATAACCCTAGGTAGTTCTGTCTCTGAAATGTTTACTATTGGGATTACTGAGGTATCAGAAATTCCAGTCAGATTAAGGTCTTGTTATAGCAGAAGGCCTCTTGTGTCCTTGCTGTACAGTTTGAACAGAGGAATAGGAAGATGCTACAACTTTTTCAAGGTCACCCAATTTGACAGTGGCAGACTAGCAGTAAAAATGCTGGATTGCAGCTCATGCATGCTTACGTCTAAGCTGTCTTGAAATTAGCTGTGTGGGCATCTATTGTACAGGGTGTCTGGTAGGGCTTGTTAAGCCCATATTGCTGCTGTTCCTTCCCGTGCTTTTCCTTTCTGAGTGACTCAGTGTATCCGCATCATTTGCACTATGAAGCCAATTTACTGCCATAGCCATCTGCATCCCAAGTACAATTCAATTAGGAATGAATGGAGGCATTGCTCTTCCCACTATTTGCTCCCTCCTGTGTAGTACAAGCAGGCCCAAAAATGTGGGCACAGTTTGGCACCTTGTAATGAACAGTGTCAACTGCCACGTGCCAGCCTAGTTGATGTCACCTGTTAGGTGAAGCTGGGTATCAGCTTCCATGAGAGGCTGTGCAATTGTGTTACCCAGCCTCTGCATACAAACTCCAGCCCACTGCTGGGTTAGTCTGTTTGCAGGGCTGAGAGATGTCTTGCTTTTACACCCTTCCACCTCACTGCACACTATTAGATCCCTTGCCTCTTCTGAGGGTCCTAAATTGCTACAGAAAGTGGTATTGTTTTCTGCTAGCTTAACTGTTGCCTTCCTTAAGGCTTGTTTTTCACTGCTACACTTTACTGCCTGTTAAGTTAACTGGATTTTTATCTGCTCTGCCTTTGACTGTCTTCTGTAAAAGCCCATAGTAAGCCACAGCTTGCCCAGAGGAATATTTCAGGAGAGGAAGGGGAGAATGTGGGAACAATAATAATACAGCACTGGCAATACTATTGTAAAATAATACTACAGAAACATTTAGGTAGAAAAGAGTGGTTCCCCCCACCACTGATGTCTACTTCCAGTACAAAATAATTGCTCTTCAGGGACTTACTACTGCTTGGAAGAGATTAAGGGTCTATTCTGTCTTCTCTGGACACACGTGAAACTTACAGGTATCTTTGAGGTGAACATTAATGGGGATGATATTTACTCTTCTGCATGGTTCCTGTCCTCTTTGTCCCCAAATGCAAGAAGAAAAATGGATGTTTTTTAAATTATATTTCCATGGGTACTATAATTGCCCTAGCCTGTGCTGAGGTAGGAATCTGCCCTCTTCCTCTGCAATCCCTGAACAGCAATGTTTAATGTAGAAATAGAGGAGAGATGCATGAAAGTAATGCCTGCAGCTGCAAGCAGGATGGGTGAGTAGCAAATGCCATTCCCCACACCCTATCTTGTAAAGCATGGAGTTGAAATGCAAAATGTGCCCTTAGTACCCTAGCCTAGTGCCTCCTCTTCCCCTCGATTCAAAGATACTGCGCTGTGTTGCTCTCTTGTTGCATACAGTATATTTAAAGACTTGAATAACTTTGTCCTGGAATGTGTTCCTACAGACTGTTCATGCTTTTCTGAGCCAATTAAACAGAGGCACTATTAAACAGCTTGCATTTCTTTGTGTAACAGCCACTGGGCTCTTTATCCTACAGCACTAGCAAGGGCTGCTCTAGGATGGAACTTCCGTGCAATGTGGGCTAAGGGCATTTACTGCGACCGTGCAGAACTGATCCCACCACAGAGCTCACTCCAAAATGCAAGACAGGTGCAGAGACAGACTAGTTTTCATGGGTCTTGTTGACCAGAGACAGAGATTTTGTGGAGAGATACATATATAGATTGTCAGGGTCTTTAAATAGTTCGAAGAGTTGGTAGCAGTGGATGTTGAACAAGGGTATCCTGGAACTGCTTTGATAGCTGAAGTTTGCTGTAATGAAGCCAAACATGCCAAAGCACCATTTGTATCACTTCTATCACTGAATCTGTTATGGATTTTGATTTTCTTATATCAGGAGTGACTAGTGAGCTAACACTGTGGCCTGATCCAAGCAGCAGGCGGCATGCGGAGAAATGATGGTAACACATGGTTGTCGGTTGCTCTACAGAGTATGGTAGTCATCAGCTGGGAAATTAACGTGAAGAGGAATAAAAGATGGATTCTGATACTGTGAAATTTAGGAGTAGTCAGAGTGGGGCTGAAGATATTGTTACAGTAGTGAAAGAGGATTCATTACTTTGTAGAGCAAGAAATACATTATTTCACAGAACAAATAATAAATAATGAAGAAAGAGAGAAAGGTCTTTAAATATCTATGTGCTATGGTCATGGTCAAATAGCATCAGAGGAAATCAAGACAAATCAGAGGAGGAGTTTCAGGAACACTGAAGTAAACAAAAGCTCAGAGGAGGGGTATATCAAGGATAGTCCTAAACCAAGGCCAGATCTTAAATTTATGGTCGTAGCAATATAGAGGGACTGTCGTGGTGTTTTATTTTATTCTGCTTGTGATAGAAGAAACAAGAATTACTGCAGGGAGGAAAAAACAATTCATATTGCCAAGACCAATCTCTGAAGCAGTAGGAGTGAGACCTAAATCCTAAGATTTGGTTTTTTTTTGGGTTTTTTTTTTTTTTTTTTTGTGTGTGTGTATGTTTTTTGTTTGTTTGTTTGTTTGGGGGGATGGTTTTTTGTTGGTTTTTGTTTGTTTATTTGTTTGTTTGTTTTTGCCTGTTTGATTGCTTTTCATCCTTTAGCAGCAGCTTGCTTTGTTCTTCAGTTTTAATTGCAGCTCTCTGTGTTGGACAGTTACAAAGCAGATTTAAAAAGGAAACAAATTTTCTGATTATCATGAGAGTTAAAGGTTTACAGAATAAATATTGCGAGTCTTGCAATGAAATGGCAATACTTGTTCACTTAGAAGGTACTGTTTGAGTTTAGAGAAATAATAATAAGAAAGATGCTGTGACTGAGCAGAAAATTGAGAACTTGAGCATAGAAAACTCATGGGTTTGGCCTACATGGACAGAAAAATACCCTTCCACTAAGATCTGTGGTTGCATTTATAGAAGTTAAAATATTTGTTCATATATTCACATGCATCTTCTGATACATAACTGCTTTCTGGAAAGTAGCAATTGGTGACTGCTAATATTCCAAATGGTTATTTTCAAATAATGCTTCCATCAGTTCAGGGATGTTATGCCTTCCTCTGATCCTGAAACTTCTAAGTCAGCGTGATGCTTTGCAGTAGTGTTGATCCATGGTAATACAAATGTAGAATAGTCTGAGGCTATGGGATGTTCCTGTCTCTCTGCTGAAAATAGGTGGAGCTCAGACATGTTGAAGGCTCAGCATACAATATTTGGTTACAAGAACCTGGACCATTTCGAACCTGGACCATTTCAGAATGGTCCAATTGCACCACTGAGAACTAGACATTGGATAGACTGACCCAAAACACCTCAGAAAGACTACAAGGAACTGAGCATAGTCTTTCTGGTATGATAACTCAACCTCTGTACCTCCTGCAAATCAGTGAAAGATACTTTTGTTTTCCTAGCCACTTTTTTTAATTGAAAATTCTGCTCTTTTCTGTCTAAAAATGAGCAGAATACTCAACATCTACCAAAGCAAATCCTGCCCTGAACAGCACTTGTGACTGGTTATTCGTTTTTAGTTTGTAATTGCAGCTTCTCTGTGTCTTCTCCACTCCATAGTCTGTCTCTCTCACACATTGTGGTCTTGTAGCCACCCTTCATGAGTGCTGCAAGATGATGGGACTCCATTCTTCCATCCCACCGACCTTATTACAAAGTGGCAATATCATCTCAAATGTGATAGAAGAGAAAAAGACCTTATTTTCTTTAGTAAGAATCAACACATCTGCTTTGCACCATACTGCAGCTGAAGAAGGGGTGATTGAGCTGACTGATAGAGCTTCATCTGGTGCAAACCAAGAAGTCATGACCAGTTGCTCTCTGTTTGGTAATCATAGTTAGGAATGAGCTCATGGGATAAGCAAGTCTGGAGCATTGTGCAAAGGGAAGATCGTGGCTGGGAAGACTAGATAGAGATAGGGGAACATAGGAAACTATTTCAAATAAGGATGTCAAGGAAGAGAACGTAACTTTTTCTGTTGAAATCACTTTATTTAAACGACGGTTGAGACTCAGCAACTTTTGGAATGAGCTGGTGACTCAAGTTTGTGAAAAGGAGATTGTTGTGTTTTCTGTAACTCTGGGGATTATAACTTGAGATAGGTCATCTGCATTTTCAAAGAATTAGGTGCTATGTTCCTTCATAGACTGAATTCAGTCTAAGACAACACAGACCTGCATTTGACCAAGTGATCCAGAAAACAATGGATGAAGTACAATCGCTTTTTTTTCCCCCCCAATACAGGCAGAAGAATCTCTGTTAAATTTTATCATCTGTTCATCACCCATTCTTATTTAAACAGATGTTGGATCACTTGAAGTGTTCAGAGTCTGTGTATTCCTGAAGTTTTACTCTAAGTGAAACAGAAGCTAAGGGTTTGATGGCGAGACATCAGACATTCTGCTGCTGGGGGCACTTGGCTTTCTCAGCTTTACTTCACTCCATGCTGTTGTTTGCAGTCAACCCTTGTTCTGCTAAGCATCATTTTAATTTATGTCAGCATTCAATGACTGTATTTCTGTTTCATGTCCAGCAGATGTGTTCTTATTGGCCTTCTTTCAACTGAAGGTAAGCCACTGTGGCCTGCTTACTCTCTTTGTCCCTGGCTAGCAATGTATTTTGACAAAGGGGCACTCACCCATGAATACAGAAACTTGCTTGCTGTCCATGGACTGTAATTCAAGATAGCCCTGCAACACTGTCTTCATGACAAAAAATCATCATTTTCTTTGTCAATTAAATCTGGGACTGTCCTTGCAGTCATCACTTGGAGTGATGTACAAAGTGAGCAGACCACAACCAACTCTTTCTAGGAAGTACTAAAGCCAATTATAAAACTGATGGAAGCAAAGGTTTTTTTTGTTTTTTTTGTGTGTTTTTTTTTGTTTGTTTGTTTGTTTGTTTGCTTTCTGTATGTTTTTTTTAAAATACATATTTTTCCCCATGGAAATAGAACACACACAAATATTCAAACTCCGTAGCTTCAAGTAGGCTCCAGGGCAAGGTCATATGGAAAATTGTTGGTGACATTTTTGACAGCCATTCATGGCCTCTTTTGCCTCCTAGCACATGAGACCTGTGGTCAGAGTATTGGGTTTTGCTTTGAGCTCATACTATTCCTTCCCTTAGTCTAAATTTTGTGCTTCGTGGTTATCTTTATCTCTACTACAGAGGTCAAGGTACTGAGGCAGTAAGTTTGTACTCCTTCTTTTCCTGAATTAGCTGTCTTTGATCTGCTTCCTCATTTGAGGTTTGTGCCATATTGATACAGTTACAATGCATATACTTTAGGAGCAGGTTAAGCACCTTAAAGAGATCTCGTTTTGCTTATTTTTTTCCTCTGGTTTCACAAGCTGTTTCCTATGTCACATATTGATATTCCTGCAAAGGCACTCTTTAGTGAGAAAGCAAATTAAGCAGCACTTGATACTGAGGTTGTGTGTAATTGATAATTGTTACCTCTAAGATGAATTTTACCCAAAGAGAGAAACAGTATATTCTGAATATGCTGTAGGTTTCAAAGCTTCAAAGTTTTTTTTATGTGAGGGAAGAGTAAGAATAGTAGTTAATACTGTACAATTAGCTTAAAGTTTGTCTTTCGGAGAACAGGGTCTCAGCAGGAAAAGAGGCTAGTTTGGGAAGGTGTGTTGTTATTTTTTGTAGGTGCTGGGGATTGGAGTAATTTTTATGAGGAGTGAAATTTGGTGGGATGTGGTAAGTGGAAAATTACAGTTTTAGCCAATGTGGGAAATAATACTATCTCAGGACCATGGGGCCAGCAGTAATTTTGTCACCAACCAGCATAGTAAGGAACTGTTTGCCTGTCTATGGTCAGTAATAATGTGTTACTGAGCAAATCCTGTTTGTGTGGCCAGCTTCATTTCCTGTGTCCTACGGGACAGCTGAAAATTAACCAGGTAACGAGGGTTTTGTTTTCAGTCCTCTGTGAAAATGACATACAGAGATAATCCTAGTCTTTTCCTACACTTTGACTAGCCTAAAAGGAGAAGCACTATTAAACTATTTCCAGTACAACTTCTCTGGCTCTTTGAGTCAGAATCATGCATACGGTGCTGAACTTCCAACTTTGAATCTCGTGATTAGCTATAGAAGGATTGCATGTATCTCCATTTTATATTCAAAGGTTCGTAGTTTTAAGACTGAGTACTTGAATTTCTTCTGCTTTGAGTCCTGGCTCTGCCAATAGTTCTACACAAAGAGGGGTTTTGAGTATGATGGTCATTTAGTTTGCTTTTCTGTTTTTTTAGTATTAGGACTGTTGTGAACCTAAGAGTTTTGTTCAACTTCAGCCACGCTTCAGGGCCTGTTGCTCACCTGAAAGCTGCCACTGGTGTTTTTGGCTATGTGTGGCAACACTGGACTGTGTTGTGTTTTCTTTTTTTTTTCAGTGAAAATGGGGGTTGGATCACCATTTTATCCAGGAGACGTGGTATCCTTGCAGACTGTCTACAATATTTAGGATTGAAGTGTGCTGCTTCTCCCTAACTGTGCTGTTTATTGACAGTACTGCTAATGCAGCTGTCTCAAGCTTACTGGTGGATGAATGAATGTGAGGAGTTTGGGAATGTTTTATGCCCAGACAGCAGCACTGAGAGGAGAAAGAAAGAAAGAGAAAAGGCAGTTGCAGAGCAGTTGTTTTGCAAAGAGATGAAAAAACCTGCTGCAGATTCTACACAGGATTGGATGTAGCAGCTTGAAACAGCAGAAATAAACATAGTTCCATTTTGGCTGGTGCCAAAGTCAGTATTTCTGCCTGTGAATGAGCAGTAACAGATCTAACATTCCTATAGAAGACATTAGGTTGAGAGATTCTGAAATGTATGATTCTTTTATCTGCTGGATACAAAGTCATGCCACAGCATGTCTTAGTGCCTCAGTTTTGTATAAAATAAAGGAAAGACAGTATTATAATGTAATATTTGGGATTGGATTAATCCCATGTAGCATAGAATATAGTAAAATAAATTCCAGAGAGGAAATGAGCCCATCCGAGGTCTGAAATTTTCTCTGGAGTTTCATCGCTGTCCAGTGATTAGAACAGCATGTCCTTTTTTGGCATCTTGATTAAATGCATAAAGCAAAGTGATATGAATCAAGATCATTAGAGCTACAGATGTTCCCAAATTTACACTGCCTGAAACATTTTTACTGGCTATAAAGGAATTTTTCAATATAATATCTTTTCTCTTGGAGATCCCTGGTGCTTGGGCCTTGTTAATCTCTTCTAGTAGCATCCTGTCACTTCTGGAAACTTATGCTAAAACTGTAATGACAAAATTGTAAGAAGATCTATATATTTTTTTCTACTGACATGCAACTAGCATTGTATTTCCAAGTGCTGGGTATCATTTGGCTTCATTAGACAACTATTCTCCTGTAAATCTGAGAAAACTGGTGACTGACCTCATGCAAAACAAGGGCTGTGATATTAGAAATCCTATTTCATAATATAACAGTGATCTGAGTGCAACAGTTAATTAAAAGGTGGTTTTATTGAAGGGGCTTTTGTTGTTTAGGCTTTTTGTTTGAAGAGTTTAAAGTCTATTTCTTTTTGGAGGGCTTACCTAAGCACTTTCTAACCATTATAATGTCATTATATATGGGATTCATTACATTAGAGATGTTAGAGAAGATTAAAAAGGATCTATTGGAAGCATTGGCTTAAAAAAAAAAAAAAAAAAAAAAAAAAAGATAAAGACTAGTTTCAGTTTGAGCTCTTATTATGTGGCTTGAAACAAATGCTGAAATATTGTATTTAAGCTAAGTGTGTTTGGAAGGAGCATTAGGAAAGAAAGCAAGGCAGCAAATACCACCCTCACCATTAAAGAAAGAAATCACAATGGTTGGGAACACTGTGTTAATTAGCAAACTAATTTCCTTGTACTTTAAGTGCATAACAAGTTTTAAATGCATTCTGAATGGCTTGATATCAATTGCATTTTGTTCTTTGAATTGTAATTGTTTCCATGGCAATGCTGAGTTCTGCTGTATGCGGAAAGCCTTCCAGTCGTTTATGGAAAGTCTGTATTAGATCAGTAGCTGACCAGTATGTGGGTTATATTTTACTACTTCTATTGCAGTTGTTTTTACAAGCAAACTAACAAGACAAAAAAAAAAAAAAAAAAAAAAAAAAAAAAAAAAAAAAAAAAGTCACTGGAAGAGGACTTGTTTCTCAGACAGTCCCATTTGGCTTCATTTTACTGATTTTACTAAATCTCTGCTGCGCTACATCAGCTCTTGTTCTTTTTTAGTATCTTCTTTATGCATCTCCTAACATGAAAAAGGGCCACAAATGTCTATTGTTCCTGCTATTTTAAGCCATCCTTCAGGTTGCTTTTAATTGTTGCATAGTACTTTTAATTATACATAACACATAGTACAGCGTACTTTCAAGTACACTGTTGTTTTTCAAGGAGAACAAGTAACCCTGAGGGGAACTGCAGTAGGGCTACTGACCACTGCTGGGCTACTGAGGAACAGACACAGGAGAGGACTGTTGTGTTCAAGGGGCAATAGTTATTGATTGCAGGGTGACCTGGTGTTCCTGCTAGGGAGAGGGAGAAGTCAGGAAAAGGGCTACACCAGAAAATTGTTTGATCTCTTTTTGAGAAAAGAAGAAACAAACTTCTTTTCTCTGATAGCTGTACCTTTTTTCCTTGACTTCTGCGTGAGATACTGTAATTATACTTTGCTAAGAATCCATTTACCTTTTCCCATACTCAATTTTTTTTAAAGTCATATCTCAGAAAGAATAGCCAATGTTCACTGGAAGAAATGCTATTCATCCTGGCATATTTAGTTTTTTTTTTTCATTGATTCCTATCCCCTCCAATTTTATAATGGTTGTGACATTACAAAATATACAATCTACTGAAGGAAGAAGAGCCAAATATCTGCATGATGATATTGAAAGGCAGAGTTCAAGTCCTGGCTCTGGTACAGGCTAATTCTCTAGCATTGGGTAAGTAGTTTGATAGCCTTGGCCCCTACTACGTAAACCAGTAATTGTTCATTTCAACCATCATTTGTAATTTCTCTGTAGTCCAACTGTATCATTTGTTTTCTGCATTTGTATCATTTGTTGGTGCAGCAGAAAGGAGCAGATGATCTTAAAACTGTGATTCTTGCTAGGAAGAAGAAAATAATCTGTATTGGCATTTCATCTGCTTGTTTCATAATTTGCAGGCCTCATGTAAGATTCAGTCTCTTGGAACTAACATTGACTGGACCCGATGATTTCTACCACATTTTGACTTTTTCATTTAGAAAATATGGAGGCAGCTGGATTCATCTTTTTGTTTAGATAGTTGTAAAAGATTAAATAAAGGAAATCCATAGCCAACTCAGGGAGTAAATGGCAACATTTATACAGAAGTCTCGGCAGTTTCTTTTTTGGGACATGTTTTCTCTTCCCCATTTACCTTTGTTTGCTCATGACAAGCATCAAACAAAATCTTGACCTTGAAGAAAGTCTAATGTATATGACACAACACTCAGGAGAAATATACTTCCTGAATAAAAGTAAGGTTTCCTTTATGCTGTGTTTATGATTTAGGTCTACATAAGGCAAGGCGTAAATATCTGAAGGACAGTCCTTGCTCCCAAACATCTGTTAGTGGTGAAGCAAAATAAGGGGAAATCAGAGTAAAATTTTTTTCTGCTTTACATGTAGGAAAATAAATTATGCAGAGATTGAGTGGTTTGCTGAAGGTCACACAGGAAAACCTAGTCCAAGGCTGAGAAGGCAGAATTAATATACTGGGTGGACTGCACTATCACAGTTTGTAGCTAAATATTCAATATTCTGGACATTTAAGTAGGTAGACAGTGGTGTTCGGGAACAAAACTGCTAGAAATGTATTTCTGCTCCGGTGACATCCTAGTGAGTTAGAGCCATAGGAACTTTGTCATGTCATCGTAAGAATTGTCCAGACATTGATTTGAGGCCAACTGGAAGAGCTCTTCCGGTGCCTGAACAAACTGTGTTTGATAACAGAGTAGATGGGTAGTTTGCAACGTGTAGTATGTCTGGCAAACAGCAGATACTTTCATGCTTGGGTGAAATAGTGATTATCTCTAAAATACAAACAGGTATCCTGACGTTCTTGAAGGACTTCCTCAGGGGTTATTTTGGGGCATTTCTTCTGTCTCTGGAGTTCTCCCTCAAATTGCTTGATCTGAAACCAACAAAGGCTCCCCTTTGGGAAGAGAAAGACCTGACTTTCACCATTTATGCTACCTGGCAGTGTGATGAAGTAATTTAAGTAGAGAAATTGAATAAATGCTTTTATATGTACAGGCAGAATCTAGTTAACTATTCTTACTGTAAACAAAGAGATCTGGCCTTGTCTTAAGGTCATCACTCTGGTGCCTCTAATTCAAAACTTGCCAGGTTATTTCAGCTCCTAAAATTCTTGGACTTGAGAGGTGTTAAGAGATTGGCAGAGCCAGTGGAGAGATGTTGGGGAAAATGGAATTTAGTTCACCTGTCAAAATGGTTGTCCCAGAAAACTTGTATTTGTTCTCTTTTACCAAAATGGAGAGGGGGAAAATAACAAACTCAAACCCTTTTATAGTGATTTCACTTCATCAGTTCTATTTCTGGTGCTTTTATTTTGATTTCAATTTCAAAAAGAAATTTTGATCCAATATGTGAAGTTGAATGCTTTATATAAAAGACAGCAAAAGAAGATATTTCTCAGATAGAATTCATAGCTTTTTTTCCTTCCCCTTCCCATCCTGTTTTTGGCTATAACTACCTGCTGTTTTTGACCCAAAAGGTTACAGCTGCATAAAACTAATTTTTTTTTTTTTACATTGTACTTCTTGGAGAAATATTTGCAGCGTCATTCATGGCCATGCTTGGAGAAAATTCAGGCATGCTGCTTCTACCAGACTCTTCTCTCCATGCTGTCTGCCCAATCCCTTCTCTTCTGGAGCTGCGCCATGCTCTCATCAGTACAGTTTTGAGTTTGGGCCCCTTCACCTGCTAATGTGACTAATAGCTAAGATTCAGCAGAGTAAAGCTTGCAGATGAAAAACTTCAAACGCTGCATTCTCCTCAACAGCTTATCCCACTGTGGTATCCCACTGCTTATCCCACACAAGTGCCAGCTTCAGTTAAGAGGCATTGCTTCTTGCTGTTACGTACTCAAAATGCATCCCCACTGCAGGGGCAGCTGATCTGCACAACATCTAATGTCAAGCACTAACCTGTGGAGTTTGACTCACCATGGTCTTTTTTCTCATCTTTCCTGCAGGTCCCAGCAAGAAGTCGCACTGTATTTTTCTCCATTGCTCCCTGTGGAGTTCATGTGTTCAGCCTTCTTTCTAATGATGGCAATAAGCAGCTGTCAGCTATTATCTGATGATGTGTAAGTCATTATAACATCTGCACCTCACCCTTCAGTAGATTAAAAATTCTTAAGCTTTCAAACATCTTCCTCTTGTGTTGGTACATTAACCCTTTTTCCAGGTTGTGTCAAAGCCTTCTGGCTCTCCAGCATCCCACAGAACAAGCACACAAAAGGGAATGCTGGCACCATGTTGTTTGAGTTCTTAGACATATGAAATCTATTGACAAAACAGTTCCAAGGTCTGTCTGCTCACGGCTAAGATTCTTTGTTCTATTCCTTCACATTTTCAATGCATCTTGCTTGGTCAGAACAACAGTTATGTTTACTCATTGGACTGCACTATCATTCCTATGCACCCTCCTGTGCTGTCATGTACTCACAATCATGTCACACACTCATTCTCATGTGTGCAAGCATACTCCTGCATGCTCATACTGTCAGTGCACATTTGGTGTTATTTTCCTACCAGAGGTCTTTTTCTGGATTTTGGCATTCTTGAGAGATTTGTTGCTGGGTGTGACTCAGAGCCTGCCAAGGTACTGAAAGGGTAGTGCATTTTTTTCACTAAAATAGATGCTAACCATATCATCTAGTCTTGTATTTGACCAACGCTCTCAAAAATTTAGGGTAACTTAACAGACTCCTTCCCTAATGATGTGTGTGATGAATCCCACTCTAAAAGCACCTGGTTTCTTACAGGAGATGGCACAGTTGGAGAGCTTAGTTCCCATCGAAGTGTTTCAGGCTCTGCATCTGCAAAATTTTAGATCCACACATGTAAACCATTCATATTTTTTAAAATTCAGGAAAAGAAAATTGAGGTTGGACTTGCAGCTCACAATATGGAGCATTTCAATCTTCTGCTACTGGTGACCTTAGATACTAATACATGAGAGACTGTGATGAGTTGGGAGCATCTATTCTAAATCCTTTTGAGTTTTAAACTGGGACATTAAAAAAACAGGATTTAAAAATAGCTATGTGCCTTCTGCAGTCAATTCACTCTGCAGGAAATCTGAACAATATTCAGGAAATACTATAATTCTCAGAAAGGCCTGTTGTTTCTAAGCAGAGACAGTCTGGTCTTATCCACGTTGAGGAGCAAATGGGATTGACAAGCGTGTAACAGAATTGAAACGGAAAGTGTGAAACTGTGTTTGAAAGCAGAGAGAAGCTTACAGACAACCCTAGCTTCATCGTGATTGACAAAGAGAGAGGAAAAAAATAAAAAGGAGTTCTGTAACGGGATTCTTTATGATATCGTATACGTTTAGAAAAGGCAGAAGGCACCTGAGGGGGCCAAAGGAAACCTAAATTAAAGCACACTGAAAGCTAGATTTTTCTGCCTAACACCCCAAACTTAGTGCAGATAATTAAGCAGAAGATGCCTGGCTGGGTGGTACTGAGCTAAAGCCATTGGCATGGCAGCAAGTGACATCCACTTCACATCCCTTATTCAAATGAGTAAATGAGAACTAGAAGCCAGGGCAGAGACACAAGAGCAGCAGGAGGAAAGTCCAGCCAGCTGAACATGACCCTCCTGAAAGACGTATCTGAACAGGCAGGCCAGCACTGACTTCAGGCAGAGCATTGCACAGCTGAAAATGGAAGATTGTTTCCAAAATGTTTTGCGTTGGTAGTGGGATGTTCTCCATGCATTCCACTGCAACAGTGGAATTTATGGCTCTAGTTTTTGCCTGCTGGACTTCAAGGGATTCTGTGGTATTTCTGGTTTTGTTGTTGTTTTAAGCCTGAGCAAAATTTGCACAATTATTTACATTGAATGCTTGCTATCATGGACAGTGGGATTTCTGACAGTCTGAGGTGAAGCTGTGGTTACTTATCAGGAAGTATTGTGATTTATATAAAAGGAAAATTTGCCTTTGCTACGAAGTTCTCCCCTCTTTTCTCAGAGGGGAAAAAAGAAAAGGAACGGGTTTTGCTTTCAGGTAACTTTCAGACAGTTCAGTACTTCTCAAGGGAAGTTGCATAGGAAGACATAGAGAAATTAGATAGTTTTTGTCAGAAGGAAGTAATCTGGTATCTTTCAAATAGCTCTGAGGCTCTGTAGAGTGTGTGGTAACACAAGGCTGTGTTTACAGAGGTGGTCATGCCTGAGCTATGACTGGAGTTGCAGCATCTGTTCAGGGCTGAGTAACACCTGCAAGGATTGTTTTTAGAGCTGAAAGATGATTCTTCAGGGCTACAACCTGTTCCTTCATTGCTTCTATCATCTGAAGGTTAAAAATACCACCTGTAGCTTTGTATGCTTTCCTGGTCCTCTTGAGACATGCCACCCATTGTCAAGGACCCCAAAACTGTATTCTTCCACAGCTGGTCAGCTCTTTTTGCTCAGAATTTAGTGGAAATAAACCTAACTAAAAGAAGAGATTAGTGTGTGCAGCAGCTGCTTTCACAAGTGAGATGAACACATGCAAAACTGCAGTGTGAGCATGGAACCTACTCACTGCTCACAAATGTTTAAATAGCGGTGATCTGTAAAAATACAACAAAGTGTGCTATCAGTCTTTCTTCAGCTAAAAAACGTTTATTATTTTTCAGCTCAGTTATTCTCTTGATTTTAAGTGTGTTCAACCATCTGTTGAGGGCACAAGAAGACAGAAGCAAGTAATTAAGAAGAGCAATTGCACCACACAGCAAGTAATGGAGATAAAGTGTTTAGAGACATTTCGTAGGCTAAAAGTCATTTTTCATGACGAGGGCTTATGAAAGAATATATGCAGTTGTGAGAAATAGGTGTGGTGAATAATATGCAGAACAGAATCCCTTGAAAAATATTTTGGGGGACTTATCTCACCTTGCTGTGTTAGTCTAAAAGTCCTACTAGACCTGTAAGTAGTCTCAAATAGACAGCAGAAAGGTCTAGACACTCATTAAATGAGAGGACTCCCACTTTTGGAGATACCATCCTTTCTCATTGCTCCTGGAAGGAGCCCACATCCCAGCATTACTCAAGGTATTGCCTCAAACTAGGTGAAGTCAGAGGAAGTGCACTGCTCACAGAGTGAATTCCCAGCACTGTTCCTGTTTCAGCTTGGATGGAGTTGGTTTTTCCTTCATAGTACCTGATGCTATGTTTTGACTTTAGGTAAACGTACCGTTGTTTCTAGTTGTTGCTGAGCAGTGCTAAACAGAGCCAAAGGTGTTTCAGTTTCTCACCTTCTCATGATGTCCTGGGCTGGTCCTGGGATGTTGGTGGGTGGTAAGCAACTGTTTATGCTTCCCTTGTCTTTTTTTTGTTTTTGAAGTGTATATATATGCACACACATATATTATTATCATAACTATTATTCTTTTGCCCTTTTTATTTTCTCTATCTTAGTAAAAAGTTTTTATCTCAATCCACAAGTTCTACTTTGTTCTTTTCTGATTCTATCCCTCGTTGCTCTGGGAGGGAAAGGAGTGAGAAAAAAACTGTGTGGTGCTGTGCCACCTGTTGAGTTAAACTGCAACAGCCTTTAAAATCAAAGCCAATGTTTTCATTGCCCAGACTATACAGAAGTCTTCATCTTTAACTTTTGAGGAGAGGTTGCTTCTTGGAGTGAAGCTACAAAATGATGAGGGCAGGCTGAGTGCCAGATCATATGTTTAGAAATAAGCAAATGAGATTTAAAAAAAAAAAAAAAAAGGCAAAAAGAACAGCGGATAACCAACTGTGCCCTTCTGAAGCTTCCCTTTTTTTTTTTCAGCATGATAGGCAATGTCATTGATACAGGCATTGTCCACAACCTGGAACAGACTTTTTGAGTAAACCTACAAGTAAACCAATAATGTCTAAGAACTGAATTGCAGTCATTTCTAGTATTTTCTGTAACATTTGCATTAAAAAGCCTTTTGTTTGCACTGCACTAGCCAAATAGATGTGAGATCTTTTTCTTACCCAAATGAAAACCCACTGTCCTCTTTCTCTGCTAAATGACAAAGCTGGCAGACTTCCTTCAACACAGTGAAGTTTCAGATTTCTCTAAAGAGTAAATGCTGCCTAATCCATTGAGATTATCACTTAGGCTGATGTTATTCAAATTTACTTGCTAATTTTTCAACAAGCTGTGTATTTTCCTTGGCTGCCTCTTTAGATCACTTGGAGCATTGCAAAGTCTTACCTTTTTACGTTCCCTCTAAATATTTTCAAGTGCCTTGTACAAACAAGGAAAAGTTAGCATGGCTTTCCAGCACTCCTTTCTGCAATTAAAAATGTAGAGCTATTTACCTTTGATTGCAGTTAGGAACAAGACCACCATATCCACTTACAGGTTTCTCCAAAGCTTCTTTCATTTCCACCAGAAAGTTGACTGCTAGCGTTTGCATGCATTCTACTCTTTGGATTAGTGAAGGAAGGGAAGCCTCCAAGAATCCAAGGACGGATTCCTTTCCTAGCTGGGGCTGAGTTCTGCTCACTGAAAATAAATCTTTTAGGTCCTTCTGCACCAGTCACAAGATTTACAAGCACCTTTCTATGTTCAATCAAGATGCTTGTATATGGGAATCAAGGAGTTAAAATTTAAATTAGTTTTTCTGTGAGGACCTGCCCACGTGTGACTTACTGATCACCTTCAGGGGACTGCGCAGGAAATGAAGATTTATTACACTGCTGTTACTTGACCTGTGGCTTTTACCTTGCAAGGATGAGCATTTCTTTTAGCCAAAAGGAAGCAATTGGTTGCTGAGACTGGAGGATTTCTGGAGGAAGCAGCACTTTCTCCAAAACAATTAAGAGGGATTGAAAGGTGGCTTAGCTGGAGGACACTGAGTTAATCCACTGGTATCAGGCAGAAATTAAAAGTGAGACTTGCACAACATATGGAGTAGTGACCGCACTAGAAAGGAAGCAGCATGAAAGCCAGGAATAGTTTGGAGGTAGTAGATAGTTTGGGCAAATATGGTGCTTACAGAAGTCTGTGAGCAAAGCTTGCAGTCCTTAATTCCCTGGGATATACAAAACTTTAGAGACACTGACTGAACTAGAAAATGGTATCGTAAGTCTGTAAAAATAAATAAATAAAAATCTGAGTATGTTCTTCCAAGGGTATGCAGTCAGGCAGTTTTGCTGGAGTGAGTATTAAATATCAAGGTATCAAAAGTAGGCCTCAGAATGTCCCAGTAAAGCTGATGTATTAGCAGATGTACTATGAATTGCTGTGTGGGCTGTGTAGGTGTGCATATGTCAAATAAAAGCAATTGCCTTATGCTGAGGAAAAAAAATAAAAATAAAAAAATCTGTCTGTTTCAATATAATTCCTTTAGTTGCCTTTATTTGTGATGTGTTCTTGTTCCACTTCAGGAGGTGCTGATAGGAGAAATAAACTCATCGCTCTTACTGGTGCCAAATTTTCTAAAGCAGAACATCCTCCACTCTGGTTTGAGTGCAGTCTGTTGCAACGATTCTTCTGGAGCTACATGCAAGATTGCGGTGTATCAGAAGTTATCAACTGATGAGCAACATGACTTATCAACACTGTAGTGGTTGTGCTTTGACAGGTATTCAAACTGAAAGATCAATTTACATTTTCTGAAAGGAAAGTATATGCAGTAGATTAGTTTTCAAATGGTTTTTAGTACAGGGAATGAAACTACTTGCATTGGTGATTTTCTAAGGATACGTTTGTTTTTGCTGTGTTTTTTTTTCCTCCTCTTCTAGATGCAATTCCTATTTGCTAAGGATTCAGAGCATTATATTAGAATAAGGAAGACTTGGAGGGCAATTTTAGAAAAATAGATATCCAAATCACTAACATAATCCTTCTGGCTCTTTGAAAATGAAAAATAGAGTGTTTCAGAGAGCTATTTATTGGAAAGATTAGTTTTATCATGAAATTATTACTTGAGCACATGGCTGGAGATTGGCCATTACCTTAGAAAATTCACAGATGAAAACACATGGAGAGTTGCCAATGAAAAAGACCTAATGACAGAAAGAGTCTTTTCTTTGTATGCTGCATTTTCCCCCTACAGTTATGTTTTGGCTTCACTTGGGAGAAGTAAACAATCTGTTAAGAAAGCAAAGGATGGAAAAATAAGTTAAAACTGTATTATAAATGTTGTAAATGGTCTGATTTTGCAGTGGAAAGCCATTCTGTTTATTTATTGATAGGTATACATTGAAAAATCCAAAAATATTTATGTGCAGTATTTTTTTACAATAATCTTTGTTGTTCTTTTTACAAGAACAATCAAACCGCAAATATTTACATGGTACACTGAAAAAATCTCTTAGTATTTATGAATGTGTGTGTGCATGTATGAACAGCATGGGGTGGTATGAACAGCTTATAAGCCATTTTAGAGACAGTTTTATATGTGAGTAGCAGGGACAACTCCTTTGAAGTTTGGTAATGCTTTGGCAGTCTTAATCTAACTATTTTATTATAGGTAATCCCTTGGAGAAGACCTCATCAGTATCACCTAAAACTAGAAACCAGTTGCCAACCGAATTTTTTTGTTTTCTTGCAGTGCTTCTTCACAGATCTGCCTGTTTGTGTTATGGAAGTTTTGGTCTTCCAGTTGGCGAGGAGTGACACAGATATTTAAGACACATGCAGCTAAGATATAGCACATTGTGAGTACAAATGATTACTTTAAAAATGTCTAAAACTCTGTGAAAAATTGTAGCCAGCCAAAAAGCCTGCATGGAATTGGGCTTGCATGTTTACTCTGATTTTCAATGGTCAATGAGAGAAAGGAGGAAAAATTCTAGTGAGTGTTGTTTGCCATAAATCATTCAAAATGAGCTTCTACATACCTACTGGTGTTTGTTCCAGCAGCCCCTGAAAACCGCAAACTTGAGCTGGTTTCTGTATGCAGTGGTTTATACATGTAAGGTTCCTGTACATACATTTTCCTTTCTGACCCATGATTTTTGAAAGCTCTGAAGACAAGGAAAATAATAGAGCTTGCAAGTCCTGAAGTGTGATCAGTTAGTTGGACTTGATCTCTGTAGGTCCCTTCAAGCTGAATTTTTGTATTCTGTTTTGACATGTTAGAGCATTTTCCATTTGTTTGCTTGTAAACTGATGTTGTGGTGAGTGGAAAAGAGAAGCAACCCTCTGTGGATTGCTTTGTTGGCAGTGGCTATCTTGTGTGCATCCCTCATGGTCTGGCATAACCCTTTTTTATTCTTTTTGCTTACTGGGATGGGGTTTGTACTCATGTCTTATTTCCAGCATCTACAGATGGCAAACTTCTTCAGTTATTTATAAAACCTGCTTGTTTTCTGGCATTATCTGGCTGGCTGATCCAGGTGTGTGTAAAGTTTTCTGTAAAATGAAGGGTGTCTTCCTTTAGGAAACACAATGGATAAATTCTCCTTTTTGTAGAGATACAGATAGCTAACCTGCCTTCATGGCAACCTCATGCAAATCCTATCCTACTAGTGGAGGGAAGGATTTCCCTGCTGTTAGTCATCTTTGGTGTGGGGGTTTTTTGCAAAAAAACTGAAACATAATAATCTGTTTTTATCCCTCTTATTTAATTCATCCTCCCAATCCGTTGTATTTCTCTTGTAACAAAAGGAAGAAAATTTAATGTGATTGAATGGCCTTTGCTAAATTTAGTATAGGCACTAAATAGAGTGGTGCTTTCCAGTGAAAGTATTTTGATGGGAGCAGACATTTCCTGATTCTAGCCATAGTAAAGCATCTGATTCATGTAGCACTGCGGTTCTTCATTCCCTCAAATCAATTCAAAATAGATTATGCAAATCAAGGGGAAATCTGACGTAGTAGGCAAACTGCAGATAAATGTTAAATGAGTGTGCAAGATTGCCAACTGTGGCGCTTAAATTTATCACAAATACGTCTACCTCTCTACCTTTCCTTCTCCAAAAGGAAATGGCTGGAATACTTTATGAATAGCCGCATCTACAGACCAAACTATTTTGTTTTTTTCTTTTTTTCTCATTGACCTACAGTTTGAAATAAGCTAAAACTATGCTAGTTGCTGCTGTGGTGTTTTATGCTGTCATCAGTTTTTATTAGGAGAGTTCCTTGATTGACCTGCGCTCCTGTGATTAACCATAGCTTTCCCAGATAGTAAAGGAAAGTCCCAATGAAAAGCAAAGGGAGCCAAGCTGGGGTGACAGTTCTGTTAACTGGGCAAAGGTAAAGCAGATGTGATGGGCAAATTCAAAGCAGACATGGTACAGAGGACTAAAACAATGAAATTTGTGCAGACTGGTTTTATGCTTGTTTCAGAGAATCTGAGTCAGACTGGAGATGTATGTTTTCAGTAGATGAATCTTATGTGAAAAATAGTATGTGTCATAGAGCTTGGGGACATGACAGTTCTGCCTGGGAGTCTGAAAGCGTGTCTCCAGGCGAGCACATGCCTCCCTCGTTTGTACCCAGTGCAGTAGTCTTGTTTCAGTGAAATATGAAACAAGGATTAGACATGTGGACTTCCCTTTCCAAGAAGGAATTCTTTATCTGGTAGCTATTCTGCAGTGGAATGCTACTCTTCCTATTCATTTTCCAAGCAACAGCTTTCAAAGATGTTTCTTTTCTTTTTAGAGGACTTCAGTAAAAAGTACTGTGCTTCACATGATACAGAACTGGAAGGGAAAACCACTAAAACCTCAAAAAATCCCACAAACTGGAACAATTGTTTCCTTCTCAGCACTAATTAGGCTAAAGAACAGTAGAAATAGTGGTCATTTCAAATTAGTTCCTAGTGTACTCATGCATATAAGTTTAAATTTCTTTCCTGCCAACACTTACAGAATTTTGCATCTTTAGAGAGGAAAAATATGTCCAAAATGAACTGATTTAATCTTTCAGACATACAATTGTAACAATCTCTCTGCATTATTTGCCCTCAATGAGAACAAACTGTCATTGGTACCATTTCCAGGCGATTACCAAGAAATGCTTAATCTTATGTGAGTGTCTCGCAAGTCATACATTATAGCAGGTAACAGTTGTCTTTAGAGTGAAGGTAGCTTCAGAGAGAAAGTAGAAAGTGTTTATTTAATCTTAATTTTAATTTGCATTTTTCTGGGTAATTATTTTCCTGTCAAAGACTTACTTTGCTTGACTAGAGGAATCCTGTAATTTTTATTTTTATTTTTTACATTTTGGTTTATAGTATTTAATCAGCCAAGATGTACTGTGGTCAATAGTAGTTAATGTGGGATCATTTGGAAGGATTTTGGCGATTTGAGAAAGTTTGCTCACAATGAAAATGAGGAGAGCCAGTAACTAAATATTATGAGCAATGTTAGAGGCTCCCATAGAGAGTGGAGCACACACACATCTGTCTTAACAGTCTAAGCCTAAATCAATAAAAGGTTGACAGAGCAATGACGGTACAGTAATGAGTGACACAACTTGTAGCAGGCTACCATCCTCTCTAGTCCCAAACAGCATCTTATGGACTGAGGTGTGCTTCAAAAATTAACCCAGTCTGGCAGAGGCTGAAATTACTTTTTACTAATTTTGTGAAATAACATTTATGTGGAATTGAATGTTACTGTGCTCTGCATTTGGCAGCATCTTAAATCAATTTCTGTGCTTATATTAGAATGTGATCGTCAACATGTTTTCCATCCACGCTTCTAAATCGTGCTTGATGACTAAACTGGCAAATAACTAGAATCTTTCTTTGGCAGTTCACTGAAGTTTACATTTTCTTATCAACAGCACTGTTCACTCTGGTGTAAAGAACTGAGAAAGCAATAAAATAGCTTGGAATGAACAAACCCTACCTGCAAAGAATATTCCTGCTTCTGCAATAATCAATGTGAAAATTTTCCAGGCTCATCTGAACATTAAGAAAAGCCGTTAGGTAGGTGTCAGGATGGCAACCTTGCTGATTCAGCTGAATCTGTGGATCTTTCTCAGTGTACATTAGCTGTGGATTGAGTGTCTGAAGACAATAGATAAGCCAGTCCTTTTGCTGTCTAAGAAGGAAAGCTTGAGGTCTCTGTGTGCATCTGCATCAGTCTGTTGGTTGTCAAAGCACCTTGCACTTCCTGACCTGGGAGATGCTGCTTTTTACACCCACTGCCTCAGGCTGCCTCCCTTAACTCTGCCTAGGGCACTTTGAGCCTTAGTGGAAACTAGATGAAGAATTAGACAGTTACGTATTCTGGCTTTCACCAATGGCAGGTGGCACTTCTTTGGGCCAATGAGGGGCCATTCATCCTAGTAATCACCAGGACTGTAAGCAGGGCATACAGGAATGGGAGAGCATAGCTGCAGGATCCAATCTTATGCCAGTGGATCTCAATGTCAAAAATTCAATGAAATACCTCCCAGGTGAGCATGAATGTGTCCCTGAATTTTGATGCTGGTTGTAGGAATGTGGATAGCCTTCTAATGCAAGATGCAGTCTTATTTTTTGCTTATTAATGACCAGATTGGCACTCTTTACACCTGCAGAGGCTCATCTGGCCCCAGAAAGCCTGACTAAGGTCAGCCATCAAGCCTTGGTAGCGTGGACTAACACCGTTTACATGAGCTTACTGATGGGCTTGTCATTTCTTTCCCTGCCACAAAAGCTTGGTACTTTGGAAAGACAAGCAGGGCAACTGGTAGAATATTTATTAATCTGAAGTGGAAATGACAACAACAGAATCTCCAATACATTTGCTTGCCCAGTTCCCTCAGCCTCCTGGAGAGGTAATGCGGAGAAATGTTCAAGATGAGATATTCTTATCAACAGCCATGTTTAAGTTACACTAATTGATATGCTCTTCTAGCAAGGGGAAATTTTCCAATGGCAACAAGTCCCCCAAAACCTGAAGCTAAAGCAGGGTTGATCTTTTCTCTTGATCTCTGCTGAGAGGAGCTTTGCTGTTTTACTGATGCTAATACACAAACGTGACGTCTTTTTTTTTCTTTTAGCAAAAGAAATTCATGTTAAGTCGTCAAGTGTAGCCTTAAGTGAGAGATCTGTCATTTTTTGACATTAATTCACACAGACTCCAAAAGAAATGTACTTCTAAACAGTGACTCTGTGAACAATAAAACAAACACTCTCAACTACCTACCAGCTCATCCATCTTTTTAAATCATGTCAACAGAGTTCAACTTGTTCACCAGGTTTTATTGTTTCATGGAGGAAGGAATAATTTGTGGTGGAATACCTGAGCCATTGACCTTTGCAATTATTTATTACTTGGTCTTGATTTCTTGCACATTTCTTCTTCTTCATTTTCCTGTCATTTGTTTTAAGTGATATGGTTTATTCTGTCTTCTTAGCCATCTGGATTCCTATGGTAGATTTGTGAGTTGAACTGTGTAGCCCTTCTGCTTAAAATAGCATCCACACCCTGTTTATAAAATTT
Organism: Centrocercus urophasianus; assembly: GCF_019232065.1. Classification (NCBI taxonomy): domain Eukaryota; kingdom Metazoa; phylum Chordata; class Aves; order Galliformes; family Phasianidae; genus Centrocercus; species Centrocercus urophasianus. The sequence continues at coordinate 41,087,277 of NW_024884475.1, read as the reverse complement.
GGGGTAGTTCTGTGTGTGTGATTTCTGTTGTAGGCTAGGTGTGAATTCTTCTTTCTATCAAGAAAAATGCATTTATGCAACCTGGTGTGTGAGGCTTGCTGGCAAGGAGACAAGTCAGGTTTCATTTGAACTGGATGGTGGATGAGCAGACTTTTTAGAAAGGGAGATGGGCAAAGTAGCAGATGGATATAAAATGCTTGGCATTGCAGGTAAGTTAGGCTGTATGCCATAAGGAAAATCTTATGGTGTAAGAGCAACTATGATCTAGGTCATTTCTGCAACACAGGGGAGAGAGAGGTGACTGTGGCTGAGCTAAGTCTGCAGTTACATTTCCCATATTGTCATCAGTGTTATAAATGAGTGCCCTAATTAGAACCAAGGGAATTTATGGGCAGATATGAAAATGTGGTTACTATAGTTACCAGGTGCTCCAGCTCAGTCGGGAAATGTTGCTAATATAATGATAGCCCAAGGGTAAACACATGAGATAAATGGTGAACAAGCCCCTCTGCTCCAGGAGAATTTTTTTTTATTTGCACATAGTTTCCAAACTTGTTCTGTAAAACCAGCATCCACCACCACAGTTCCTTTTCCATCCTTCTCTTTCTTTCAACAGTCTGGTTTTGGATAGACTATGAAGATCTCTGGGGAAAATAAAGTGCAAAATTGAAATATCATTTAGAGCAAGGTTAATTATCTGTTTACATACGGTTTGAAGCTCTCTGCTAAAATCCTTCCCTGCTCTTTTGTACACTGTCCAGACAGCAAGGCAGACTATGTGCATTTCCACAAGTTCAGATGTAAAACTTCTCTTGTGTATGTGCTGACCCTAATTCCAGCGCTGACCCTTGATGCCTATCTCTGTATATGGACAGGGAAAGAGGAGAATGAACAGTGATATTATGAATTCTCCCCTTGCATCCGTTGTCTGAGATGAGGGGCATCTCCATGTACTGCTTCTTCAGTTCAACTGCTAGCATTAACCCTCAGGTCTGGGAGGATTTGAGGGAAAAAGTGGCACTTCAGAGTGGTAAAGCCCCCCCCCACATGCGTTTGGAGTGGTCTTTTGCTTGTTGCTGCCTGCAGGCAGGGTAACATAGGTTATTACCATTTGCTACAGAAAGGAGGAATTGTAGATTCAGATTAATTTCTGTTGCAATTTCTCTGAAGTCAATGAGGTGACACTGCTGATTGCTTTGACATAGATTTTTCAGTCTTGAGTAATTACCTGGCACCTTTAGAAACAGTATAGGACTAGACAGAAAATCAGAGCAGCTGCTGCTAAGGGAGTTCATCCCCACTGCTTAAAACAGTACTGAGAGGGAGTTGCTTCCAGGTATTGCAGGAAGCATGCATGAGGAGAAAGAAGCCTAAAGCATTAGCAGCTCTGTGTAGCAGTATCCAGAAGCCTCCTGCAAAATCCTTGCTCTGCCAGGTGTTATGAGTCCTATGATTCCTCACATGAGCAAAAGGACTAGCCCTGGTGTTACACAGAAAAGCAAACCACAGCAGTAGCAGTGGGCAGATTAGTGTTAGCACCATCACAGACCAGACAGGCACCCACTCCTCTCTAGAGCCCGCTTCAGGCTGACACAAAGATCCTTAAGTTTTGTGAAGCCAGAGTTCATTGCCTATCTCATGTAGTCTCAATACCTAGTTAAGGATCTTTAATCTGACACTATAACCTTGGTGAGAGACAAGAGCTCCAGAGAGCGATTTTTTTTCCTCTGTGGTCTGAACTTTCAGCTTGGCAACCTTGTGTCTCATCAGCAAAAGATGCAAAAAAGGCTTTGAACATGATTGCACAAGCTAGGATCTTAATCACAGTCATGGCTGTCTTGATGAACCTGGCCATCCTGAATGGCTTAAATTACTTTGGATGATGGCTCTTCTTCATTAGCAGGCAGGTGACATACTGGCTCTGTCACAAGCCTTCCTGCAGGAGAGTAGATGTGCAGACGTGCAGTAAGGAAGCTTCAGCATTAGGCTTGCTTTAAAACGAAGCGAAGTACATATGAAAAGGCATCTGAGTTGGCAGTGCCTCCTTTCTGTAAACTTCTTTCTACCCAGAGCTTTTTGGAGCACTGTGCCAGCACCAGATGTAGTTGAATCACATTCTGAGTGAAAGTAGCCAGGCAGAGATTGTATGAGAATCTATGTTTGCAAGTGATCTGCTGCTTTGTGACAAGCTGCAAGTGTCAGTGACCACAGAAGGTTCATCTGTTGTAGCCAGCATCTCTGTACAAAGGAGATAACCCAGTTTATCTTTTCCAAAGATAGTCCTGCACTGGATCACCTCCATTGTGGGTGGCAACTTGTTACTTGTCATCTGCTGTTTGCAATGAGGTATGCACTGCCCGTTGCAACTCACTTGTCCTCTAGAGGGCTTCATACAACTTGCCCAAACTGGAGAAATAGAAAATGTTTTGAAAAAAGACATGGAAAGTAACTAAGAGACAGCACACAGGTGAGATATGGACTAATGATGAGGATGAGATTTCCTTTCTCATGATGCAAGAGATAACACTGAAATTTAAAAGTGCCAAATATGCTGTCATAAGATTGCCTAGATGGACCACTGGTCTGACTAGTAATAGCACGTCTTCCCCTTTTTGATTTTGGAGGCTGAGGAAAGCATCAGTGTTGTGGGTTTGACTCTGTGGAATTGCTGGGCTGGGCAGTCAATGCCTGGATGAAACAAAGAGCAATAGGAGTCATTAGACCAAGTGTTTCTGTAATCAGTGAAAGGATATCAGGATTTATCTTCCCTGGATCTGGTTTTTTTTTTTGTTCTTGTTGTTGGTTTTTTTTTTGTTGTTGTTGTTGTTTTTTGTTTTTTTTTGGTTGTTTGTTTCTATCTCTCCATAACCTTAAGAAACAGTAACAGGAATCTCTTAGTACCCAGTTACCATTTTTTGTTCTGTGTAACCTTTGTTATATCGCTGTTGTAGCCAAGCAGTTCACAGCTTGTTCGTTTGAATTTTTGGTCAGGTTCAAAACTGTTTTGACCCTAACTCAAACTCAGGATAAAGGAAATGAGCCTAGCTGTTTAGTATGGATTTTGACTTTTGCGTATTTTAAAAGATAGGCTGAGTAATCAATTTTACAAAAACAAAAAAATGTCGTTTCAAAATGAAAAAAAAACAATACCACCTCCTCTTGCAAACTCCTGAGATTCACTGAAACTTGAGTTTGAACAAATTCAGCAGCGTGGACACGTATTTTGGGAAAGGGCTAATAAGGGGGGAATTTTTTTTTTAAGATTTTGAAATAAAGAAATTTTGCTTGGCTGCAGGAATATTCAGCAATCCCTACGCTCATGACTGCATTGCAAAAATCCTATCTTCCTCACCTCATTAAGACCAACACCAACTACTGTGTACTCAATCTCTGAAAAAAATCTTATACCTGGTGCTTAGGACTCCCTGTCTTCGCTAAGTTGATTACACAGATTCCCCCTCACAAATTAATGTTGTGTTATAGATACTCTAATCACAATGCTCATTTTCTTTTCGTGATGTGAATACAGTGTGCAGACTTTGACTGTCTCCTTAATGTGTGTGTATCCCTAATTGCCTGGGATGGTTATGCTGTTTAAATATTGGATTGGGAAGGTGGCATGAGCCAACTTTTTGTTCTTTGGGGTTTAGCTGCCAGACTGAGGGTGAGCTGTGAAAATGCTCTTCTGTGGATCTTGGCTATGTATTTTGGCCACATTTTCATGGCCAAAACTGTACAGAAACATCTAGCCCTCACGTGGTCTACCAGCCTTGAAAGGGTGCTGCAGCTCAGATCACAGACCCAACAAATGTAATTTTTTTCTTTACAATTTCTCCTGATTTTGATCTTGTTGAGTTTTCAAAAGTGCAGTATCCATGAAAAGCAGTTTATCTTTCTGTTTTTGCCTTCTTTGGAAGGCAAAATCCAAGAACCTGTCTGTCTCTAAGGGCATAGAAAATGGTTTTTCGCTCTAATCGCTGATCTGGTATTATAATACTGTGGACAAGAGTATTCAATGTCAATAAAGCAGATTTTCACTCTGCCAAGTTTTCCTGGTTAGCATGGAGTACAGGCTGACAAGCTGGCTCACTATGGTTAGATATGTATATACCTCATTGTCACGACTCAGCACCAAAATAAACAAGTCTGGTTTTGAAAAAAAAAAAACAATAAAGCTAGATGCAAAACAATCTCCCATCTCTCAAAATGTTCTGAATGCTAACACTCTGTCACTTTGATGTCAGATGGAGCTAATGCCTTCTATCACCTAACATCTGCTGTTTCTCGTGTTGTTGGGATTGTTCTGCTAGAAGAGGGAGTTGCTATAGGTGATGTTTTCAAATTTGAGCTAGTTCATGCTACAGATGTATTTAAGACTGTTGATGTGGAAAGCCTTTGCAAGTCAGGGATTTATAGCCTGGATGTGTAGAATGGCCTGGACAAAACTAAGAGTTGTATAGGGCTTTTGCAGTTAATGTTAAGACCTTGTGTACCAAATTATTGACTGCTGTGAGATTCAGGAACTTTGTCTGAAAGTTCATCTGGTGATCAAGAAATCTTCCTTAAGTAGTTTTGCCAAAATTGGACAGTCCAGCAAAAAAGTTGCTCCCAGTCTGACAGTTCATTTAGGAGTTGAGAGGACACTGTTTCTGCTGGTGTCGATATTTTTGTTGATTTCTTACAAAAGTGAGCTCAAGCACACAGCACTGTTTTTTCTTCACTCTTCCTCCTGCATTTTTTGTTCTATCTTTTGCGTATAATTTCTTCCACTTTTAACCAAATTAAATACAAAGGTATAAAACACAGAAGTAATTAAGCTCAGGTGAGAAAGGTGTCAGACATGAGAATGAGGTACAGTATTGCTCTCACCAAAGCAACACACACCACCACTGGTTGTAGTGAAAAAACATTGTAGGGAGCTGTCCTCACAGTAAGAAAATCTACAACTTTTTAGACATCAGCAAAGTCAACATAAATGGTGGAACTATGTAGGAATGCATATTTTCAGTAACGCTATTCCTACATGAAAGATTTGCTTTCAAAAGAGATCATTAAAAAAAATATCTTAAATAAAATAATAGTATATGTCATCTGTGACAGTACAATAACTATAAAAACTATGTAATAAACTATAAAACTATAAAGCATTTACCAAGTGAACTATGAAGCCTGGCATTCACTGAGGAAAGTAAGATGGAATTTCTTCTGAAATTCTGATCTTGAGAGGTTTCTGAGAACATCCTCAGCGTGTGTATTAATCTGCTTCATTCCTGATTCTAGCTATGAAAATATGCTGTTTGTTACTGCATGAAACTGGTGCCATTTAATGCATATAGTGTATACAGCTTGTGGAGAGGGATTAAAATCAGCTTATTCCTTATTTTCTTGATTTTTTTCTATTCCTTGAATGTTCATTACTTTTTCTGATAGCGATCTCATATATGCCATATGGAGTGGTCCATACTTGGAGTATAATTAACAATTGCTCATGCATGCCTTGGGAATGCAATGAATAGCATGAGTTCTGTGGAGGGATGTCTACAATTCAGCTCACTTTTCTACAGTGTGGGCAAATCAGATTTTAATACAGAAATACAGAATCATAGAAACCATGATCTTTAAAAAACTGGAAAGGACTCAAGTTTGAGAAAGTAAAAGGTGGATGATATCAGAGGGAGCGAGTTCTGTTAGAGCTCCCATCAGCTGTGGACTGCATCTGTGTGAGTAAAGTAAACAACAGCAGAGAGTGAATTCTGGCTCTCAAGCTGTGTATGTGCATGGAAACTGCCTGCTGGATGTAGTTCTTGGGCTGTGATAACAGCAGGATTTGGAAAATGCCATGTTCTGCAGACTTAGTGGAGCTGATGGTTGGACTCCTGTGCCCAGAAGTGATTTTTGGCACTGTATTTCTGACTGGTACAGTTTCAGCCCGCCTGTCTGCCTCTGAATACTTGAACTTATTCAGCCAGTCTGTTATTTCAAAGTTTGTACAATATATGCAGACATTTGGTGTACTGTGAGAAGCACTTAGCATTTGAAGATACCTTAAATTCTTCCCCGACCTTCTGAACCTGACTTAGGCAGATCTTCATTAGCTTGATTAATGACATGAAATGCCTACTGAGCTGGGAGTGAGGAAGTTACTTTGCAGTAGTGACAACTGCTCTTTTGAGGGTCAGATGTGTCACTGATCTGTGACTCTTTTGGAGCTTGCAGCTTCCATGCCATAGAAAAAGGGAAAGCTCACAGGTACTGTGGAAAGAGCATCCTCAAGCAGCCAGATTCTGGTTACCCAAGTCACACAGTCGTCTCTCAAGATGCGTCCTAAATATTAACCTATTGAACCAAAAACATAACAAATCAATGGAAAATGCATGGTTCACTGCTCAGTTTTGATAGTATCAGAAAGGGGAATCAAAGATGAATGGATGTAACTATTTTCTAAGCCTATCTATAATGCTTTTAGCTTGGTTTCCAGAGGAAGTGGTGTGTATGTACTAATCCTCTCTTCTGTTTTTTTTTCTTCCTCCCCAATAACTCTTTCCCTGAACAGATTTCAGCAAATCTGACAAGTATGTCAATCCGTATGAGTTTTGTCTGGCCAAGTGTAGATGAGAGAATTGTCAGTGTCTCCAGCAAGGGAGAATGGTGTTTAAGCTCAACAAAAGATGAGCAGAGATTACACAAAGATGAGCAGTCCTGTAAAGTCCACAAGTGAAGGAAGTACTTCACGCTGGATTTTCTTTTATCATTTGAGTTCCATAGGAAACTAGAGATCCAAACCCTCTTTTCAGGTACTTACCATCATACCTCCATCTTTTTCCAGAGGAAATATTTTGCAAATGGGATGAAAGTTAATAAACAAAAGCTACTTGGGAAGTCTATGTGTCTGCAGGTCTGCCTCAATGGATAAGATCAGTGATTGCTTAAAGAAGAGGAGAGCATCTGGTATTCTCAGGAACTTGCACTGCTCAATGCAGCAAGCTGCAGAAAGATCCAGCTTGCGTGGTCTTGCAAAATGCTATGTGCTCTGAAACCTGCATGTGCTATGACTTGCTAACGATGATAATAGACATGGGCCAAGAGATTGGTTGTGCCCTGAAATTGAGATTTTAAGAGACCATGTTTGAGGATGCCCAGATTCCTGTAGGACAGAAACCTACCCTCATTATCTAGTTTCTTAAAACCTGTGCTTCCTTTCCATAGTATGGATCCAGCAATTAGATATGTCACTTCAGAGATGGAGGTAGTATTGGTGAAGCACGAATGTGATATGCACCTTCCAGTCTCTGTGAAGCAATGACTCCAGAATGAAAGAGATCGCAGGACATGCCACTCAGGCCAACACAACATCAGATTCAACCTGAAGAATTCAAGCCTGCCTTAGTTCTTATCTTTCCAAAAGTTGCATCATGCTTGATCATAATATTAGTAATTTTCACAGTTCATGTGTTACATTTAGCTGAAGGAAAGCAATTGAGATGTCTTCTATAGTTTTCCTAAAGACTGCTGCTTTCAGATCTGAGAGTGATCTTCCAGATCACCACCTTTGGAAGTGCCTGTTCCCTGTTGTCTTTAAGGTGAGACTGTGTGAATCCAACGTGAATCCAACCCCAATTGCTGTGCCCTTACCGTGTTCCAACTGGCTCCCTTCTGTGCCTTTTCTTCTTCATTTTGGGTACCAGGCCAAGTGCAAGGCCAGGGTAACAGCAGAGCTGCATGCAAAACTTCTGGTTTCTGGAAGGGAGGGATTTGAAGGAAGACGTTGCTTGTTTTCTGACTTTTTCTCTAGATTTTCTGTTCCATTTCCTGTGTGTCTCCACTTCCTTAGTGTCTCCCAACAAATCTTGGTTTCTCTCTCCTTTTTTCTTTTTTTTTTTCCTGTTAACTCCACAGCTGCTCACTTCGTATTTTTATTCTCCTCTGGTTTTCACCATTACTTTATTATTCCAGGTAAATCTCATTTGTGTGTTTGGAGCCTTCTCACTCCATTTAAGCTCCTTTCTGACACTTTCCTTCCTTTGTATTTTATCAACACTGTCACTGCTGGGACTGCCTTAATTCACACACTATGACTTGGGTGGACAGCAAACCTGCCTGGGTACTGAAGAGAGATACTTTGTTTGAAAACAGAATCGGAAAATATTGGGGTTGAAAGAGATCTCTGGAGATCTAGTCCAACTCCTCTGCAAAAGCAGGTTGGCTAGAGTGGGCTGCCAAAGCAAGCCTGAGCATCTTCATTCTTATCAGAACAGCGCTGTGTCTCTTCCTGATTGTGGTCTGACTTCTTGAGGCTGTAGGGATGTGGAGAGCAGGGTGCTGTTAGGAGCACTTGTCGCTGATCACCAATAAGGGAGAAGAACTCTGAGCAGAGCTGCAGCTACCCAGTGCCATTTGATACATTCATATTGGATTTTCAGTACTGTGAACCTGGGAATGTTAATGGTGCTCACATCCAAGAGAGACAATGAAAATGAGCACTTGCTCTCAGCTATTTCAGTTTGCTATTATTTTGGACCATTGGCTATGAATCAAGTTCAAGCCGGACTGCTCACAAATCACCTAGAACTGTACGTAAAAGGTCTCTGATAAAATTAGCAGAGGAGCTGCTAGCCTCATGCAGCTTAAGTGAGCCATCATTGCATATCTGCCCCTAAATGTCAGTGCTGCTCTTCCAGCTTCTGTGCTGCTTTACATTTGAGAGAACAGCTCTGGCAATGCTTGATTGCTGCTGTACGCTCAAACATTGCTTATATGGATTGCCTTCCTGTATGGCATTTTGTGAGTATGCTGAGTGACTGCTGAAGGTTAATAGGACTTGTGACAGTGGGAACTGATGTTTGTTATGGCTCTGATGGCAGGCAGGTAGCGATGGGGCGACTCTACTGTGTTGTCCTTCGCATGACCTTTCCTGTTGCTGGAAGAAAGAGGCTTGTTTCTCTGGCTTCTTTGCAGAAGTGCAGCAGGGCTCTGAAATCATCGGCATCTACCTCACAGACTCCTCTTTCATCCATTCATGGGTGTAGTGGGGCGGGGGGAGAACAATGAAAAGAAATGCAAGAGTTTGTACAGGAAATGGTAGAGGACTTGGACAACTTCTATTCCAGACCCTAGAGCTGTGAGGTTTTGTATGTTTGTCAATAATCAGGAGATGGGACGTTTCACATCTCTTTAATTGTCTCACTGATTTTCTTTCATTGAGGGAATGGTTCTTTTTGTGGAAGTTTCTCTTCATTGAGAAGATGAACAGTACAAAAGCTGCTTTGGGCATCTTGCGCAGTACAGAATTGAATGAGCAGAAGTGCCCCTGGCTGTGCTGCATTTATTTAGGGAGGTTAGTGTATTGCAACACAACTAGGGGCAAGTGAATCTTGCCCTGAATCAAAGACAGCTTAAAAAGAAATTAAAATTGTCTTCCTCAGGCCACGTATATTTGTTTTCTTTCAGCAGTCTTTCCCTCATCTCTGTTGGTACATACAGTCTAATGGGTACTACAGGGCCAGCAGTGTGATGGATTTTAATGTCACAGAGAAAGTACTGAGAATGTGTGAAGCACATTGGGGAAAAAAAGAAAAAAGGTCCTTGGATTTCATTGCACAAATAAATGTCAGAATGAAACAGATGTGGCATTGCTTCATCTTCCTGCTACCCAAAATCAATCACACAGAAGCATTAATAGGACCAAGAAGTACTATGTTGCTCTGGTGCAAGTGAGATACAAGGTCTAGAACAAACCTTTCTGACCACTTACATGCCACTTAAAACTTCAGAACAGGTTTAGTAGCACTTCCACCCAGCATCTTAGTACAGGTAACCGTTCCTGCATGTTATCAAGCCTGAACTGGTACAGTGTGCCTGATGCTGTGCTGTGGGGCCTCAGTTCAAGCTTGTTTTACCCATTTTAAGTTATTTAAGGTGCACTGAATGTGAAAGATGCAAGTCTTACACTATGCACTGTCAGCAGGTTGTGAGTCGGTGGTGAGGCATTGGTTCCTATTTCCCCGTGCTGAGCCTGGGGTTGGGAGCCCATCTCTCAAGGGCTAATATAGAGGTATGGATATGATCATAGGGGAATTTAACACCGTGTAGCAAATGCTCAGGAGCACATCAGTTACTTATTGGTGGCTTTTACTAGAAATCCTGTAAGGAGAAAAAGGCTGAGTTTGCTTTCCTTTTTCTCTCTCTTCCCCACTGCTTTCCACAGGGAGGCTGTTTTCTCAGTTGGAGCAAAATGCCATATCTATAAGTTAAACATGTAAGATTTAGGAAAATGGAAAATATTTCTTCACACAACACGTTGTTCTTAAAACAGTATTAAAATATTTTTGCTTTTTTAGTTAAAATATTCCTTGTTACAAGACAGTCTCTTGTGATTGCTGTCTTTCCAGAGTCTGTATCACAAAGCAGCAGTCTATCATAAAAGTCCATGGCAAGAGCACACTTGTGGCCAGGCCTAGATCTTAAAATTTCTTTTCCTTCATTTCACACAATTTCTGCAAGCATTACAAGAGGCTTAGCACATCCACCTTGGTCTGGAAACAGTCTAATCTTTATTTGCCAAAATGATAGTTTAAAACTAGAAACTAGCCTACGAGCCCTTGTGTGTGAATTGAGCAAATAATTGTAACATCTTCTGTGTCTCCCACGGCGTTATTCTTATTTTAAAAAATAATAATAAAAAAGCCAAAAGCAAGCTCTGAATGTTTCTGTAACCCGTTGGGTGCACAGACAATAAAATTGCTTTATATGTGTCCCTCTCTTACCCTTATCTTTCTTCAAAGTAACAAAAGAGGAAGGCAATAAAAACAAATACTTTACAGCATGGTAACCTCTGAACTGCACTGCTTTAAAGGAGTAGCCATATAATGTAACACAATACGATGGTGCTGTTTCCCTCTGTGAAGCCCATCTGAAATGTAAGGTGAGGGCTGATTCCCGTGTGCAGCTTTTGAGCTGCTTCTTCAAAATTTGTTTTAGTTAATGTGGTACAGATGTCTAGAGTTACTGATACAGCAATCCCCTTAGAGGCTGTTTCAATTAATATACCACACTATAAAATCATTAATCGTTTGGGATGGAAATCTCAGCTCCTAAATAGTTCATTAGTGTAAAACCTTAACGTAGAACAGAATGGCATGAATACCACCGTTTCTTGCTTGTGGGCTAAAAAAAAATGGAAAAGTAATTAAAAAAAAAAAAGCCAAACAAGCAAAAAAACAAACAAGAAAAGCTCTCTTGTCCTAATTGAAAAAAAAAGAGAAGCCCAATATGTTGGAAGAACTCACTGGATTCAAATCAGAATAAAAGCATAGTATTTACCTTGAAATTTAAACGATACTTTCTTTATTTGGAAGTATTGGGTTGAAAAGAGCCTCCTGATTTTTGAAAAGAGACCTTACAAATTGGGCACTTCCAGATTTCCCCCATTCCTCTTTTTCTTTTTTTTCTTTCTTTTTTTTTTTTTTTTTGTCAGCATTGTTGTGAGTTCTCCTCATTTGCCATTTGGGGCTCTCATGAAAGGATCTTTTTAGGTAAATCATGGCAGTATCATAAAGGACGTCCTTTAAATTCAAACTAATTCAACTGCTTGTGGTCATACTTAAGTCATTCTTTTCTCACTGCACAGCTGTTCTTTATCTTTCTTCTGGAAGATAAATGCCCATCAGTAACTCGTACACTCTGCTCAGGGACAGAGTAATAACTTTTCATGGGACCATGAAACCCTTTTTAAAGAATACTTTGCCTACAAGCTGTCCAATGTACTTTGCTGGGACAGTTCTTTGCTGCCAGGGTGAGTCTGCATTCCTGCTGAATCCCTGGATGTCTCAGACATAATCCCTCCCAACTCACCCTCCCCTCTCATGTCCCAGGGCATTATGTCCTGCTTCTCGGAGCTGCTGTGCTGTGGACAAAAACAGGCCAGATTTACCCATTTCCCCTCTTTTATGATCTTTTATGTAGGAAAAGAGACTGTTGATGGTACAGCTAAGGAGAAATATGTGTTTCTCAGTACTGCAGCCTTTCACATCAGGCGAGAGTAGAATCGAGGTTAATATTGGAGTTCAACAGTTTTACCTTCAGAGAGGAGAGGTGCATTGTACCCACCCTACCATTCCTGATCAGTGGAGGAGCTTTCAGGTATAACTTTTTTTTTACTTTGGTTTTGCACAGAAAGTACTCTGGAATAGATATCAACCTGAAAAAGTTTCAGGAGAGAAGTAGCAGTCCCCTGTGTTTCTTACTTTTCTTCCAAATCTTTTAGCAGAAATATCAGCTGTTTTGCAGCAAAAAGCAGAAAGTGATGTGGCAGTGCTTGATTTGCATCTGATCTTTAGTGTATCTATTCTGATAATGAAATTCATTGAGTTTCCACATGTCTTTGGTGTCACAAGGTGATTCTTAGTGCTCTGCAATGCAGGCTTCAAATCAGTAGCTGTCTAGCAGCAGAGGGATTCAATTCATTCCTGAGCTGCAGCCTTGGCAATACCTTGTTGCATTTGCTTTTGTGACAGGATGGCATCTTTGCCTCTGAAAGACATTCTGGAAACTTTTCAGCATGGTAATGTAGAAAGGAGCCACATCCGTGGTCGTTAGTTCTAGACAAGAAGCAATACAACAATCTGTATCTCTCTGACAGCAAATAAAAGGTAAATATTGCAGATATGCATAGGATCTAATCTCAGATGCCTAAAGGAGGGAGTAATCTTCTGGGATCCTGCTAGCTATGTAGGGGTAAGAACTGCTCCAGATGGAAGTTCAAAGGGTTGAAATGAAGCTTTGCTGTGGCATTCCACCATGTCTCAATTTCCAGGCAGAAGACCTTGGCCTCCTTGAGCAATCAGCAGCAACTTGGGAGACTGGAAGGAAAATCAACCTCCAAACCATAGTGTTTTTTTCACTCGTTCATTCATGAAGAGGTATAGCAGTCAGAAGGTTCTGTGAGTATTGGGTGGGATAGCTTGGCTGTGAGCAATTTTCTTCATGGTGTTTCCTGGTCCAGTGCCAACCTGAGGTTTTTCCACACTTGCAAAGTTCTTCCAGCAGCAGTTAGAGCAGTCCAGGTGTTTTTAAATGGAGATGTGATAGAGAAATGGCATCTTTGTTTGGCACATGTCTGTGGAACAGATTGCTTCTGCAATCAGATCATTTACTCACTTTCAGTCCATGTTCTCATCTCTTTAAAATGGGCACTATAATGCTGTCTCATTATGCACAGGCTTTATGGGAGAGGTTCAGTAATCATTATGAAAAGGTCAGATGCTTCCGTGAAGGGCACCTATAAATGAGTCTATAAATAAATATCCTGGAAGCCTTTAGTAGAGGCTAACAACTTATTTATTTTTTATCCTGCTGGTTGCAGGGAATGTATAAAAGCACCAGAATGCTGCTAAGTAATTGAGTGCCTTAGTTTCGGTTTGGGTGCACTGAAATACTGTATTTAGCAATTGGCTCTGTATGAAACTTCACCAGCACTGAGCTCATACCAATGCACAGTATGGATCTATGAGATCTGTGCTAAGTCTTGCTGGAGACCATGTTTCTTAACTGAGAAACGTGTGTTTTATTGAGATGATGCTAGGCTGCAAAATACATCCTCAACAGCAATGTGGTACCGGTCCTTTTCTATTTGGCTTGGAGCAGAAGAAAACTGTTGGTGTTGCTTTTTATTGACTAGGCTGAGTGCTGCTACTTCTTTGGATAGTGTTCAATAGTGTCAGGTCTGTACTTGAAGTGCTCAGTTCTCTAGCAAGGAACTGGTTTAATTCCACATTCTGGCAGTGATTAAGGAAGATAGTAAGAAGTGCCTAATTTACTCTGAGTTCATTCTGCTTTTCAGGAAGGAAATCACTTTCTTGAGCTTCTTGTACACCGATAGGCCAGTCAGTTAAATTTGTGTGTTATCTGCCCATGTGGTGTTTTGACTGTAAGGGGAAAGGCTGTGGTGGAACACAAGGACAGCCACAGTTCTGGTGGATGGCAAGGGATGGGGGAAATCTTGGGCCATCTGGAAGGACAAGGAAGATTGACCCTACTCCCCTGCACCGAAGGATAAACCAATCACAATTTTCTCATTCACGCTTCTCTATAAAATGTTAGGAACTTTCTGGGGTTGAGCACATCATAGCAAAATGTGACACCAAGAAGGGAAGGAAATTCTGACCTAAAGGTGCTGTAGAGAGAAGCAAACTCAGAATAAAGATCCTTTTGTCTGGTGATGCCATTTGGTGCCTCTTGGGAAGTTTCTCCCTAGGGAAACTCATTTAATTGCTTTAGCTTTTTGTGTTAGCTTTTTGTCAGAATTGTTTCAGTATTTCCAACTACTAGAGAGAAGCAGATAAACTCAGTGTGGAGATGTGCAGATGCTCTGGCACCTGATCCCTATTACACAGCTCCTGAGGAGGTCCTGCTCAGCTCCTTGATCACTGACTACAGACTGAAGCACAGAAAAGTCACTTTACTTTAACTGCAGGACATAGAGTGCCCCACTTTTTTCTTCAACCGAGGAGACTGGAGTAGTAAAGGGAATTTAGTCCCCAAACATCCTAGTACATCTTATTCCATCCTACCCCTGGTTGCAAATATGCTTAGGCCTCTGATTCTTCCTTGTGTCACATAGTTTAATGATAGATAAATAGAGAACATGATCGTTACTCATCTTACAACCCCAAAAGCATTTAGCCAGGCTGGATGTTTATTTTGGATCTGATTTAAATAGCTGTTTTGAAAGAGTGGCCTTTTCCTTTGACAGCCTGATTCCACCTGGGTTTGCTTTTATCAGCAGTGAAGAGAATAGGGCTCGAACCTTTGGTTGCTGCGTGACGGGCAGGTTCACTCCTACCTGATAGGCTTGCATAGGATTGTCCTGGGCTTTTGGCTCTTTGTGGGTGGGATTTTAATGACTGCAACCTTTCTACTGTTACTGGAGAAAAATCCTGAAAGCCCTCACTACAGAGGAGTGGAAAGCATCTAAGTACATAAAATGAAAAAGCAGGGGCTGTTTTAAAAGTTAAATGCACTGATGCATTAGGAAGGAAAAGAAAAAAAGAATCTGCAGGCTTTGTTCCTGACTGCAGAGTGATCCATTTTAAGAAAGAAGATTTTGTGTCTCATTTTGCCTTCTGTTACTTTTATCTCAGAATAAGAAATATTGTCCCACTTTGGCATGTGCACTGCTTTGATCCTGGTTGCAGAGAACCACAGGGCAGCCGCTGTCTCTGGTGGGACACTGGAATATTTCAGCACAAGAATGGAGAGAAGGCGCTATACAGAAACTTGTAGGCAACAGAAGATACAGCAAAAGATACAGCTGAAGAGCACGTGTGTTCATGAAGGCGTAGAAGAAAAGAATTGCACTGTATTATCACACTGCCAGCTATTCTGGTGTCTGGCCACCCTTTGTAAGCACCCAGGACAAGTGGCTGTGGTCAGGGTTTGGTTTTTACAGAATGGCAGTGCCTGAATCTTGTAAACTTCTGCAGAATCAGTTCTGAGTGGAGGCAGTATCTCTGGGGCCACGTGATCATATCTGGCAGAAGTTCTGTCTCCTCTGATCTTTGCTGCCGGCTTGAATGCAGATTTGAGCTCCCCAGCAGTGTGTAGCACACCTGTTGCTTCTGGAAGATATCCTTCGGAAAGATGAATAAGCTTGGTGAAGTAATTCAGAAAACATAGGATGTTGGATTTTTGTTGTTTTCTTTTTTGAGGTGATCTTTAGCTCACGCCTGGAATCACCTAATACAGTTATGTATTGCATGATATGTTGTGTAATGAGAGTTTATCTGGGCGATGCTCAGTGGGCTGGGGAACAGGCTTAACGTGTGGAGCTCTCTAGCAGGAAAGTTATTCAATTTCTCCCTCTGACCGTGAGCACATCAGCTAGTCTTGTAGCTCATCTGGTTGGCCATTTAATCCTCTTATGTAAGAAAGGAGTAATGTTGGTCCATGGTACTCATGTGGTTCCATGGGTGGAAATGTTGCTGGCACTGATCTGTTTTGCAGTTTATACTACTTTTGCTCTATTTCATTTCATGACAGCCTTAAGAGAGGAGTTATATGTGTGATGAGGTTGGAGAAGGCAGAGGAAGGGAGATTTTCTGAGTCAGTGTATCACCATGTCTTTCATGATGCTCACAGAAAATTTCACTTTTCTTTCTCACCTGGTTATAACTTGTTGCTACTTGGGCTTAGTCTTAGTCCAGAATAAGGGGACAACTCCTCTTTGGAACTTTAATCAACACTGAGCAGTTTTAGGTCTTTCCTGAAAGGAGGCGCTATATTTTTGCAAGCAAAGAAATCACAGAATCACAGAATCACCCGGGTTGGAAGGGACCTCAAGGATCATGTAGTTCCAACCCCCCTGCCTAGCAGGGCCACCAAACACACACATTCAGATCAGGTTGCCCAGGACCCCGTCCAACCTGGCCTTAAACACATCCAAGGACGGGGCATCCACAACCTCCCTGGGCAACCCGTTCCAGGGCCTAACCACTCTCCTTGTAAAGAACTTCCCCCTAACATCCAACCTAAATCTTCCCTCCTTCAACTTGGATCCATAATGTAGTAATGTAGTCAAACGTAGAAATGTAGTATCCTGATAACCACTGGAATAGACTCTTTCCTTTAAAGCACAAAGGAAGATTTTTCTCACCTGATCTTGTTTGCTTTTGGAATCTCTACTGAGTTTTGTAGCCATTCTTGACTGCCAGTCCTGCAGGCTCCATTTGCAGGAGTTGGTCTGGAAAACTCTCATTCACACACATACTAAGACTCTCACCATATACAGCCTCAGCTTTTGATACTTTTTATTACTGTCCAGATGCTCTTCAGGAAAGTTTTCACCTATATGTTTCAGTTAGAGAATTGGTGAGTTTGTTCTTTTTTTCCAGTAAGCTAGTGAAATGAGAATAATTTCTTCGGTATTTCTCTGATGTGGCTCTTTCCTCTTGCAGTAGCAGCAAGATGCTTAATCACTATTTATGTTTCCTTCTTTTGATACAGGTAATAAAGTGTTGCCTTGCCTGGCAAATGTTTGAGAATGATGAATTCTGTAGTACACGAGAAGAGGTCAGATGCTGCATTGAGTATCTTCTGTGGGAAAGGGAATGCTGAACTTCAGCTCAGTATATCACTGCAGAAGCTGTACCCGGCCATGGGAGATGACAAGCAGTTGCTACCAGCCAAGGTATTCCTGCAAAACCAAAAGCACATTTTGTGCAGGGTTAGAAGATGATGGACTTGATTATGCTTATGGCCTTTTCATTTTAAAGGAAGAGATTTGTTACATTTGCCAAAGGAGGATAAGCCAGTATATTTGTTCTACAAGTGCTGCTCCTGACAAAATATTTCATCTCTATTTATATTTCTTCTTTCTACAATGGCTGCTGTTATTTTTGCCTCATTATTCATAGACCTTTTGAGGATTAATTAAGCAATAATTGTGAACAGGCTAGATTTCTAATTTAAATGTTCCAGATCAGCAAGACAATGAATAAATAAGACAGATTTTGCTAGGGCCTAGAGTGTATTAACATTGTCTCATTTTTCATTAGTTTGGTATTGAGCTTTTCTTTCAGTCTGCTGCAATTGCACAGTTGTATATTAAAAAAATCTGCTCTCAAAATCAAGTCGGTAGTTTCAGGGATTTATAAATATTGATGGCTGAATGTGGCTCCTGTTTGCATCGTGACATTTCATAGTGGAAGAGAAGAAAATTCAGCATCTGGGCAGTGTATCAAGATCCCTTGTCGCTAGCCTTTTTTCCTCCATTCTTCAGCGTTTCTTTTGTACCTTCATAAGGATAGTGACTTTTTTTTTTTCCTAGAACTGAACCTATTTGAGAAACAAATACTTTGCATGAATAAAGCCAATAGCTGACTGATAATTTTATGTTATGCCTGTTAAAAAGCCTACCTATAAACATTACCATATGCTGTGCTCTCAGATGTTGTGTTGTTCCATGGTCTTGATCTGAACTGTCATAGCTGTAATAGCTCAATTCTGTGAAGCAGGTGCTTGAGTTCTTTGCCAAGTCTGGAAATAAGGGGTAAATCGTGTGCGTGTCCCTAGAAAATGAACTATGTGATTTTCTGTTTCTGCGAAGTTCATCACAGAATGGAAGATACTTTTGTGCATTTGTGTCCTACTGAGCTAGAGGTATTCTTCCAAACAGAGATGCACAGAGCATTAATCCATTTTTGACCCAAGTTCTTTTATTCCAAGGAAAAAAAAAAATCATCCTTATGTTAAGCTGTGGTCGGATTAGATACTGGAAATTTGAATACTAGGGAGAAAAGGAATGGCTGCCATAAGAAATCAGAGAAAGTTTATACTCACTCTGGAAAAATTCCTATTGTACCTATGCAACTAGTGACATCTCAACATCTTAGAGCAGTTGTTGTCCCAGATAGGGACTTTTGTGTGTTTTTTTGGTTTGTTTCTTTTTTTTTTTTTGAAAGCTTGCAGTGTGGAGGAGAGTGTCTGAACACCAGTCTGTGTCCAATAAGTGCCTGTGAAATGGCTTTTTCCTGTAATGAGCAAACATAGACATTTTGTATTTTTCTGTCTGTGTACTTCACTCTGTCTAAATATCTCTTATAATATCATCTCACCCTGAAATCTTGCTATTATGACAAATGCTGTAATAACTAGAGAGAGCAGCTAACCCTCTCATTTATTCCTTCATGAGAAAGCAATTCTGTTTAGGAGATATGGAGGGATGCAACAGTACTGAGCAAAGATACTTATTTTCTCAGGGTAGTTTAACCTATACTACAAGAGATGTATGAATAGATGGAAAAGAATTTTGTTGCCAAATGTTGCTTAGTGGTATGGAACCATGCAGGCTTAGAACTTAGTCTGTATGGCAGCTCAGTTGTTCGGTTTTGCCTCCTGATACTGGTGAAGGCTATATAAAAGTACAGTCTGTGCCTATAGATGAACTGGCTCTTGCTGTGCCCGATTTTGTCCCATCTGTATGGCTGTGTGTGTGTGTGTCTGCATCTGTCTTTCCTCCTTTAATTATACCCTTCATTACTCACTGTCTGAATGCAGCCTGAAAGTCTTACATGAATTTTGTGGAAATGAGTGTCCAGACAGGACTGGATTCCAGATAGGAATGGATTCTTGGGTTCATACTTCATTAGATCATGGGGAAGCCACATTGTGGAACTTGTTGGATAGCAGAGTTCGTTAACTGCACTGAACTGAAAAAACAAGCTGTTGGGTTCTTGATTTTCAGACTGCCAACAAACCTCCTAAATCAATTAGTCACACAGCTGTACCTTCAGTGCATGTTTTCCTGCTGCTCACAGGAAGAGGCCATTTTATTTGCCTCTAATTATTTTTGCATTCAGCCTTTCTTGCTAGCTGAGGCAGGCACTACTCTTTGTGGGTGGATTAGTTCCCAGGTAGCTCCTTAACTTTTCAGATCTTTCGTATTCCACACTGGATACGTGCACTGACATCAGCCTCTCACCATTGTTTGTATTGCTATCTAGTACACTTGTTGAGGAGGTGGCTGTATAGACTTCCCCTGAAATCTAGAATACTACTGCGTAGGGCAAATAGAAGCCCACTTCTTCTTCCTATGGCCTGATCCCTCTGTGTCTAGATTCAGATGAAACTTCAGAATTCAGATTGAGTTGTTTGGATACACTGATTTTAGTAAATTGTTTATGTACATGCTGGGCTATGTGTGTGTATGTATTGCAATCTGCTGTGTATGGGAGCCTAGCTTGGCTGGGCAATGGGCCTTAGCACCTGTAGGTGGTTTTCTTTTTTGGGTATGCTTGAAGTTTTACGGCTTGGATTCTGTCCTTCCTGAGAAAAAATTTTCACTTGTCAAATATGCTGGCTGTCAAGTGCCAGCAGGAAGAGGTAACCCACCATGATTTGTATTGTGAAGTACCTGTATTATCCTAGAAAAAAAAAAATGTATCCAGGTCTTACTAGAAGTGCCACTGCAGAAATTTGTCTGAGATCCAGGGGTCAACAGATGTTTTCCATTTACTAATGGCTCATTTTTTTAATCTCAGCTTTAAATCAGGAAAGAAGAACTTTTTCCATTACATTCCAGAGAATTGTGAAAGATGTGGAAATCAGATCACTGCTTGGAAATCTGTACTTCCACAAGGAGTTATGTGAAGGTAGGTCCATTGCCTATTACACATGTAGACAGAATTCTCTTTTTTCCTGAGTAAGAAGAAATTTCTTTGCCAACCCATTTTATCTTTTCAGTCCTACTGGTTCTCACTACAATGAAGTACTTGGGACGTTTTTTTTGAGCCTGCTACTACAGTCGTCACAAAGACAGTGCCTAGTCCAAGGAGATTCTAGCCCTTCTTTGTGAAGGTGAGAAGTACTACTACAGGGGCATCACGTGAGTGGTGAACTTCAGGTGCCAGAACTGCCACACAGTGAATGACCACCACCTGCTTACTGTGTGCACAGTGAGGAGCCAGCAGGTATTAAGCACACGTTTAGTTTACAGTCCTAGCTATAAAATTAGGATTTTGGTCATTGATTTTACTGAGCTAAAGCTGAACATTGCATTTATCGTACCTACCTCCTAGCCATCAGTCAAGTGTAGGAAATAAAAGCGATTTATACAGAATGCTCAGCTGAACGTTCTTCTGTTCTCCCACAGTTTGATGTTTTTCTTGTGTGTTTGGGTGTGTCCCCCCTTGGCAGCTTCACCTGCTCAGCTCAGCTGAAAGGGAAGTATAGAAAAGGACTTGCTGCTGAGCATGACAGAAAACTCTCAGGATGTGCATTTTCATGATGTTACTACAAAGTATGGATTCCTATGGAAAAAGTCTTTGCTGGATTTGCATAAGGAGCAGAAGTAAATGCAGCAGTTAATGGGGAGAAAGTTTGCTTGCAAAACAATCTGGAAATTGATTGTTGTTTTAAATCTCTGTGAATCCCTCCTTTAAAAAGCTGCATCAAACTTCCACATTCCAGGGCACAATACAGTAGCCCGTGATCCTCTGCAGTTGTGCTTGATGGAGAAGAGTGCATGTATATCCTTTATTCAGGCCATTTGGTCAATAAAAAATAACAATCTTTTTAGTGAGATGAATCATTTTGGCACCTATAGATTTGACATTGGGAGAATCCATTTATAGATGGTTTATACCACCTTTATTGGGAAGACTCATCTGGGATGCACTTTACATTTCCTCACATTAAGCTTCAATCTTTGCTGTAGTGATCTCTTTGTGTGGGGTGCAGGCTTTGCATCAGTGGCTGTTTTGCCATCTGCTAATGGTTGCCCAGGCAGGAGGTGGCCTTATTTCAAGGCTTGATCTGAGCTACCCCACAACTTCTTAGCCACTTAGCAGGATATTTGGCATGGGGAACTGCAGAAACCTTACACTTAGCCCCAGGTTTTGCAGCTGTGACTTACCTTAGAGATTTCTACCCTCCCTTTCAATTCAGATGAGTTTGTGCAAGCAGCTCAAATACTATTAGAAGTGCCTTTTAGGCAGTCAGAGTGCAACTGTGCAAACTCATGCCCTTAGAAAACCACATCTGGAAGTTTCCCATTTCAGTTAAAGGATAAGAACATAATAGGATCTTCTCACCACACACAAAGGTAGCAGGGCATTCTGTGGAAGCAAAATTGGAAATTCTGCCTCTATCTCTGTCCTCCACTAGTTGTCCTAGGAGCAGCCTGAAACCTGACATAATTTGGTAATTTCATTCTTCTAACTTTAGCTACCCTTAATGACCTTTAAAATTGATTTGCTTCATTTGCTTTGGTTTTAAGAGATTACTCTTAAGTAATGCTCTGCTGCATTTAATGTTTTGTTGTATTCTAATTTACTGTGTAATGACTCTCTATATTAAATAACAGTAACAACTTCTGAATTTATTAATCAGCAAGAGATGACAGAGAATTCACATTAAGCTCTCTATATATTTTGAATCGTTTATCTCCCAGGTAACATAAGAAAACTGTTAAATCATACTGAACCACATTCCTCAGCTGATGTAAATCAGCTAATATACGGCAGCTGAATTTCTTGCCCATTATGTTTTCCATAAAAGATGTCTTTGCCTTCACAGCATCAATTATCCATGATTCTTCTACTTTTCTTGTTTTCTGCCTTCGCAGGTGCTGCTAATTCCCCTACTTTCTTCCAGGAATGGAAAAAATGATCTATATTAGGAAATGTGTTCTTCCTTTCTCCAGTAGGCTGCATTTTCATTTTTGGCATCCATATTTAAATCCTGATGTACATACATATATGAACAATGTGAGTTTTACTGCTGACAGTTTTAAGTCCTAGCAAGTGTCAGCTGTGTAGACTATTTAACCCCTTCTGGGCTTCACCAGAAGACAATACATTTTTATTGCAGGAGAAGAGAAAGGAATGCAGTTTGTCACAGAGGTCTCCATCAGGAAATAATCCTTATCTTCAAGTCCTACCATCCAAAATCAGTTAACACTGGTAGTGAAAGACACACTTAGCCTGGATGCTAGAGGTGGGTGAAAGAAGACCTCGGAGTAGCTCATTCCACTATCTCCTGGCACTGACAGATGCACCAAAAGCTCCCTCTTAAAGGGACGTGGTTGCAGAGGCTCCTTTCTCCACTTCCTGATGCTCTCTGTGGAGTGAAGCCTGTGATATCTGGGTATATCTTTTCCATGCCTCCCTGCTGGAGTGTAGGGTGGGCATTTGAGGCAGGAGCAGGGTGAAGCTCATCCCATGCCCTGCTAGAATTCACCACTGGTGACCTGCATGTAGCAGGCATGATCCATACCGTTACCCTTTCCTGATAAGCCTGTTTGTGCCACTCATTACCCTACAGTGTTTCTTGTGGGAACCACAGGATACACAGCCTGGACAGAACAGGGCAGAAGATTAATCCTCCTGTCGCTGCTAGATTTTAATTGGAAGGGAATCTGTCTTTGACTTAATTTCCTCTCTTGTCTCAGCCAAAGTCTAGTGGATCAAAGAAATGCAAATTGAAAGAGAATATTTTGGATGTGCCTGATTTTAAAGTTGAACATGATTAATCTTTCGAGCCTCTGACTTAATGTCAGTACCATTTTTCTCATAAAAGCATTGGAACAACTTCTATTGCCTTGAGTGACAAAAAGAATTTTTTCCAAGAGAGGAAATCTGAATGATGTCGTTGTAGTATTAAAATGTAGCTACTCACTGCTTCATGTTATCAAACCTGAAATTATCCTTTACATTAAAATGCTGTATGTTTTATTTTGTAATGAGAGGGCAAAGATCCAGTTGCTACAGAATGTCAAGGTAGTGCATATAGGCTGCCATAATATAGCAGGGTGCTATTCACAAAGAACTTCAACTGGCTGATTATCAGATTATTGGCCAAAGCAATTCTGTAATATTTTTTTTTTTCCATTTTCTTTTTTCCTTTTATTTTTCTTATTATTTTGAATTACAGCGCTAGGAAAATATTTCTCAAGTGGTTAACTTGAGTTTGACTTCCAACATCTCTTTATTTGGGAAGAAATGAATTCAACGGTTCTTTTTAGTCCTTGTGAAAATGAAGGATATTTGTGCCTGCATAACAAGAAAGGTGATTTAGGTAAGTGTCTCTGAGACAGCTTGAGTTAATTTACCTCAGGCTTGCCATGACATTCTGCATGGCTTTGCTTCAAACCCCTCCCAAGAGAAAAGATTTGCTCTTGCTGAGCTGTATCCATGTAGAGGGTGCTTTTTTTGGTGTCCTACGTTGCGGCTCAATAAAATGGGAGAGGAAAATTTGCCACTGATGGACCACAAACGGAAGGAGAAAAGGCTTGTTTATTTATTTGTCCCTGTATTCAGACTGGGGGTAATGAATGTCTGTAAGGATTCTCTGTACCGGATCTTATTGCTAGTTTTCCAAGAATTCCTCATTATCAAAGCAAGTGAGTTTTCTACGCCACTACTTGCTTTCTGGTAGTAGAGCCTTACGTATTGACTGGCATGTCGATTGGATAAATGTTCAGCCCTCTGCTCAACCCTTGCTTGCAGCAGCCCACAAGTACAGGTGGAAAAAATAAACAAAAACTTTCTTTGCCACTGAAACCATACAGGCCTGATCACCTTATGTGTGCCCTGTGGAGTGTATCAATTAAAAGCTGACACAAGGGAAAACATGTGAGGGCAAATGCTGTGTTTCCATTCCTGTGACACTTATTTATACCTTGGGAGGAGTAGCTTGTGCCTGCTCTCTGAAGAGAGCCATTCCTTTGCTCATGCAGTGACATCTCGCAGGCCAGCTGTGCTGTCTCTGAGATGCTAGTTATCAGCTCTTACAAATGTGGAAGAAAGCAACAAAATCATGGCAATGATAAATACTGCTTCTTTACATACTTACACGATGCCAGCCCAGTTTGTGAACCAAAAATACTACTGTGGTCTGGCTCCAAGTAAACAGAGCTATTAGCAATCATACTAGGCAATCAGTTTGCAGGTTTGAACTGACCAGTTGTTACAGAAGAACTTTTTTTTTTTTTTTTTTTTTTTTTTCCTGGACTCCTATTATTGCAGAATCTCTGGTGAGCTGTATTGCTGCTGCTTGGTGGCTAAAAGCAAAAGTACATGAAGGAGGAAAAGAAAGGACCATAAAACAGAATGTCTCTCATTCCCAGCTCACTATAAATGTAGCAAGTGATCCCTTAGGCACGGGAAGGGCCCTGGTAGGCTGGCATAGCCCCTGTGCATGTCATCTGCTGAATTTCAAGCCTTCTTCTACTCCCCTATTCTGCAGTATCTCCTGTAGTGTACGGCTGCTTTTCTACTGAAAGCACTGCAGCACACTGCTAGCCCAGGTTATCAATTTGCTAGCACTTACTACAAAAAAAAGAAGGAAGGGAGTGCATTGCATAGAGGAAAGTGAATGTCCCTTGCATCTGTATAGTTATAAGCTCTGTGTTGTGTATTTGTGAGTGTAGTAGGACATTTCTCCAGCTTTTCAAAACTGGTCAAGACAACAGCCCTAATTCCTGTGTGTTAAAGATGTGGATATTTGGCCTTTTTTACTTCCAAAATGCCATTCTTAGGTGGAGGCAAGCAAAACTGCAGCACTGGAGTCACTGATGTGTTTAATGCATTGAAGGAGAACAATAAATTAAAATATGGTGTATATACTATGAGACGCAGGTCTCAAAATGATGAACTGTCATGGAAAGTGGGAGTGAAATAGGAAATTCAGACCAAAGAAGGACATTAATAAAACACACAGTGTTTTATTCTGTGTCAGACAGTTTCTGTTCCATCTAAACCGGCGTATTTCCTAAAACAATACTGTTTGAGGAGGCAGCTAGTCCATCAGAACATCTTCCCACTGCTGAGTATCATCAGCCCAGAACTTTGTTCTGATCAAAAAGGTAAAAAACATGAGCACAGAGCAAGGATTGAAAGAAAAAAAATAAGTGAATCCCATGCCCCTTAACAACAATACAAGTCAAAGCAAAGTCATAGCAGTGTAAGAGAAATTCACAGAAAAAAAAAAGCATTCGGAATCTTGGAGACGAACTAAGAGGAAGGTGAGTGAAAGAGGTGTTCCACCAGGATGGCATAAGTTTTAAATGGTCATGCACTTAAACTGCTTTTATTTTGATCTGTATTTGTAGATGAAAACAGATGCATTTGCAAGAATTGCAAGAATTGCACATACGATGATAATCTGATGTTGGGTTTTGATGCGTTAGAAGGACGCTGTAATAGACATCATCGTATCCAGCAAAGATGAGTGCCAGGAAGCACCTACTGAGTCACTAGCGTTTACTATGCTCATTTTACAATCTTTTTTTTTCTAAATATCTTGTGATCTCAAAATTCCACTAGTTTAGATTATTTTATTTTATTTTGCAGTCGCTCTATTTGATCGGTATTTTTTTGAGGGAGACTTGCCAAATTCATCAGTGCTCATCTGGAAACCAAAATAAATATCCATGTGTTTTGAAGAGCAGAAATGCTGGAATGCAGCTGGAAAGTAGCTCAGGGCTCCTGCCAGTCGTACTGGCTCACCACTAAGAGGTGAGTGATGCTACAGCAAGCGTGTGCAGCCCAGCAAGGTTGTGTGATGGTGGCATTTGGGCTGACCTGATCTGTTGGAGATGAATTCTAGCCTCAGAACTGTGTACAGAGTAAAATGCAATTTAGAGGGCAGCAGGGCTGCTTTTCCTGAATGTTCAAATCCCTCCTGACAGCTACAGGAAGCTGGAATTTCTACACAGCCTCCTTTACTAATACAATTGCATTTTCAACATTTAAACAACAGTTTTTTGTGGTTTTTTTTTCTGGGATAGAAAATTTCTCAAAAATTTTGGGGGGGAAGAAAAGCAAACCTTTAGAAAAAATGCAGATAGAAATCTTTCATTTATGCAAAATGGAAGCATACTGCGAGTCATTGGAGAGAACCTATATTTTCTTGACAATTATAACAATATTAGGTAGCAGCGAAGGTTTCCAAGGCAACCTGGCCACGGGTGCATTCATGTGGAGTGTGTGTGACTACCTGCTTTGTCAAGCCAATGGATGGATGGCAGGAGATATGTGTGGTGGGGGGGGCTATGTATCATTTCATCAGTCTGAACTTGGAACACTCTTTAAAAGCAGAGGGGTTTTTTTTTTCCTCCAGAGCACGTCTGATTGTACCAACTGTCTTGCTGCTTTTGTTTTCAGAATAGGCAAGACAAAATCGTGGGAGCCAGGGTGAAGGCAGATGGCCAGTGAGAGGAACCTGGGTTAGGAGATACCTTCTGGGCTAGTTAGCATGGGGCTGCTTTGTAGGACCTGGCATAAATAAATACACAACACTTACCCAAAATAAGCTTTCTCCTTCCTTTTGTGCCAAAACTAACACCAGCCTGTTTTTCCTGATGTGTTAAACCAAAGAGTTCCTCCTGACACCTTGGGTTTCTTGCTGTCTGTTGCAACACTTGGTACCTTCTTGTCTTTGCTGTTGCTCTCTGCCACCTCTCTTTTCCAGATGGGAGCTTTCCTGGTGTCTCTGACCTTCCTGCAAAGTGTAGAAAGGGAAAAAGAAGCCACACAACATCTTTTCCTACATGCTGTTCTTCAGGATCTCTGAACTGTTGTGGCATATAAATATTATGCGAGCACGAAGGCAGGTCATGGTGAGGTGGGGGTCATCCTCTTCTCCCATGTAACTAGCAATAGGAGTAGAGGGAATGGCCTCAAGTTTTGCCAGGGGAGATTCAGGTTAGATGGCAGGAAAAAATTCTTCTCTGAGAGTGATCAGGCACTGGAACGGACTGCCCAAGGAAGTGGTGGAGTCACCATCCCTGGAGGTGTTCAGGAAACATTAAGATGGCGTACTGAGGGACATGGTTTAGTGGGAAATAGTGGTGATAGGTGGACAGTTGGATTGGATGATCTTAAAGGTGTTTTCCAATCTTGGTGATTCTATGATTCTGTGACCCCAGCTGTTGCTCTCCAAGAGTTACAGATGCAATTGGCTTAGGAAAAAATGGTAAGGCTGCTGATACAGTTGTCACGAGAAGAAAAAGCACTCCCTACACCCTCGAGGGAACTTAGAGAGGACTCCTGCATGTTCTGGGGTGGTATTCATCAATCCTGAAAGCTTTCCAGATCACAGGTCAGGTGTGGCAGGGCCGTGATGGAGAGCAGCTGGTCCTTCATTTGAGCTGAGCTTGCAGGTTTGCACTGACACAACAGCAGTGTGGGTCACTGGGAGATGTTGTCACAGGCTGAGGTTTAACTGAGCATTTCCACTGCTCTTGAACAATAGTCCCCTTTACAAATGAATTTCGCTTGGGGGAAAAGCAAGGAGGATTCTGAATTATCTTTCTCTAAACCAAAGGTATTATTGGGCTGAAACATGCAGGTTCCCCTGGGAATTAACCAGTCACAAGAAGCATTCAGAGTAGCAGTTATTCAGGGATTGAAAGCTGCCTGCATGATCCCTCTTTCGGCTCTGGTATGTGGGCTCTTGAGCGCATTGAAACTCTGGCAACGTGCACAGCTGCATCCCCAGCCCCACGCTGCTTTTGGAGTAGCCATGGTTGCTGCTGTGCATGATGAATGTCAATCACACAACGAGTGCTCAGAAGAAAGCTTGAGTGAGAAATTAAGTTTCTGGGACTTTGTGTTTAGACTATTTTTCCTAACCGTTGCTTTTTACTATGGATTGCAAAACATCCTCTGTGCATACAGATGTGCTCACAGCTAGCCTGCTCTACAGAGTTCCCACTTTTATGCTTACAGCTGTGGTTCAGATGTGCACGGTGCCCGTGCCAGTGCATACACTGCCATCCAGAGGTGTGATGGCAGCACGTGCAGGTAGCAAGTGAGCTGGCAGCCTGGGACTCCCAGCACAGGTGTACCGTTGCTGCTGTATGGCTGTATACTGCACCCAACTGCAGTGCAGACATCAGAGATTCTGCCAGCAGGATCCTCTTCTGAATTTGGTTGTTCAATCAACTGCCAAAGCTATACAAAGGGGAAATAAAGACAAGAGGTTGCAGGTCAGGAACTTACACAACTTGCTAAACCAGGAAAACGTGCTCAACTGCTTTTGCTGGGATATTTAATTGCATTGTTCTCCAAGAGATACAGATGCAATTGGCTTAGGAAAAAACGGAAGGGTTGCTGATACAGTTGTCAGGAAAAGAAAAAGCACCCCCTACACCCTCAAGGGAACATAGAGAGGACTCCTGCATGTTCTGGGATGGTATTCATCAATCCTGAGAGCTTGCTGCTGCAAGCTGAAATTTCTGACATAAGCCAGTTTTTCTGCCTGTGGGCAAAGCAGGCGGCTTGGAAACAGCCAGCCCAGACTTCAGAGCCCATTTCCACAGAAAGGGGTAAACTTAAATGGTTCATTCTCGAATTAGCATAATCCCAAAGTGAAGTGCCCAGCTTTGCCATAGTGCTGCAGGTATCCAGAGTGCCAGAACTTGTGCCATGTCCAGCAGCTGTGTTTGTTGCAAGGCACTACTGTTGCAAGAGATGAAGTTATCTGCTTGATTAGAACCTGGGTGAGCCATTCAGTTTGTTTAGGGTTTCTGATGTGCCTTTGAGTGCTAGAATTCAAGCATGAATATAACTGAGACATTGATGGCAGATAATTAAATTTGACAGAGGCTCTTAAGCATTGAATATGTTACTGAATATTTGGGCACAAATGATTCATGTACTCTTGGCACATAAATCCTGTATTGAAGACTCTCAACCACCTTAAGGCTGTGCATTATTTGGCATTTGGCTCCCAGAAAAAGGTGTATCAAGCTTTCGTCTTCAGAGGTACAATCAAACACTGGATTGAATTGCCTTTCCTTTGTACAATATGGGGCACTTGACAGTGCTATAGAAATTCCATTTGAAAAATGATAGCTGTTGATTTTCTGCTTGCTGAGAATTATTAGTATTTTTCTATCCTGCAAAACCAGCCATTAAATCAGCAAAATGCTTTGGCATTAGCACTACTTGGAATGTGAAAAATACTGCTTCTTGTTGTTGAGCTGCAAATGTTTGGTTGCAAAGTTAAGGGAAAATCTAGGACAAATAAAGATCTTAATTTGAAAGACATTTTACAAGTAAACATGCAGCAGTTGTAGCTACAAATCAGATAATTGCTGAACATTTTAAAACCCAGGAGTATAAAATTAAAAACAAGAAAATCAAATTTAAGTGCAAACAGATAGCGGGAGAATTCTAAGTAGAAAGTTTAAATTCTTTCTTTTTTATGGATCGTTTCTTTTTTCTTGGCAACTTCAAATATTGCACAGTGGTCTTTATTTAATCATCTAGGTTATAATATTTAAATGAGCAGATACTTTAACGTAAAATGGTTTACAGTCAGTTTTTCTATTACTATATAAGAAAAGTACCCATGAAATGTAAAAAGGTCAATCACTTCAATGAAATAACTTTTAAAAATAATACAGTTTTACAGCCATACATAAATATGTGCATACTATTATGTAAAAGAATATGAAATTATATGGCTCAGTGTTAAATTCCAGCTTTTGCAAGGAGGATGCATTAGCTTTAAACTGGGATATATGATCACCAAAATGCATTATTTCTGCTTTGGGCTTCGTATTTCCAAGTAAATGGTTTTTATACTTCCTGTTTCTCACCTTTGGCTATTCTTTTCCCACCTTGTAACAACATACCTGTCAAAGTACCAGTATGTCTTATCACCATGTGTACTGGTAATGTACAATTACGTAGTCTGCTCCAAAACTAATGCCGCCTAATTATTTCCATGCAAACTACAACAGATACGACATGCATAATTACATTGTTTGGTAATTCACAGCTACAAAACACTCTTTTTTAACACCATCACCACCGTTACCTGTGTATCTTAGTTCATGATGAACAAGAGCCTGCATGCCACGCTTATAAAAGTAGGCACAATCAGAGGTGACCCACTGTAACCACTGCTGAAACACATCATATACCACCTCACTGTGCTCACATTCATTGTTGGGTCTCTATAAGCATTCAGCAAGCATTGATGAATGCCAGTGAATGCATTTTTTTTCCACGTGGAGGAATTCAATGACACACTTCAGCTTCATGTGTACTTTCATTTCAGATGTCATTCTGTCAGACTGCCCTCTGCTCCCATCTGTCACATGGCAACAACATGTAATGAAATACTGATGGGAAAGTTCAACCTCTGCTGCCATACCTCAAACATCTGCCTCTGATGTAGTGGACCGATGTAATAAAAGAGGAGGCATTATTTTCAGAGCAGTCCACATAGGTATTGAGGGGCTGTAATGCTGCCCTGCATTATGTCTGGCTGTCCTGTGCCAGGACAATCAGGCTTCTCTGATGCATGTTTTGGGATACTGCTGGTAGGTGAGTGGGAGAGCCAAGCTGAAGGGCGGTCCTGGTGTGGGTAGCTGTGAGGCTCTGAACATATCCCCAGGTGGGATGGGAACTTTTCTGGAAGGTGCAGGCAGGCAGCACTTAACTTTTGTGCAAAACTTCCTGAGATGGCAGAAGGAAGTGGAGAAGAGACCACAAAATATACTTTATGCAAACATCAGGTCCTCCTGTCTACCTATAATAAATGTTGGCTTATTGTTTCAGAACTTTTAGGTCCCAGACTTTCCATCTCCTGGGAAGTCTGTAGTACTCCAGATATGTATATGGGGCTGCAGCCTGGTCAGCTCTCCTCCGGTACAGTCCCCAAGCTTGTTCTAGAAGTTTAAAATCAAAACATTTTGGTTTTGTTGCTGTGAGGAAAGGGTTTGTTTAGTTTGGAGCTGAGCTTAAATTGGGTTTGTTAGTCTAAAACAGAAATGATGGTGGAAGATATTTCTCCAAATAAATAAATGGCTGCTGCAGTGAGGAACGCACTAAATCTTTTCTCCATGTTTGTGGAGGACATAAGAAAAATAATGGGACTCCAATAGCAGAGTAGAGAAAATAATCAAGCTAAGCATTAAGAAAATTTTTTACTGGCAAGGATCCCTCTTGGAGAAGATCACATGATTGGGAATCTTCACCAAGAGACCTCAAGGCTGTTCTTGAGGATATGCACTGGCCAGGATAATGGGAAGGACTCATCCTGGCTGAGTGCTGGCTGTTTTCTGGGATCTTTGCAACTCTTTGAGCCTCTGATGTTATGAGGGCTATTTTCTTGAAGATAAAACACTGTTTGTATGGAAAAGAAAGTTTCATGCAGCTTAGGATTTAGCAGGCTGGTTGTGACCATCCACAGCTTTTGCATACGCCTTGTCCATACGTGGCCTGGATGTCCATCAGCACAGATGGGGCTGGCAGAGGCAAAACATTTCTTTTAATCTTTCTAAGAAATTACAAATTAAGATGTGATTATAGAACTGTTAAAAAGGAATTACCACAGAGGAATTTCCAGATGGTCATGCAGAATAACTAGTGAAGAGTGAATTGCAAAGTTATTTATCCAAACACATTTCTCTTTTCTCTTTGCTTCTGGTTGATGAGTCCTTTTCCTTGTTCTGTCTTCCAGCCCAGGTAATAATTTCTTTCTCAGTCCAGTTACAACTACCTTTCTGCCTAATTGCTGTTTTTCTTGTCCATTGCAGGCAATATTCTTTTAAATTGAGTTGTTCAGGAACATAAGATATGTAGGATTGGTTTGGAGGTCTGTTCCCTACTGTGAAAAATAACTTTTGGATTTTCTGGCTGATACTGAGCTATTTGATAGTGAATAATGGACATTTCTGTATTGTTCTGTGAAGCATACCCAGGGGCAGGTTGAAAGCTGTGTTAGACCTCTGTCCACACTGCTTTTCAGTAGTTCTGAAAATGTGGCTCTGACATGACTCCGTAGATTATCTTGTCATAAGCAGAAGGCTTGTGATGTATCCAAAACCAATTACCTGTACTGTGAACAGATCCTGTAGTGGCAGCCTGGGGTTCCCAGCAGTGCCATGTGGCTCTGACACAGACCAAGGCTTGGTGTTTCTATGGAATTGTACAGAGAACCGAGGGCCCTGCTTAAGTGACACAATCTAGGCAGAAGTGTGTATGTGTTGATGGAAATAGTTTCTTCATACCATTTCCAGCACTTGGCAAGACTTGTTACATTTTTTTTTTTTCCTCAGCACAAGGATTTGAACAAGATCTTTCAACTTGTGATTGAACTGCATTTCTAGAGAAAATGGGCCACAAAAATAATCTCTTAACAAAGAAAACAGACTTTTTCTGCATGTGCTGGTTTGTTATGTATCCATTCATCTGCAACTGTCTTCTGACTTGACATAGGTCTCCAAATGCATGAAGTAAAAGAAAAAAACAACCTTTTCAGTAAAGCAGAAGGAATTCCTGTAGACAGAGCAGTATATTATTAAATTCCTTGTTAAAGGAATATAGTTTTAAAAGAAAGAAGAAAGGAAGACTTAAAAGAAATTTGTGCATTTCTTTATGATAGGGTATCAGAGCATATCACTGCTGATAACCTCCTAGGCTAATTGCTGTGCAGTGAGTGACCCTCTGCTTTGAATCAACAGTGAGGGTGTCAAGGCACTGAATCAGGTTGCCTAGAGATGTGATGGATACCCCATCCCTGAAGACTTTCAAGGTGAGCCTGGATAAAGGCCCTGGGCAACATGATCTAGCTGTGGATATCCCTGTTCATTGCAGGGGAGTTGGACTGGATGACCTTTAAAGGTCCCTTTCAACTCTAAGGATTCTATGATTTTATATTATGTTTAATCTGAGAACATGCTATGGCTGCTTCTTTGTGCTGACTCAGTGGGGCTTCAAACTGTTATTTATGGCTGATTGGGTAATACTTGCTTCAGAGCCATCTGAGTGATTTAGATACAACAGTTTTACCATTTTGCTGGATGTGATCCCTGTAGATGGTTCTGGCATAATGTTCACTGCAAATGTTTCGACACGTTCCAGCTAATGTGTAGATAATTTCTTATTCCCTTTCCCCATCAAAGCTTGTAAATCTTTATTTGTTCTCGGTACAGCAGGTGGATATTTTTTTCTGAGTGCTAAACATAAGTTGTAGAGGTCACCATGGGATCCAGATAGAATTTGTAATCTCTAACTGGAGGTTTCTGTATTCCAGAATAGGGGCCAAATGCTCTGTTTGTTCTTGATGATCCTTTGGGACGTGATCCCAGGGATGGAGGAAGAAGTCAGTCAGACAACGGGAAGATTTTGGCTGTCATTGTTCCTTCAGCTTATGCCATTAGAAACTGTTCAGAAATCAAAAAACTCACAGAGCATTTGCTGTCACTGATGAGGATGGGACTGGAATGCAGTTTTACTAAGGGAAATTTACCAAGGCAATTTACACTGGATCCTCACTCCTATTGACTTTACTTGGAAAATTAGGTTCTGATACCTCTGAAAAAATTTGCCTTTATTATCTAACTGGAGCAAGGATGTTCTTGTCCTAAAAGGCATGCTGCTAACACAGCGCCAGGTTTCCCTGGATTAGAGTAAAACAGAATAACAAAATAATAGGTTGCAGCAGGGCAATGCAGATTTTTGTTCACAACTTCACTGACCAGTTGCAAGACTAAGGAGACTGTAACTTGCTCAGTGGCTCTTCATTGCTTGTTTTCATCCTCCTTTTCCATCAGGTTTTGTTCTTCTAAATCACAACATTGCTTACAACAATCCATTTAGGTATTCTTGTGGTAGAAGACTGCAAAGGAAGCTGGCTTCTCTTCCTCTTTTAATCTCTTTCCCAAGGAAGTCTGTCACTGCAATACCCTGTATTTAATTTATTGCTACATTGCTCATGGCTTTATTTTATACTGTCTCACACTTGTGTTTGCTGTATGCTATCCACAATAATCAAGGGTGTGACTGAATTCACATCACCTTGTAATGACAGGAGTTGGTTAAGAAAGGGAAACGATGCTGTAGGCACCCTGTTCATTTAGGCGAAATGAAGTCTGTGTACACAAAATGCTGTTACCTTGGCCACAGCAAAGCCTAAAGAAAATGTTGTTTTCTTACTTTGCAGTCAGCAAGGAACTATTACAAGAACTTCTACTGCAGGGGTCAAGATAAATCTGTGTTTCCAGATGGAGTAGTATAAGTTTTCTTTGTAAATTCATAGAGCTCTCTGTCTTCATCTTAGATATGAAATCTGCTCAAGGAATGTGTATTAACTGTTCCATGAAAATGCAGATCTCTGCTTTGGAGTCTGAGTCTTTCCACTGCTTCCTCTTTGCTTCCAAGGCTGGTAACTTGCTGCTGGTTTGTACTGGAAAAAGCTATGTTTTTTACAGTCCTTCTCCATCAGTGCTTGGGCATACAGCATAAGACTAACTTATAAGTTTTAAAATTAACCTTAAACATCCATGAAAGAAACTTAACACTGTGCAAGTATAATACAATTCTTTTAGCTTTAGTTTGAGGAAATTCTTTTATTATGTACATTTAAAACTATTTTGTTAAATGAGAATTTAAAATAAAATAGCCTTTGAACTCACAAAATCCACCTTTGTAAAAGCTGGCATGTGGATCAAAAAATATGGGGGCACAAAAGCAGTTTTCCCTGACAATGATAGGCTCTCAACAGACCGTCCCCATGCAGAATGACTAACCTGCTAAAATCAATCTTATCAACTTATACAAATAAACAGATAGAGTTCTAATCAATTGCCAGCATTTCAATGTATTTTTTTTTCTTGGGACCTGGACATTTATCCATACTTTTTTCCTCTCTATTTTTGTAGAAGAGTCTGGGAATAATTTTGCCAGAGATTCTTTATTCCTCTGGAAACCAGGGCCTCAAACTTGTATTTTAAAACTGTGAGAAAAGTAATGCATTATAAGCGCTGAAATTTTTGTTCAAGTTAATATTTTCAAGACAAAGTTTCCATTGTAGTAAAAACTTTCCATCATGAGGTAGCAAAATGTCATTATTTGTAATAAGCGAAAAAAAGAAGCCTTTGTTTTGGCTTCAAATTCAATACAACTAGGTGGGATCATTCTAAAATGCATGGAAGTAGCATTCAACAAAATATGCTGGTAATGATGGTGCAATGAAATGTCCTCCACGAGGATCAGTCAATCAGCCATCTCATCTCTGTGTATTGCTTTCCCTGCTGCATGAGTGCAGACACCATCATGAAACCTGCTCCCACATCATCACAGTGGACTCTTTGTAGGCTATTGGTTGGGGCTGGTGTGTATAGCGAGAGATGTCTATGCATTTACACCAGTGTGTTGGTGTTCAGCATAGGTGCATGCCATACATTGCTGCTGCCACAGACGGATATGCAAGAGCAGAAAATGCAGCTGGAGGGTTTCAGATGCCTCAGTCCAGTGAGCACTGTGCATTTCCCAGGTTCGTGTCATTGCAGAACCCCTGCAAGGAATTCACTTCTGAGTGTGTAAGATTCACCCTTGCTTTTATTGTAAGCTTATTTTAAGTTTTTTTGAGTCAAGCATGATTGGTAAGGGCCAAAAAGATTTTGCAGGTGGCATTGTGCAGGTGACTGCTGTGTCCTCTGCTTCTTCAATCCCTCACAGTGCTCTGCAGTTAGGTGGAATGATGAATATGCCTTGACTACCTCAGTATCAAGTATTTATTTCCTAAGTTTAGGGACACAGCTAACTAAAAGGAAGGACGACCAGTCCTTGGGGCCCATGCAGCTCACATCTTCTCTAACGCATTTTAGGCTGTCCTGGCTAAAGTCTGAGGCTTCACTGCTAACTGACACAGGGCTGATGCACAGCTCTGTATATACATAACTAGATTCAGCTACCTAAGGGTCTCTGTGACAATGCCATTTGCCTGTCATCTTTGTCCAGTTGTTTTGACTGCTGACATAATTTAGTTCATTCTGAATTAAAGTAGTTTTATAGTTTGACTCCCGAGGATCCTGCGACTAAACTTACAAACATATAACCTTCTTGGGATAGGAACAGAACCAGTTTACTCTTGGATATCCAAGTTCCTCATCACATGATGTTTCTAAATTCAGCTTTACAGGGGCAAGAATGACCTGGAAATTTATAGTAATGAAATGAGGAAGAGATAAAGACAACAGTGTTATTCCACACACAAATGTTTCTGTAGAGGAATGACCTGTAGAGAAACTATGGAGAGTATTTGGTAATAGCTAAAATTCACTGAGCAGTCTAATCCAATAAAGATGTATTAGTAATCAGCTATGCTACATGAGAGAGGCACAGAAAATTAATGATGCATTCCTGACTACAATAAATATTTCTTAACAGAATAGGCAGAAGATGATCGTGCACAAGGACCAATATTTCATCGCTTTTGTCTTTTAATGAGTGCATAGCAGCTACCTTTTGTTGTGAGTGAAAAGTGCTTTCTTTGAACGTAAGTGCTGGTGGTTGCATAATATGAAGCTTACTGATGCATATAATGTTAGCAGAGGGCCGTCTGAGCAGAATGAACTCTTTAAAATTAATCTCTGCATAGATCAGCAAGCACACACACACTCTCCCATGTTGACAAGAGCAGCATACTTCTGTAGGAGTAGCCAAACTTTCAAAGCCTGGCAGCTGGAGTTTGCAAGCTTGTCATTCTGTTATTAGCTCTGTAGGCCTTAGGGAAGGGGTAATGGATGAGGTGATCCCTTGGGTTCCCTTCCAGACCTACTTTGTTTGGTTTCATGATTCCTAACCAAGCAAGCATAAGCAAAAGTGTTTTCTGAAATAAGCAGAAGGAAGGGGATGTGTATTAATTATGCAAGATGCTTGATCTGGTTCAAAATGATGTAGCTGGTAGCAAGGGGAGTTCATCACAGGACAGGTGAAAGGAGCCATTATGGTATTTGCTGGGGCTCCTGTGACTGCCAGTATTGCTTAGATGTGCCTTGAGGATGAAAGTGTGAGACCTTAAAGAGCAGGTTATGAGGGGAGTAATTTCAAAGTAGAAACACTAGGAATTGAATCACAATGGCAGAATCTTAGTGGATTTGTCTGCTGCTGACTTATGTCTCACAGTGCTTTAGAACACGGAGAAGGGGGGTAAATGTGAGCTCCTGCTCCTGAAGTTTGCTCAGACTTTCGTCCAGTTAGGTCACAAAAACTGCTGAGGCCTGGGGTTCTACTACCTCTCTGGACCTCTTTTCCTTTGCTCGACTACCATTGCAGAGAGCACAGTTCAGCCATGCAAGAAGGGAAGTCCTAAAGTGCCAGTCTTAAGGCAGGCAGGTCCTCCTGAGAGGTGCCCCACCTCAGGACTTGGGTTGCCTGAGAGAGGGATGCCTGTTTATGGAGGCCAGCAGGTGAGGCAGCAGCTGTAGCTCAACTCTTTGCAGGTTTTTTGGTGCTCTAGTGGTCATCTTAACTTGCTCCTTCCCAAAAGATATTTTCTTGACCTTTCAATGGTTTTAGATAAGATCTCCACTTTATTTGTGGGGACATTTGAACAAAATCTGTTTTCTTCTGTCCGCATGCAAAGCTTTGACTAGAGGAAATCTACAACAAACCATTTGTTTTCCTCCCTTTTGCCTTCAAACAAATCAAGTAAGCCCTCAATTTACATTTTGAAAGAAACCTAAATGATCTCTAAGCATTTTTGCTATACATCGCACAATATCTGTAGGTGTGAGCACAGTTAAGTTTTCTTTCTTCTAAAAGAATTATATATCCTCCTCCCACTTCCCCTCCCCCAGAAATGCTTTCTGGTGAATTCCAGGCTCTCATGCAAAGATCCAGAGTCATTTTGGTGCCCGCTTTCCACTGGAAGTCAGTGGGGCACAGGGTCTTTATTGTGCTTTCAAAAATGTACCTTTCTTCAATGTGTGAAATCCCAATTGGGATAGCTGTAGTAATAGGGAACTAAGTTGCATCATACCTTTTTTAAGATAGGATAGTTTTTCTGTGTTCTGGCAGATTTACAGTCCAGAAAAACAAATCATTGTAAGATACACTTATAAGAATAAACAGTTGACAAAGCTGGCTTTTGAAACTAGGTTGAAAGAATTTATATTTTTTTTGTAAGGAGGTAATGATAGGTTTCAAAGATGAATCCATGCTATCTAATGCCTATGCCATAATTCCTCCCCCAATTAGCTGGTTATAAGGAAATACCATCTCTTGC
The DNA here is from genome assembly GCF_019232065.1 of Centrocercus urophasianus. Taxonomy (NCBI): domain Eukaryota; kingdom Metazoa; phylum Chordata; class Aves; order Galliformes; family Phasianidae; genus Centrocercus; species Centrocercus urophasianus. The sequence continues at coordinate 41,048,754 of NW_024884475.1, read as the reverse complement.
CTGTCACATTATAGGTTTTATTCAAATGAGATGCAAAGGGAAGAGCGAGCTGATTCTGTTGTCATTACCTGAAAACAAAAAAGCCCAACCTGTCCAACACAACCGAGCAGAATTCTATTATGTAAATCTACTTCCATATTTTGGGAACAAATGATAGGCAGGACATAAAATGGAAAAATAAATTATACTCACACAAGTAAAAGATCAGTCAGGCAGCTTACTGAGATATCATTAAGGCTGATGAATCACTATTATCATTACAAAAATAACACATAATGCTTCAAATCCAGCATCATGGTTGACTTCTTTGCTGATGAATATTTATGCAGTTTCTTTTGTTTCTTTGTGTGTCTAACAGATGCCAAGCTAAGTTCAATAGACAAATTGCATCTCTGTGAACTGTCACAGTCTTGTCCTTATTTTTTCTAGCAAACTGAAGCTAAATAGCAAAATGGAATAAATAAGCAGAGGTCAAAACCTCCATCTCACTACAAGATTCAATCAACTGATAAATAATCTTTGGAAGTATTCTGTTCAGTTCAAAGGAGGAATGAAAGTTAAATCCCCATTACTTGAAATGAACAGTTTGCTTACCTGTACTCTGAGGTTCATTAATAATTTAACCACTGTGTGTGTCATAATCAAATTAGTCACTTATCTATACTAAATTTCTCAGTATTCCTTGGGCCTGTGCTCCTTACCTGCAGAGCAGGATTGGAGAATGATTATAGATTTCTGTGTTTCATTAGCAAATAAAGCTTTTAACCAAATAAAAGATAAAAAGAAGGAAAATAAAGATGGTTATAGAATGTTTTTTGTGGGGAGCAGAAGCTGAAGTCAATGTTATTTACTGCCTTTTTCAAGCGATAATAGATCAGTTCAGTCAATTCAGTGTCACAGCAAAATCTCGTTCGAAAGCAAAGGTCTATCTTGGCATGATGGTATTTATGACAGGTGATTAAAACCTTTTTTTTTTGGGGGGGGGCGCGGGGGCGGGCGAGTGCACCTCAAAATGTACATTCTTACTGATCTGCTTTGCAAGCTTTCTGTGGAAGAGTGGGAAGAGAATTAATGGTGCCTGGTACCCAAACAGCTCTGATGTAGAATTTATAGATTCGGAGAAATAGCTTAATTGCTAGAATGACATTTGCAGCTTAGCCCAGTCACTTGCTTAACTACTGCATGTTACCCAAGTATCAGGCATAAAGTATATAGCAATATATGAGAATACTATGAGTATTTCTGAAATGTCACCGCTCATGAGGTTTTATACTGCATTTAACTGATACTCAAACAGAAATTCATTTTCTGAAGTATCTTTCTCATTCTGCTACAACTGGAGTCTCTTGACACCTTTTGAAATAAGTAGGGCTTCCCACAATTAACTTTGGCTGTAAGAAGGCAGTTTCCCATTTAAAAAACACACCAGACTGAGCTAGGTTAAGGACTTTCTCCTTGTCTCTATTTCTTTATTCCTTTCTTCATGTGGAAGGCCTCCATTTGCACATGGAGAACATGGGATTTGGTACTGGAATTGATTCCTTGATTGGAATGGCTAAATAGTTACATACTTTTTGGGAGGTGAGGTATTTAGCTTTCCATCACTTGGCTGAGTAATATATTTGTAAAGATCTGTTGCATACTTTAGTATGAAGAAATCTGCAGAAAAGCTGACTCAGACTCTCTATTGCTACCTAGACTGTCTTGCTGACTAATCTTTGAGTGTAGATGGTGTCCATCAATACACTTCCCACTAGCTGGAGTTGCTGTGGTCCACTCTCTTTGTGGAGGTCTTGCAGTCTCCCTGTTGCAACTTCTTCAGAAAGTGAACTTGCTGATATTCAACAAGACTGCAACCAAGAAATTACTTTTTTCTTTATTTCCCCAGTAATGCGACACAAAATGTATCATCAAGATGACTGAACATATCTGCACATCACGTATATCTTTTCCTGAGCTTAGTTCATCTTTCTGACAAGGCCATTTTGGATGAAGTACCAAATGAGGCCAAGACTTGAAATGTTTAGCCAAATGTGGGTGTTATGCTCTTTCCAGTAATGCTGTAGGAAAACAGTTTAGCTGCTCTATGTCATCTGGCAGCTTTGCTGGTGGAGTTTAATACCTTCACAAAAATCAGCATCTGCCATATCTACCTATACAAAAGTTACTGAATGTTGCACTGAACACCTAGGACTAGTGAGAATGGCTTCAAGCTACACCAGGGGAGATTTAGGCTGGACATTAGGAAATACTACTTTTCTGAAAGAGTGATCAGGCACTGGAATGGGTGGAGTCACTGACCTTGAAGGTGTTCGAGGAACGTCTGGATTTTGTGTTGAGGCATATTTTTTAGTGAGAACTATTGGTAGGTGGATGGTTGGACTGGATGATCTTGTAAGTCTTTTCCAACTTTGGTGTTTCTGTGATTTCTGTGATCCAGTTTCTTACTGCACGGCTAACGCCAGAAGGTTTTCCAGAGATGCTCTTGCCAAGGAATCCAACAATGTGTAAACCTACACCATTTGCGAGTGCTCCTGGTTCTCAATGAAAACATTAGGTCTGGACTTAGAAGACAATTATTATTCACCTGCATGGTTCTGTTTTCAGCTGGTAGCTTTGGCTAGTGCCACTATGAAGTCATTTGAATCCCTTTCTCGGTTTGCAGTCTCTAATTAGATACAACAAAGCAGTATGAAATAGCTGCATGTACTCTCTCTACCAACAATTAATTATCTTGCCTGTCTGTGGTAGGAACAACAGGACCTTTTCATATGTGTGGGGCTGTCTTTGCAGCTACCAGTTCTACTGAGCTCCTTTACTGCTCTTTAGGCATTGTTACATTTTTGTTTGCTCATCCTCAAATTTACACTTCCTCTTTGATTCTGAAAGTACTATATAGAATTAATTGCCTTTTTATTGCAAAATAAATACATGGTCTGTTGGTATGTATTGCACATACATACCTTCTACTGAAAATTTTACTAAAAATCAGCTGTGCATTAACCGGATGGCATTTCTATTTAAAACAGCAAGTATGGCCTAAACTGAGACAGACTGTGACCAGGTTGCCTTGGCAACAAAATTCCTCAAATTGACGGGGTATGTAGCAGAACATGTTTCAATAGCTTTAATTTTGGGGCATGGATTTTAAAAATCATAATTGATTCGGTTCAAACATCTTCTATCAAGTGATAATACTGTGTTTCAAGTATCAGCTAGCATGGCTTCATCTACTATATCTCTGCAACAAATTATAAGTATCAAGCATATAGAACAGAAGTCTAAGGTTAAAGAGCAGTTTATTTCAGAGTTCAGCGTGTGTTTGGTTGAGCCTTGTTTGCTAGCTATTTTAATTTCTGAATTCTTGTTTGTGTATTTTTTCATATGTACTGATCTTTTTAAGAGCATCAAAAAATGCTTTCTTCAACTGCTATTAAGGTAACAGGTAGCAAAATTCTTGACCTTGTTTTATTAAGTTCTGCATTTTCTGTAATTGCTACTACAGGGCTCTCTGCAGCACACTCACTGCCTCCACATAATCTAGCACCCTTCAAAATGGCTCTCTTCTGTCCTGAAAATATTGTTGAACCATCACTTCTTGATGTGATTGTAGCCTTTCTTAATAATACCTGGCCCTCAAATGGTTATAGGTTCAGGGTCACAGGTTAACATGGATTTTTCAGTAAGGCTTTGGGGCTTAGCTCCAGACTTCCCAGTGGAAGATTCCTGCACCAGAAGTTGTAGTTGTTCATGCAGCTGCCAACACTGGAGACAGATTTTACAGTGCTACCTCAGTTTTTGCTATGACACGTGATGTTTCAGGGTGTAGCCATTGTATCAGAAGGAAGGCGAGGTTGTCTGTCCATCTACCCAAATGGATGCTGCAGTATCGTCTTGGGGATAACAATTTCCAAGGCATCAGTTTCCTTAGAGTTCAGGGTTCAAAGCTGGAGTGAAAACATCAAAAATCTTCTCTCTCATTAGTTGCTTCCAAAAGTTAATTCATCAGATCACAAGAAATACTGGACATAATCTTTCTTTTGTTGTTTCTGTAGTTCCCAGGGCCTCTCAGAAAACCAAGTTGATCATGGCAACATGGGCATCTCCTGCAGACATTTGTGGCAGCCGGCAAGTGGCTTTCACAGGTGACAGTTTGTGTTAAGTTGTTCCTGCTCAGGGGATCCTTTGGGAAACTAAGTTACAGGCTTTCTAGAGGCTTTGAAATGAATGAAAGTTAAGGAGCATTCAGATCTCCTAAAAAGCAGTTTCAAAATCCCAGGCTTGATGTTTCTGTAGGTGATTTTTCCAAAGTTCTCTGGAAATGTGAGAGAACAAGGCCTCCTGCAAGGCAGCAGAGCTGTGCTCCTCAGTCCTGTGAGGGAGATTGTGGGCTGCCTACCCTAAGTCAGGTAGGAAATGACTCTCAGTGAGCAAGAACTTGAGAGGTTTTCCCCTTGTTTTTCCTCACTGCCTGCCTAGATTAAACTGATCTGCAGTTAAAGCAGATGTGGGACTGGGAATTGATAGCATGTAAGCAAGTGCTGGATTTAGTTGTTTCTTGGTCTCCATCTGGAGCTGAAGTTAAATGGAAGAATGTATGTTTTTGTGAATTGTTAGACCTTTGAGGAGTGAAGAATTTGCCCTGCAGTCTGCTCTGAACAGCAGAAAACTTGTGTAGATGATAATGGTCATCTCATATTTTTTTTGCCTTTCCCTCCAAAACTGAATCTATTGCCTCTTCTGAACTAATATGTAATGTCTCTAGTCTTGATTGAAATGTTTCAGTGTCTTGTTTCCTGAGCAGATATTCTTGTTTTTCAACACTATATTTTCCTTGGACATGTGCTTCAGTAGAACAAGTAAGGGAAGCCATATCCTAGAGTAATAATAATTACCAGAGCACAAGTCACGCTGTCTTGATTTGTGTACATTGCAGACACTGAGAGCATTTCTGATTTGATCTTTGGCACAAAGTTCCCTTTGTACATCTAGGAAGAGTGGTTATAAAAAATAAATCATTGGAGCCCGAGAGTTCTTTGCTTTACGTTTCTGACAACATGAAGGGTTGTGACCAAAATAGAAGAATGAATTACAAAAACCCTACACTTTTCCACTTTGTCACTTTGGGAAAAGAATTTTGAATATAACACAGGTGACCTCCCTAGTAGAAATGAACTAGTTTGACAGTGATTTGAGGAAATCTGGAGAAAATGACCTATCAAATGTTAGCAAAGTCCCAGTGCCAAATGTAGGCAACAAAATGTTTTTGAGACTTGCTCATTCTCGTCTTGCTGAACACCCATTTGCTCTCCTGAGCACAAGGCTTTTTCTCTCACTATCACTGGCTTTCCCTGAAAATTCTTACAGTTTCGTTCATTGTTCTTCACTGATGGGTTTTGGCCAAAGAAGAGTCGTCTTGCTGTATGATTAAGAAAGCATGCCTGAATTTTGTGGTTCTGTATTTTTGTTTTTGACTACCTATCAATTTTTTGGATCTGAAAATCTGTCATTTCGGTGAGAATAAAACCAAGATTCAGCTTAGAAGAAATGGCACAATAGGATTCTTTTGTAGGATTTCTGTGTCACTTGACACAAGATGTTTTGTTCCTAACCTTTCCTTTCCATGCAGCCTTGACCATTTACCACTATAAATGGGAGTTCAGCTTATATGGGTGTGTCTATTACGTCCTGTCTTGTTATTACAGTAAACAGGACAGATGGAAAATGTATGACTACTTGCCAGTGGAGTAATAAATATCCTAATCATTTGACAGAACCTCTTAATGAAGTTGTGATCCTGTGGTTTAATCAATTCTGCTTGGAAAAGAGTTGAGACACAGCAGCTGGAGCCAACACCAGAGAGTTTTGCTGAACGTAGTAACTAGAAAGTCCTGTTCTGCACCAGGTATTTTAAAATAAAATGAACTGTGTAGATTGCTTGGGGCACAAAGTGAAGTGAGAGCTTCATTTAGTGAAATCGAGTATACGAGGAAAATCAATGGACTGCCTACTATGAATATATATAATAGCATAAAAAGTACACAGAACAAAATGGCTATCCTGGAATGTGTGAGTAACTCTTTTTGGGTAGTGTGCTTCACCCAGTATCACCCATTTTTCAGCAGTCACAAGTGAATGTGTTGGGAAGATTTTAACGTACATAGTTTCTTCAAATACTTTGTACCCTGTGAGGATGGAGGCTTCCACAACCAAAACATTTCCTTCAGTTAGTTCTATGAATCTGCTTTCTTAGTTTGATCTGGTGTTCCTTAAGTTCTTGGGAGAGAAATTGAGCAATCAGAACCTTTGCACACAGTCCATGCTACTCAGGATTGAAAAGTCAGAAAAATCCTATTTCAGGTTCATGCAAAATAAACACAAAATTCAAAGCTTTAGTCAACAAAAATTTTTCAGAGCAAACATTCCCCAGTTTATTTTATTTTATTATTTCCCTCTGAGCAGTCACCTGGAATAGGTATCTCAGAAGCACCTGAGATACCTAGTTCTTCACTGTCTGGGATCTTCTTCCCTCACCTTTCTCACTGACTTGAGGAAAAAAAGTGGAGGTAAACTGACATTCTTTTTCTAAAATACTGTAGTATTAGTGATCACCACTTTGTCCCCTGAAAGCATTGTTTGGTAGAAAGAAAAGAACTTTCCTTGGTACTCATCCAGGAACACAGGACATTCATCTAAAGTTGCAGATGAACATGAGAAGAACCAGAGATCTTTTGCAATCAGCAAAAGAAAATAGCTTTAGAGCTCAGCTCTGCATTGGAGGTGCAGAAATTTTGTTCAGCTAAAGGCAGTGGCAGTACAGTCCCTTAAGAGAAGAGTAAACAAACTGAAACCAATCTGGAGATCTTTTATTAAATCACATAGCCAGAGTTCATGCATTCAGTACTTAGTAAAATCTGCTTGTGGGAAATGTATTTGGGAGCAAAAGTATTTACAGTTTCTTGCATCATTTTTCTTATTTTTCAAGTTATATTTGGAATAGCTTAGTACTTTTCCTGAAATGTAGTGCACAGAATCTAAAAACTGGAGAATGGCAAGAAACCTAGAAATATTGGTAAGAAGTGTAGTCAAGTGACAGCTGAACTTTCACTTCCTGTGCATGGCTTACTTGAAAGCCAGGCAGCTAATGCTGCTGTGATATATGCTCATTTACTCTTAGTGGCAGCAAAAGTGGGAAGTGCTACGGGTGCTCCCTTATTTTAATTTTTTATCCTGGGTAAGGCAAACTTTATTTCAGTCCATCATTTGACAGTACTGGATGTTTATGGTGAGATCTGAGCTGGTCAGCCTGTTTATTCAGAAACAGGCTGACTTGTCTGACTAATAACATTACTGTTTCATGTTTTCTGCTGCTGGTTCCCTCCCTCTCAGGACCCACAGTGTCCACTTGTGGTTCAGCAGATTAGTTGTCCTCCACTACATACCCATGCTGACTTATGCGTAGACCCAGACATCTCGGCTTACAAACAGCCCAAACTCACTTCATTTCTAGCACCTGTTGACATTTGTTTAATAGAGTCTTTCAGTTTTATACCCTTTTATAGCCTTTATGGTCAACAACTGGTCAGGCTTGGTTGACCAGAAATACGTTTCATCAGCCTCCGTGAGTAGACACCTCACCCAAGTTTGGTCTGCTCATCTGAACAGGAAGAATTGTTTTGAAGCACAGTTAAGTCACGTGGCTACAGTTCAGTAAGTTAGGGCAAATTCTCCTAGCAGGAATCCTTGTCTGGAAAGGGAAGCCTAACTTCATGCAGCTAGATCTGGGATTATTTGTAGTGTTTACCTGTTCGATAAATGGGCAGAGCTGCTTCTTGAATTTCAGGGATTTTCAGACATCTGCACTGCATTTCTCTAAGCCGTCTGAATCTTCTGAGGGTTAAGGTCACCTCATCCTGCTCTGCAGGACAGGGGACAGAGTTCTATAACCTCTCACGCTCCTGGTGCTTTCTGTCCTCTTTCTTTGCAGTCATTTTTGCTTTTTTTCCCAATCTCTTTGACAATTTTTGACAGTGTGTCCCCCATTATGCAGTTCAGCATAACTTGAAAAAAAAAAGTTAAATTTCCACTGGGGTCAGATGTCAAGCTTTTTAGAATGAAAATGAAGATTTGGCTTGCAAGCTTATCTTGGCTAAAGAGGGAAATTCCTTTCTAAGGAATCTTGTTCATGGAGTACACAATATGGTCTGTGATTGCAGGTGATATGTCTTTGCTTCTTGTCACTTACCCCAGCACGCAGTAAGGGCAAGGTGACAACAGCAGAAAGGGAATCTGTCACCTTCCTGGAGTATCTGCAACCTTTTAGGCAATTACATGTGCTTCAGTCATTTGTGCTGCTTCATGGGTTTCTCCGCAAAAACACAGCAGTCAACCTTCTTGTTATCATGTCAATGTCACAAACAGGCAGATTATAATGTGCTTTGCTTTTCATCTGTCTTTAATGAGAGGAATCCAGCGCTGTCCAACTGTTCTCTTTCTGTGCTTTATAACAGCACTCAATCCTGCACAGAAGAATGCAATAGGAAAACTCCACACTGCACATGCTATGCTCATCAGTTCCTCAGCAGCTCCTCTGGCAGTCTCTGCATTGGTATGAATGACAGTATTTTAGCTAAGATCTTGTAGAGGTGGCATGCATGGTGATTCGTCCTGCACAAGAAAGTTCTCTGAGTACATGCCAAAAATGACAGTAGCAGAATCTTCTTCACTGGCTTCAAAGAAGCCACAGGTGTCAAACGCTCTTGAAGATTCAGACTCCTCAGTATAGGACTAAAATTGTAATGGATGCTGAAGTGGTTTGTAACTGTAGAAGATAGAATGGCTTAGGTTGGAAGGGACATTAAAAATCCTCTAGTATCGACCTCCCAGGCTGTGAGCAGAGTTGCCATCTGCTAAATCAGATTGCCCAGGGCCCCTTCCAACCTGACATTTAGTGCCTCCAGGGATGGGGCAACCACAGCCTCTCTAAGCAGCCTGTGCCAGGGCCTGCAAGCACAATTCCTCTTGCAGCTGAAGAAAGAAGACCTCATCAACAGGCTCCCCTTCACCTGGCAGTATAGGCTGCTAGTAGAACCCAACTACCAGATGCCCTTTATTGGTCTGGTCCGTAATCTTAACCCACAAGCACTCTACTTGTTCATAGTTGCTTCTCAGGGGCAGCTTTTTGCAGTCCATCCCCTTCTCAATGTAGAGGGCAACTCTCCTGCACTTCCTCCTCTGCCTTCTAAAACAGTTGTAGTCCTCAATTGTAGTATTCCAATTGTGTGGAATTCATTTTCATTTCTATTTTGCATGCAAGTTTATATGTTTTTGTTAAACAAACAAGAAAGTAAAATCTCAAAATCTCCTTTCTCCTCCCACTTTGAAATCATAATCATATCTTACTATTGGAAGACTGTATTTTTAAAAAACAATGCTTTGAAATTAAGTTTATATTTGAATGCCTATATTCAAACACCTTCCCTTCCTTGCACAGGAACTGCTGTATTTCTGAAAACTGAAGAGATCTCTAGGCTGTTGCCACATGCGTTTCCCCAGAATGGCCCCACAGTGCAGATTTTGTAGCATTTATGAGTTGTTTTGATAGTCCCTCTGTGGGCTACTTTTAACTCTGGATTACAAAATACTTCCCAGAATCTGGCTCACCTTGCTTCAGAAATGGAATTTAAATGCTTAAATCATTAGGAGAAATAGTATCAGTAATGCAAGCCCTTTCAAGAACATAATTCCATGTCTTTGGCAGGAAGTCCATAGATGGTGTACATCAGAGAAGAATGCAGGTTTTGCTAATAGGGGAATCCCCTTGACTTTGGGAATTATGCTGCAGTGACAACCTGCAAGTCATACACTTTTTCCAGAAATGTGTCATCAAATCTCAACATCCAGTTCAGGTCTCAAGCCAGAAAACAATTGCCTTTGTAAGCCAGAAGCCACACAAGCATCCCTCTATAAAGAAAAAGCGTGATAAATTTCTTCTATGTCATGTCACATACAAAATCATTAAAGAATTTTCAAGTGCTGCACAAAAAGAAAAAAAAAATTGGTAGCTTAGATCACCTATCTAATTATGCAGTAATCAGTGGTCCCTTTGTTAAGTGAACATAGTAGAAGAATTAGATCCTGACTTGAGTTTCTCAAAATATGCAATTGGTTCCTGTTTGTAAGAGAAGGGTCAACAAGAAGGTGGGCATCTACAAATGTGGTGCTTTGCAATTCTCTCACTCCATGCATAGAAATAGTTCCTCATAGAAACTGTGTAGAATTTCATTATGCATCATGTGCATCATATGCAAAGCAGGTAGGAAATATGACCTGTGGGAGAAAAATGTTCTTGAGGGATATACAGCCTGCTGCTTGGTCAGATACAGAACACAGGCACCACCTTAATCCTCTGTCTGCAGTATACCTCGAGCATTAGTTGGGACATCTCATGAAATCACAGAGTACAAAGGGAACATTTACATTAAGCATTATAATAACGTCCTTTATCTGTGCTTCCCTGTTTTTATTTCTCCTTGTATGACACATGTTGCATGCATCCTGGGGGATTCCTTTCCCAGTAGCTCAGGATCTTCTGTAACTTTCCTATTTTTATTTGGAAGAAGAAGAAAGTGCAAGTCAGTAATTTGATATTTCTCCTGTATCTGTATGCATTTGGCTTATTCTTTTTCCCCCATTGTCTTTTCTCACTTAGTGGTGAATTGATGACACACATACGTATGATTTATAGCATACAGTTATTGATGAAGATATTATTTGATTATTCAACATCAGTATTTACAGTAGCCTCTTTCCTCTGAATTACAGACAGACTTGTTCCTATTACTGCGTCTCTGAGACTGTCAGCTCCATGGAGCAAGCATGGAATAACCTAATTTTGAGTCCTTCATGTGATGAGTTTGTTGGTATACACAAGTGCTAAACTGGAGTTGTGCAGATTTTTACGAAACACAGCAAACACAGCAGGATAGTCACAGGTACATTCAGGAGGAATACCTAAGCCTAATAGAATCATATAATTGTTGAAGTTGGAAGATATCCTTAAAGGTGGTTCAACTCCTCTGCAATGAAAAGGGACACATAATAATTTGTATGGTTTGTATAAACATTCAAACTTAGGCTATGAGTAACTCCTTGAGTTTGGAAGTATTATTTTAAGATAGCAAAAATAAGTAAACAAATCTTGCTAGGATTGGTCCGGCCCACAGAACGCTCATATAAAGACAAGGTGATAGACATGATTTGACAGAATGGATGACTTTCAATTCAGATTTGAGATATTGATTTTAAAAGTGCTTTAAGGAAGGGAACATCTGGTTGACCATAACCCAAGTGAGAGGAGAATTGAGAAGTCCAATTGGAGAATGTTTTCTGGGGCTCTTGACCTAAATATGTTGTTTGCTCTCTCCCATAAACTTCTCCCTGAAGACACCTTTTAGTTTTCCCAGTGTATGGGAACTGTTGATCACAGCCTGAACCTCTGATCAACCACCTGAGGCAAGCAATGAGTCAGCTGCCGGAGGACAGGTGAAGGCAATTCACCTGTGCTACCAGAAGGATGGAGCCTGACTCCACCTCTCCTAGACCCCATTTAAGTGCTGACTGCCACTGAGGAGTTGTCTTTTTCTGGAGATTGGTCCTCATGGAATTTATTGTAAGCCTAGAATATCGGGAGCATTTTTTCATTTATTATCTTTCCACTGTGATAATCCTACTTAGCCTAACCTCTGTACACCTTTTAATTGTATACCAGGCCACTAAAGCAAAGTACTTGAGAAAAAAGTTTGTGCCTATGTCCAGTTCTCCAGGCCCTTAGTCTTCCTAGGGAGGTGATGCTCCCTTTGAGCTTCCATGGATGTTTTTTTCTCTAAGATAAGATCCTGGCACACTAGCACTAACTGGGCTGCTGTACAAAATGGAATTCAATTATTCTAATAACAGACTGTTTTGAAATACTCTTTATGCTTCTTTTTCTCAAATGAACTTGAGAAACATTTCTGTTTGAAAAAGCTTTAGAGATTTGTCTGTTCTTGATAATTTGAAGGCTGCAATTTGTACATACATCCTGATCCTGCTGTGCAAAAAGCTGGAGGAAGCCCCTGAGCAAGCTGGCTATAGAAATTTTCATTCTTAGTGCCTTTACTATAATCAAAATGTGTATTATGTGAATAAAGACTTTTTGTTTTGTTTCTTATTGTTTGTTTCCACTTTCTTCTAGTTTAGTTACATCCTATAAGAAAGCTTCTTCAGACCCACGCTTTCTGCTTCATTTCATCATCAAGCGCTACCTGCAAACTCCGTAAGTGAAGCCATGTTAGGTAGAAGCTTGGTACGATTTACACGGGATTTTTTATCAGGTTCATTGTTTCTCCACATTTGAATTCTAGAACTATTTGGGACTCAGTACCTCAAATGCCGAAAACTTGTGCTGCAGGAGAACAGTTTTGGCTTAAAAGCATTTTCAGTCTACAGTCAGATTTCTCCAACTATAGCATTCTGATTTCAGATTTCCTATAAATCAGGGAACATATACGCAAAACAGAACTGAACACGTGCTGTTAAACATCTTTTTCAACTGAAAACCAAGTCCTGAGACATCTGAAAAACATCTTGATTTCAACAGGGTCTGCTCAAACTCTTTGTCAGTCTCTCACCTGCAATGATACTAGTGCTGATTGGAGGGAGCATGCTCATCAGCATGGAAGTTGCAGAACTAATTGTTAAGCTTTCTGCAGGTGCATTACTGAGAAGTACTTACTGGCTACATAAATGACTGTTAACTACTAGTGTATTTCCTAAGCTCTATTTGCTCCTTAGTATAAAGGGATAACTCTGTATCAGCCAAGAATTGGAAGAAGATAATGAGAAGAGTTAATAAGCAGGAGAGAGAATGACTTTTTAAACAGGTAAAGGGTGGATAGCAATAGGAAAAGAGGGAGTGGATTTAAAGTAGAAGAGGATAGGTTTAGATTAGATATAAGGAAACAATTATTTACTCAGAGGGCGATGAGGTGCTGGTACAGGCTGCCCAGAGAAGATTTGGATGCCTTTTACACAGGAGTGCCCAAGACTAGGTTGGATGGAGCCCTGGGCAGCCTGATCTGCTGGGTGGCAACCAATCTATGGCAGTGGGATTGGAACTGGGTGATCTTTGAAGTCCATTCCAACCCTGTGATTCTATGAATCTACTGGTTTTTGTTGTACTGCAGGTATGATGTGAGTGACAATTTTGAAGTGTGGACTTAATGCTAAGGCAACACACTATATTTTTTACAGATTTACTTCAAAGGATTTCAGTAGTAAAGTAACTAGCCTTCCAGAAAGTAATACAGTAAATGCCTATTTTTACAATTACTTGCTTAATCAGTTAATAACAAACCTTTCCATGGCTTTCCAAATTGGCGTGTATCTACATCGTACATATTCAGTGTTTTGACATCTCTAATGAAGGAAATGCTGGTGTCTACCAAGTACTGTGTTTTGTTTGCTGTTGTTTTTTAACCTACTTTTTACCTCTTCAAGGACCATTAATTTCTGTAATGGTTTTCTGCGAGACGTGAAAGTATAGTTCTCATTTCTGAAGTTGTAGAGATAGCTTAATGATAACAAATTATACTTCGCCAGATTGCATGTGGGAAACATTTGGACTTAATTGAATCACTTGTTTCTTACAACTGCAATATCATTTGCAAATATATGTAATTATATCTGTATATACTTATATATACACTTTGTACATAAATACATTCATAATCAGGTCATTCTGATCACATTTAGCAATAGGAGAAACAGGATTTCTCTTGCTTGGACTGAAGAGACACTTTGAATTTGTGCCACTTGGGTTCTTTATTTTCTTGTGGTCATTAACAAAATTATAGGAAATGAGCTAAGTACTGCATCTTTTTCTTCTCATAAACATTTGTAACAGAAAGTGATCAAGGCAAAGTTAGGCAGCAAGTAGCTATCACTGTCTGTGGGGTAGAACGAATTTCTTGCTATTCTGTGATATTTATGAAAGATTTAAAAATTAACATAAAACTCCTGTTAGTGATCATCTTGGCTAGAACTTGTTCCTCCATGGGAGCCTGATGCTAACAGCCTAGTCAGATTCTTTTCTTTTTATCCAATTTATTGCCTATTCTTTTCAAGGGGCTGTTCACCAGATTGTTAGTATGTTCTTTCTTGGTTCCATCTCTTGCCTACAAGTAAGAGGTAAAGTTCATAGCTTAAAGTTGTAGCTGTTACATTTAGTCATAGATTTTACCATATTTTTTCTTTACAGGGAAGCTTTCAACATAAAATTTACAGTAATGCACCGTGGTGTCAACTTCAGGAAATGTGGAATGTAACAGTTAAGCCTCAGTTACTGTGATTATCCTCTACTAATCTATGGCATCTTTCCTCAATATTACTTCCCCTCTGGAAGAATTAACATTTTACTATTCATTATTCCATCCCTTGAGATTTTTCCTATACTTAAGCATACTTGATTGAAAGATGACTGAAATGAGCAATCCCAGCACCAGCTTCAGCTGTATTTTTAAGCTCTTCTCGTTTAGAAAGATCACCCTGTACAACAAACCAGGGAGCCCTACCAAGCCTACTAAGGTACTTGATTCTGTGTCATTTTCCTGGCAATTGCTAGAGACAGGATCACTTCTTAAGACCATCTATTCCTTAAGTATGAATTTTTTTTCAGTATCGTCAATTACTTCATAATTGGGACAGTCCTCTTATTCTGCTTTCTAGTAGGTTTCTTCAATGGGGGATACTATTTGTTTCTTGAACTGGCAGGCTTTTCCTCTTTTTAACAGTGCTTTCTCAGCTGTTTTCTGGTCCTTGTTTTTGTGATTAGCCTTTGCAGCAGGCTGGCATTACTAATCTCTGTTTTCACAGCAGCTTTCATGTATTCTACCCATATTGAGCTTCCCCATCTCTCAGTTATCCATGTTTAAAAAAAAAAAAAAAAAAAAAAAAAAAAAAAGCTGTAGAACTTCCTCCTGTCTTTAACAGTAGCAATTTGGATAACATTCATTACAGCTTACAGCTCTGTAAAGTTTCTGCATTATGTTGATAGATGCTCAAATATTCTACAGTGCCTTAGTCTTAGTTTAAATGAACATTTTTGTTTTTGAAACTTGAAACTGCAAGTTACTGTTACTAAAGAATAACAGATAACCTTTAGTTCACAAGGTTACTGCCTCTCCATTCTGCTTTACTAATTCACCATTTTACTATTTTTAAGGATACTAGGAAGTCATACTGAGAAGTGTATACATATAAAATATATATAAATAGTGAACACACCACTCATTCCTCCTGATTTGCCTAAAGAAGCTGAGGGTGCCCCATCCCCGGAGATGGTGAAGGCTGGGTTGGATGAGGTCCTTGGTAGCAACCAGCCCATGCCAGGGAGAGGAACTGGATGGGCTTTAAGTTTCCTTCCAACCTAAGCCACTTTATGATTCTGTGAAATTTTTAGGCTTTTTTGGGTTGGGTTATTGTATTAGGGTTTTTTTTTTCTTTCGCAATGGCTCTGGATTGAGCCACCAGTTGTGTGGCAGCATCAGTCTGTGGCAGCACCTCTGGCAGGAGCAAAATCCTCAGATAACCATAGCCACACCTGAGCAGCGCCTAGGTACAAAGCTCTTTGGCTTTCTTACCCAAAGCCATATCCTGCCCAATGTTGAGGGTAAGGGCTGCAGGGCTGCACTGCCAGCTCCGCCACCTGCATGGGACTGGGAGTGCAGCAACAGCTTGCTGCAGCTCCAGGGGGCTCTTAACACAGTTGTAAATCAGTCCCCGTCATCACTTGAATGCAAGTATCATAGCTTAAAATTGAGTGCGTGTCAAGTAATCAATTTACAAATATTTAGTAATGAATTGTTAGTTTCCAAATGTTGACTGATTAATAATCAACTAGTAATTAGTTAATAAATACAGCAAATATTATATAAATATAATGTGAAATTGATAATGTAATTTCCATTTTGAAAAGTGTCTTTCTCTTCAGGGATGAAAGAGCCATTTTGGTCCTAGGTTCAGGGTTTATCAAGCAGGGCACAGGGGCTGTTAGCATGCTCCCTGTGGCCCTCCGTGGGGATCTGAGCAGGATTCATGCGTGCAGGTGGTAGGCTGCATCATTTCTGATTCTCCTCAAAGAAAGGAGGTGATGTCTGCTCTAGAGAGAGCCATGGGGAGTTTGGTTAATCCCTGAGGATAAAGCCAGGCTGCCTTGTGCAGAGGATGCTGGCAGCTGCTGCACTGCTTCTAGCGAGCCCCACACCCACCTTGGATGCTACAGGGAGTTTGCAGCTCCAGCAAAAGCTAATTGAAGCTTCTGCTCATTATGTCAGTCTGGGCTTTGAAAGGTTGTGAATCAGTCACTGTCACAACTTGACAATTAATATATTTTAAATAGTATAAATAATAAGTGGTTTATTGATTAAATAAAATTATAAATTGAACTAATTAGTTAATAAATATTGAAAAAATAAAACTTGGCTCAGATGTTAAGAGCAGGAATTACCATGCTCTGAGCAAGTCTCTGTCTGTGGGTGCCTGGAAGTGTCCAGTCTGCATCCACACCCATTTCCACATGGGCCTGTCCCAGAATAGCAATCATTGTGATACAGTGATTTACTTCTCCTAGGGCACCACTCAGAAAGGCCTGGCCATTGCTGGAGGAGCTCAGTCATGGCCTGTGTGAGGACATGTGCAGAGGCAGCGGTCACCCTCCTGCTCTCTGGAAGTCACTGCACGGAAAGCACTTGGAGACCCTCATGGTCAGAAAAATGGCAAGAGAAGTCAAAACTAACATCCAAGAAATGCTAATAAAGCAGAAGAAACCAAAGCAAACAGAAGCTAGAGGTAAAAACAAATCTCCTGGTCAGACACAGCTGAACAAATATGAGTTTGGCACTACTGAAACAAAACAGCTCTCAGGGTGCTGCTCAGGCATTCACCTCCTCAGTGCTGAAGGCCACTAAAGCCTCACAGTCACCACATGAGATTTACTCACTACCTCTCCCTCCAGCCACTGTTTCCAGTCAGAGGTCAGTCAACGGAGAGGAAAGCTGCTCTTTATCTGAGGGTGCTTGAAATGGCATGAGGCTAGCCAGTGACAGCAGCAATATAATGCCTTCCTATCTGGGAACTGAAATTTTTCTGAGGAAGAAAACAACAACAGAATAAAAGCAACTGTAATTAAGTATTTCCTCATCCATACAACGTGGGCTGGAGAGTTCCCTCCTTTCCTGAGAGCTGTTCTGGGAGCTGTGGAGTTTCAGCAGCTGCAGACCTGTGCTCCCAGTTCACACACCCAGTACTCACCACTGTGACCTCCATTTACACTGATATTTGTTTCCTCTCCTACACTGTGTAGGTTGATCACTGTGTGCTTGGTATATTTTCCTGAGTATCTCAGTTTCATCACTTTCTACTTGCTTTTTGTATTTATGGTCTTTGGCTGAGCCTTTTCTTTTCAGCTCAGTAGTGCTTGTCTGTGAGTTTGATATTTGGGGGGTGCTTGCTCTCGAGTTTGTTTTGGTTTTGTTTGCTTTTAATTTAATTGCAGCTGGCCTGGAGTTTTAAGTCAAAATGGCAGAAGGCCATTGTCTGGTTGCAGATGTGCAGTGCTCTTGAATCTTCCAGCATCCCAAAACGTCTGAGGGACTAAGGCCTGGGTGAAGTGGAGATTGTGGTTAAATGCAGTTCATCTCTCTGTCTCCATAGCAATTATTAAATGCTTAGTGACAATAATATATTAGCTCCTGAAGTTAACTTAGTGTATCACCTGTGTATGGAGCAGTGGTATTTCAGCTGTGACCCCAATACCTTATCTTTTGCTTTGAGTTGTCTTCTGGGGATCACACTGAGAAGAGTGTTGTTGCAGGCAACAGGCATCCCTGCACAGCAAGATGCTGCCATCCCCCACATAAACTAACATGGCTCACAGTTTGTGCAGATAGGGAGAGGAATTGACAAGGGCACAAAATACAAATCCGCTATGTATGCATTGGAAAAGTGTTACGTGCTTAGTGATGCAACTGCTCAACCAACAGTGCCTTTGTTTCTGAGGAGATGGAATAGAACTTACGTCGTCATTCCTGCTTCTGATATTTTTATGTTTTTATTTTTTTTCCCCTCCAAATTGTTTATAAGGACTTCTTCCCTCAGGGCACAGATCTCATGATTGCTATCCTGAAAAACCTGCTGTGTGCCAGATCCACAGGTGTGTGAGGCTGAATGGTCATCCTTCTGGTGGAATGCAAATGTGAACTACTCCAAAAGGTAGGAGGCTTTTCTTATTATTGTTTTCCTTTGGCGCTTCAATTGTTTTGGGTTTGTTTGTTTGTTATTTGGTCTTTTTGGTTCTTTTTTTCTGACCAAAAACTAATACTGACATGGAGCAGCCTGGTTGCTGGTGCATGCTCGCTGTGGCAGCAAAATGCTCTGTGTGGCTTTAAAAAAAAAATCTGGAGGGAGATGTGGGCAACTCTGTTTCTCTGAACCCGGTAAAGTAATACAGGCTGACAGGTTGATGGAAATTAGTTCTAAGTTGTTCTTTTTAACGTCCTAGGTCACTTGTGATTTTGGGAACTATTTCCACAATTCCTATTGCAGGAGCAGGATGTACTTGTGGCAGCCTTGGTCAAGCATGGAAATGTTTGCATGTCATAACCAGTCACCAAGGTGACAATTAGTGTGTGAGACTTCAGTTTATCAGCTGGAGATGGAGTTCTATGAACATGCAGTGATCATTTTAGGTAGCCTTTTGTCGGCACTATTTTTCTAACTGTCCAAGAACCTTGTCTAGGAATAATGTTCGTGCATCCTTTTTGAAAAAGCCCTCTTTATTGAGGTCATAGGGCAGTTATTGAAACTTCAGAGAAGTGAAACTTTAAATACATAACCTGTCTGCAGACCAAAAGCAGTATCAGCTATTTCACAATTAAGATAGGACGTGTTTCAGATGACATGAACACAGCTTTGCTGCTGTCAGAAGCTCTTACATTTGATTCTTAAGATAAAATCACTTCAAATTTCAAATGACTTTTGTACCTTTCACTGGGGGATTTAATGTCTAGCAAAGGCTTTTGCAAAACCTTTAAGGTGACCTGTAATGAAAGACAAAATTGCAGTTCTATTGTTGAAAATAACTTGATCAGTTAGGAGTTCTATTTCTTGTTTGGTTTTACCCCTTGCCCCTTTGCCCTTAAAGAAAACCTGAATGACAGTCATCCTTCCAAGAAAAGATGAAATCTTTCTCCCCTTGAAGACTTGAAGGCGTGCAAATATCATCAAGTATGTACTTTGGAGGCAGTGTTTAACATAAGTTGTGTTTTCAAATTGTTGAAATGGGTTGGGAAGTACTGTAGCTTGTTGTTTTCTGGAAGTGAGTTTCACACACTGCGAAGTCATGCAGGGGTTTCTCTTTGTTGCTTGTGTTGACAGCCAATCTTGAAGCCACAATATGTAGTTGCTGAAGTCCATAGAATCATTGGCCGTAGTGCTGTCCCTATGAGAAATGGTGCAGTGCTCAAGAGCTAATGATCTAAAAGGACACGACCAGTGCGGTGATAAGGGAACGGATGTAGATACTAAGGAAATAAATGTTATAATTGGTGCTTTTCTACATTAACAGTAATGTCCTCATCCAGTGTTCCCTCACATACCTGGAATTAAGATGCCAAATGCCCAGTGTGTCAAAGTGAGGCTCACAGGATGCAGGTGTGAGAGGTGAACTGACATTTGCTTGGTGGGGCCCAGATGTGTGGTCTCCTGAAGAATACTTTCATGACTGTAAAAGTGTAGCATAATACATTTTGTCAGTGGACAACTGATAATTTGGAGTATAATTCATAGTGGTTTTACTTCCCTTTAGTTTTTGGCTCATATTAAAATGTTGTGTTTATTTTCTTGAATATTCATTTCAACTGTACATACGATTAAAAATAATGAATGGTTATTAATTTTTATCATTAGTGCTATCATTACACCTACTCATCCTTTGATATTATTGCTAAAATTATCTTTAATAGTTTTAATAGGAGCTATTCTCCCATGCTAATGAGGATATAAATCAAAGTATTAAACAAGATAGAAAGTACAGTTTTGGACTGTAGTCTGAAATCACATTCCCCCTGTGGAGTGGATACCTTCAGGCTTTGCTCAGAAGAATAATGATGCATGTCTCTCTGATACTTACATGAGATGGGATTTAACAACTTTACTGGCATTGATGGAACTGTGACAGTAGAGAGGGGAAAAAAATGGTAAAGGTGGGAGGTAGCAGTTAGTGTGTTGCATTTCTGAACTCTCCTAGGTAGGAGGCTGCTGCAAGCTGCAAATTGGGGCTTAATCTATACTGAGTACTTGGGGAAATCCCACCTGTAGGACTTTAGCATGAAGTACCCTGTGGGAAGCCTGTGCTCTGATACTGAGTAGATATCAGTCATTAAATCCCACAGGAGCATTCAATAACAGTCCCTGTTTAATAACAAGGATATGTCTCTTTTAAAGCTGAGACATGGAAAAAAGGAATAAATGGTATCTCTAATAATCTTCGAAAGGGTGTCTGCTAGATATGATGGACAAGTTCTGCCCTCCTATTGTACTGTTACTAGTAGCAAAGCTGAGTACAGCCTACCAAGGGCATGGTGCTGGCAGTGGATCAGAAAATCTAGCTTGTTCTCTGTGCTTTGTTGTTTTATTGGTTATTTCATTCAGCTCTAGTTAAAATGCCATCAATTGTTGGGTTTTTTGTTGTTGTTTTTTTTTTTTTTCCCAGTGAATATTGAACTCCATACAACACAGTGCTCTTGACAGTAAAAGTAATATAGCAGGCTAATAACTCAGTGTGTTTTCTGCATTCCTAAAATTTCCTGTTCATGGTTCAGATCCCTCCTTTAAGAGGGTTTCAGGCTATTGCTTTAGACTCTGCTAATGAAAGGTTTTCTCATATCCATTTTAAGTTAATTGTTGCTGGTCCCATCAGTTTCGGGGGCCAAGGGCAGTGCTGCGCTGCATAGGGGAATCTGTTAATGGATTATATGAAACTCATAGAAAGCAAAAGCAAAGAAGTGCAACAAAAATGGTCAATTATACGCCTAGCCTACTCATGGCTAAACACTTCGAGCAGCTGTGTGGTTTAGTATCTTTAATTGGTGTCTGCTGGCTGTGTCTCTGAGGCTTTGGCTCTCCCCTTGGATGTCTGGTGGACTCTTGTCCGAGGAGGATAGTAGCGATGCTAGTGGTCAGTGCCATAGCTTTTAGCTGCACTCTGGCTTTGTTCATCTACTTGAGTTTCGCCTTCCTCATGAGTGATGTGGAGTGGAGAGTAAGCTTCCCACAAGAAAGAAAGTAAGGCAGCAAGTGAAGTTATTGGGTGGAGAGTTTTCAACTTTGTCCTTTGTTATTCTTAATTAGCCTGTGGACCTCACTGTCACAGGGTGCTGCGAAGAGTGTTAGAATAACCTCAGAAGATTTAGCCAAGTTAATGGACACATTAAATATTTATTAATAGTTGATGTTCAAGATAAAAATCTCTTGCTTGGGAACACTAGTCTTTTATCTACCGTACTGGAAGGGTGTAGTGGGCTCAAGATCTATACTGACTTGATCTAAATAATTGCTACTAGAAGATGTCAGCTATCTAGGCTTCAGATAGACATGACTTGGCCAAGGACATATGGCCAGCCTGACGCAGTCAAGCTGGAGCCAGGTCTGTGGTGCTTCAAGCCAGGACTGGAGCTGCCTCTTTCAGTCCTATCAGTGGGCAGCCCGCTCTATTGGTACTTGCTGACTGCAAGCTTTTGCTGGTGTAAGGCACATCTGGGGATAAACACTTTCAAATCTGCTTGGCTTTGATAAAGGGCTGTAATTTATGTAGCCTTGAAAAACTATCTTGTTATGTTATGTAACACTTTTGCATTAATGTTGGTGCTTTTTTTTTTTTTTTTTTTTTTTTTTTTTAAAAGAGATAATGAAAGATATACAACCAAATGGGGGGAGGGGGGGGGGGGGGAATTACAGATGTATTTTCTCTTTGACCTTAGTAAATGAGGTTTCCAGTGCCAGTCATTTTTCAAACTACTTTGATTACATATCATCATGTGTCTGTCTGGGGCCATCATCCCTAGTTTGAATAGCAACAGCTCCCTCTGTCTGCCTTGAGTAAACAGTAGGCTGTTAAACATTGATTGACGATATCTTCATCTTTCCTACCCAGTGAAATATATGTTCTGTGGATGCACATGCAGATTAAATGAGATTGCTTTAGATGTTTTTCATATATTCTTAGGAATGGTTATGAAATTCTTCCTTTTACTTCAGCTCTCATACGGACAAACTATTTTTAAAAGGTAGGTGAGGAGGGGGGAGGTCATTCTTGCCTTACTGGAAGAGTCTGTATTCTGTTGAAAGTGAGTTTTGAAAATCCTGTGAGTTACTGACATACTGAATGTTTCTCAAGATACTTGAACATTTTTTTAATGGTATTTCAATGTATTGCAGTTTTTCTGTATAATAAATGTGAACTGAAGCATTCTGTTAAAAGTAAGCCATGCATGCTTAAGAATGTAACAGTAGCTCAGCATTAACAATGCTGTTACATTCATTTTTGCAAACTATTGTTGTATTACAACTGAATCTCTAGCTAGACATTTGCCTTGTGATGAAGAGCCAGCATGCTATTAAAAGCAAACTATTATCTTTTCTTAGCTCTTTTCTCACTTTGACATTTGTCTCACATAGCGGCTTTTTGTCTATAGTAAATTCCACTGCTGAGATTATGTAGAACACTTAAGGATTATGAAACTCCCCCTTTAAAGTTTGTATCGTACCTCATCTGATCTTGTAACGTGTAAAGGAAAACCAGTGGCTTGGCTGGAGTTTGTCCTGGCCTAAAATATTTTGCTCAGAACTTCTCCTGTTAGTTCTTTGGCATATGAAAATAGTTCAGGCTCCAGCTCTAAAGTTCAGCAAAGATGATAACTGCATCAAGCCATCATCTACTACTAGAAAAGCATTTGTAATGCATTAGGCTGCAGGATATATTTCAAGCTAAGTGCTCTTATTCCTCTCCACCCCAGGAACAATGCAGGCTTGTGAAGGTTTGTGGGATATGTAGTCCAGCAAGGGTAGACTGGATTCAGGTGTCATATGCAAATTCTTAAAGTTGGCTATAGCTCCTATGAAGTTTGGCTGCAGTATTTCTGAATGAAAGACTTTCAGCTCTCATGTTTCAGCTTTTTAGGGATTTTTCTCTTAAGTTATAATTCCCATCTGCTTAGGGGAAAAAATATTTTTCTGTTAGGCTACTGCTGCCTTCTTACTGGATAGGACAAGATGAATTAAGCTGTTGGGTTGATTTTCCCCCACCCCCCCCCCACCCCCACCCCCCCAGGCTAAAAATAAATAATTAAAATCTCCCTCAAATCAGCTCTCTAGTGTTCTGATTTTTGGAATGAAAAAACAAAGGCATATCTGCATCACTGTGTATAGGCAGAGCTGTAAGAAGTTGCAGTAAATGTGGTGTTCTGCTTCATAGCATGTCTCAAACAAGCCATGGAAGAACATTACTTTTCAAAAATTTGTGTCAGAGCAGCATTTTATGAAGCCCTCTGGTCTTTCTTGCAATATAACCAGATCCTGATGGTTTATTTTAAGAGATATGTAACTTGTGGAAGATGAAGTTGAAGCTTTGTCAGAACTAGAATGTGGTCACAGATCCTGACAGTTTATACCATTAACTGCCAACAAACTGGGTAACACCCAAATGTCTCCTTGGAAGTGACAATCCTATGGTGGAGCATGATGCGAGCTAACATTGTCTTCTCAAGGATTCTACTTTATCTTTGGAATAAGGTAGTTAGTTTTACATGAAATAGAATTCCAAAATTAAACTTGTTTTAAGCTTCTTAAATGTCCTCTTCTGATTTGTAACTCTTTTACTCTCCTAATTAAAATGTATTCATATATATTTATGTAATGCATACATTTTTTTACATTTAAAATGTCGCTCGAAATTCGTAATGCAATTTCTTATGTTAATCATTCTTTCATGGGATATTTTCTATTTATCTTTTCCTTTTTCCTTTCAGTAAATGCTAACTCCAATATCAAGATGCACTTGCAGCATACATCTTGCCGACAGTCCACTTAGCCCCAGGGTGCCTAAGTTATTGATTCAATCACTGCTGACTGTTCATTCAATGGCAAATGCCTGGCCCCTTTACGCTGGGCTAGGTGAACTCTTGTGTGGCTAGTGTGTGTTTAAAGAAAATTCAAGCTCTATATGCTGTTTTGCATGTAAAATTATTAAGTCTACAGCTATTTCTGTTCTTTTTTTGCTTAAGTATAATTGTGTGCTAGACACAACGTTGGTTCTGTGACGCTTGGCATACTTTCAAGAGACAAGAGCATACGCCATAGGAAGATAAGAGAATCTAGCTAGGTAGATTGGATGGATGAAGAGAGGGGACAGTTAGATTCCTTATGCTGCATTGCTACACCAGATGTTTCCCAGCTAGTATGGTGTTCAGAGTTTTAAGGACCATCTCTGTCAAATTCTGTGGCAAAGAGTCACCAGGCTCCTGGACTTATGCTGTAGAACATAAATTCTCCATGCATGTGGGCAAACCAGGAACAGAAGCGGTGGTTTGAGCCACACATCTTCCTTCCACCTTTCAGAAAGTGATGTGTTCCTTATGCTTATCTGGTGATTAATGTGAGGGAGCCAGGATGTGCCCTCCCATCCCTTATGGATGACTTTTGTAAATGAGGATGAGAAGTACTAAAAGGGAAAGGGCAAAGGAGGTACTATAAGAGGTACTGAGCGGTCTGTCTTCCACTTTTGGGAGACCCCAGCTTCTGACTTCAGATCCATGTGATGGGATTCCCATACATAGCATAAGCATTAAACTCATGCTGACTTAATAACCAGAGGCTGAACCAATCTCTGGTCACTCCACAAGTACCTGTCCTTGTGCCTGGCCTTCTGTATACTTATCTGCACCTGCACTGTTGAAATCTGTAAAGAAATCCTTTTCAGACTGAACCAAAAAGTACAGTCTTTGTGTGCACAGAGGGCTTTACAAAGGTTATTAATTGAGTTCTTGTGCCAACCTTTTTCTGGTTTGCTTCCCACTGTTTCTATGGGAATTCCTCCTCTGAATTGGCATCTGGTGACTCTGTTTTGTTTATTTATTGGTTTGAACATGGCATTTCGTGTTGCAGGTTTTCTATTACTGCATCTCTTGATGTCTGTATTGGAAAGTTGAGCTGCCATGAAGATCTCCATGAGTTGTTAAATCCACTGGAGTCATGCTGGAGGGTTATTGCTTATTGTTTTTTGAAGGAGGTAGAACCAGCTCCAAACACTGTGCAGCACTGAATGTGAACTAATATTTGGGACAGCAAGGAAATCCAATGTGTGTCTGAATTGAGATTCTTTCATAGGCCTTCTGAAAGCAATTCTGAGCATGTTTTGAGCTGCTTTCTCTCTGATTCTGTAGAAAAATAAAAAATAAAAAGCGTAGGCACGAAAGACCAGCTGCAAAGATGCTTTTTCTGGTCACTTGTTATAACTCTGATTTACTACTGCATTCAATCTCACAGATTGTTGGTACAATAGGCCAACATGGTTCCATCTCTCCCATCAGTAGCGAACGCTGTACACTGCCTCAACCTTTATGATGAGTAGTGATAAAGTTATTGCACACGTGCAGCCTTCATGTGAATTTTTTTCAAACTGCTCAAAAGAGATTAGGTCACTCGACAGGCATAAAAAACATCTTCATAATACTTCTCCTGAAAGAAATCAGCAGCTTCCCAAAGGGGAGAGAGGGAAAACTTCTATTGAAATACTTCGGAAACTGTTACAGTTCAGTATCTGAAAGGTATTGACTGTAAATAAAAAATTGTTACTACTGATCTGTGATTTCAGCTGTGGCAGGAAAACAGACGACTATGCAAAGAGGGGACTGTGGGGAAGGAGTAATTTGCCCATCTGCAAGGCAATGCCTAAGCAGTGATTTAAGCTCCTTATGGTATGATGGAAAGGGTGAGTTGTCTGCAAATGGTGCTTGATTTCAAGGCAACTAGTTTAGGCTACATGCTTGGTTTCTTGCCACTTTGTGTAAGGTAAAATTCTCTCCTACATAAGAAACAAGTTGCTGTTTTGTTCAATTTTCTATTCTGAAGTAATGACAAGTTTTCAAAGGATGTTGTATCAGTAAATGGAAATCAGGTTGGGATTTACCTATTCCTTCCTAATGCCAAAGCCGACTTTGCAGATGGAAGATAAGGAAGGCTGGTGAGTACTAGGTTGTGCTGTACCCCACGAAGGCATTTAGTGAAAAAAACATTCAAATAGTTAAATACAAAGCCAATGTTATTTATTAATGCCAAGCTTCATCACAGGGTGATTGTCAACCCACAGAGAAAATGTGTTACATCTCCCTAATGTCAGTAAACTGCACTCTACCTGTGGGGTTAGAGATAGTGGTAAAATCCAGACATCATTTGCTTTTGTTCTTAGAGGTTTTGTCTCATCTAGCACTTCCTCCAAAAGGCTCATTCCCCTATGTCTTTAGCTCCTCATGTGGACTCTGAACTCGAGTTATCTGTAGTTTCCTTGCACAGACCTGTTTTTTAGACATGAGTTAATATGATTCTGCTTGATCCCACTCATATCTAAATCTGAGTCTCCCAGATTCATTTCCCAGTAAGCCAGCTGTTTCTCAGGAAGCTGTGTTCACCTAATCCGGTATTTGGGGTTTTGCACCCTAGTGTTAGGGAAGACTCAAGGTCCAAATCTAATCAATTAGTTATCACCTGTCTGAAAATTCCATCACTGGATAAAATAAAGACTTCTTAAAAATTTCTTTGATAAGTGAGAAGAGAAAGGTGTTTGGAAAACTTCAAGCTGACTTTCTGTCACGGAGATTTTCTTGCCCAAACTCTCCCAAAAAATCCAACATAATGGAATGACTAAATAGCAGGGAATCTTATGAAGGCTTCTGCTGATAGTGCTAAGCTTGAGGCTGTGTTATTAAAGTAAGTGAAATGTTTTCACGTCATAAGGAGTCAGCCACAACCTTGAGATCTTCTGTCTTGAAATGTGTTATAATGAAGCACAATAAATAGAGATTGGAATGTGACTACCCTATAAATAGTGAAAACTTAGGTGTGATGGTTGAGACAGATTAAATGAGACTTTGTAGACAAGTGCAACAAAGATGTGGTTTAGTTCTTGGATTTGATGATCTTTTGGGTTGGCTTTTGTTTTTCTTTGGTTAATGTTGCTCCATCTCTGGATTCATGAAAACCGAAGCTTAGTCTTGACTTTTGCTGAATCCCTGAGGTCAACCTGGAACAATATGGCTGGTTATGCAGGTTTTTCATATCAATTTTCACATTATTTCCCCCTTTACTATCATGGTTTAAGTTTTCTTCTCTTTGAGGCAGAGAAGAGTTTGAGGAACACAGGTTTTGATGTATAACTTGACCTTCAAAGTCCAAAAAAAGCACGTAGAAATCAAAGGCTTGACATGAAATAATTGAATTTATTCTGCAAATGGCAATGCACTTGGTTCTTCCCTTGAAGAAGAGGCTGTATTGCCTTTAGGTTTTACTGTAATCAAGACAGCCACTTGCTGGATATTGATAATTTAGCTGCTGCCACTCTGTGAAAGGTAATTCACTAACCACTGCATAACAGTTTTCTCAGGAGTTGTTCCCCAGCTGGTTATGAGCACTTCTCAAATGTTATTTTCTTCCAGTTTCACTTATGCAAAAAGAGAAATATATATGAACGTAAGATTCCAATAAGCAAGTGGAGTTCTCATGCTGAAAAGTAGTATTTCCACTTCAGATTATTGCAAATCCCTTTTTGTGAGGAGGCAAAGGCAGGAGCATGGCACTAGTCACATAGCTAGACTACATGCTTGCTGAGCAAGACTGGCAGGGAGCAGAGTGACAACATGAGGCTGACACAAGGCAGAACTGCTGGCTTCAGAAAAAGGAGAAAAAAAAAAAAAAAGAAATCCTGGGGTTATAGCCTACCTTAATCCTAAAACTAAGGATTATATTTTGTATATTAAAGTCTGAGAATTTTCAGCATCAGCAAAAAAAAATATTTTGTCATTTCTGTGCCAAGTCTATCGCTGTATGCATTGTACTGTCTCTTTGGTTCCAGTTAATTTAGCTATAATCTCGTTCCTCACGTTCAGGGGTAGTGTCCTACCTTCAGCAGTTGAGGTTACAACTTAGGCAACAGATTGCTTTAGCTTGGCTGCCTAGTATGGCTGCTCCTGTCCCTGAGTAAGGGGATGCATGTTCTCTGATAGGAAGGCTGGCATAGTAGTAAATGGACAAGATCCGCCCGTCTTGCAAAGAACTGGCAAGTCTTTGCAGGTCTGACATATACTCGGTGAAATGGGGAAATAATTCCTTCAAAGCTATGTAGGCTGGCTATGGTATTGTATGAATCCCTTTGTTTGTGGCTCAAAGCTTGCTTCCTGTGGTATTTCTTGTGATAAGACTGACTTGTCTAGGAGATGAGTGATAGGTGTGTTGCCATGTGGCAATCAACATCACTGTGTGACAATTTTACACTTGAAAGCATTTCCTCTGGAGCTGTTTGCCTTCGGAAGGTAGTGCTCAGGACTGTTTACTGACCAAATAACTCCTGTTTGCTATGGGACACTGGGGCGTGATACCATTATATCCTTTGAAGGCAAGATACAAGTTGGTGCCTCCCTGCTCCCTCTTATCTGCTGGCAAGACCCAGAAGATGGGAACAAAGGAATTTCTGCTGAGATCCCAGAACCAGAAGCTACCACTCGAAGTAGAGCTGACTCAACCACTTTGGATT
Organism: Centrocercus urophasianus; assembly: GCF_019232065.1. NCBI lineage: Eukaryota > Metazoa > Chordata > Aves > Galliformes > Phasianidae > Centrocercus > Centrocercus urophasianus. Next base: position 41,019,857 of record NW_024884475.1, on the reverse strand, counting down.
TGAGCTGTCACTCCCAAGAGAGCTGACTCGACCACTTTGGACTTGTAAATAAGTTGGAACTACCATTGAAAAGTCACCATCATCACCGTGGTTATCATCGTTGTTATAGGAACAGCAACTCCCAATGACCTACCACAACTGAAGATCAGTGACTGAACTATGAACCACGCTGGATCCATAGTGGTGACTATCTCCCTCTCGCTTCCTATAAAGACTTCTTGCTTCTTTCCTATCTTTTCTACTGCCCTTCTTCCCTTCACCATCACCCTAATTCGTAATACTGTCTATCCTCCCCTTCCCCATCTCCCTGATTAAGATTGTAATAAACTGGTCGGACCAACATTTGAACCGTAGTTTCTTAATCTCAGTCTGGGTATACAGGTATCAAAGAACCTCCTCTCCCTCCTAAAATTGGAGGAAGACCGGTACCCATGTGCCTGGGCATCTTGCTTGGTCTGTGGAGAGAGATGTTCCCAATGGAGAGATGGTCAAGCTCTACTCTCCTGTTTGAATTGGTTAAATGATAGCTCTGAGACACGTACAGAGGTGCAGTCCTCAGTCTGTTGGAAATCATTTATGCTTTTTCTGTCCTGTGCTTCCTAGACCTTGATAATTTTATTATTTCAGCTGAACAGGAGGTTTACCTTGTTAAATTCAGGGAGTGCCACTCTGATGGCAGCAGTCTTTTTATCCTGTTCTTGTTTTTTGCCAGACCTGAAAAGCATGATTAATCTCAGTGTGTTGCAAAGGGTGCGACTACGTGTTTCTTTTGCCTACAATAAAATACAAAGCATTTGATCTAATTCTACAGCATCTGTATGTGGATCCATTTATTTATTTTACATCTTTTTATATTGTGAATCCACTGAAAGAGCTGCTCTGTAAGTCTGGAAAACGTAATTTTCCCCCTTTTGTCCCTCTATTTTTAATTATCTGATTTCACTATTTCTAATGCATATCAGCTTGTATGCCTTTACCACTCAACCATGCTAAAATTCAGGCTTATTGATTCTAAATACATGTTCCGTTAGTCTTCACGCTCATCAAAAATCAAAGCAGCCAGAAGCATCTCTGGTCTACAAGCCCAGCTTTCAGTGAAGGCATCACTCTAAAAATCACATCTCCCTTCTCTATCTGTACTGTAGATCATATCTTGCATGGGTGTGGATTACTACAGCCCCACGGGGCTATTCACATGGACTCTGAGAGAAGCCGTGATCTTGCAGAGCAGTAATGCAACTCAAAAAGTATTTAAATTCAAGAGTGGGGAAACTCTGAGCCCATCGGTTTGTCTTGTTCTTTGAAGTTGCTTCTGTTTTTTTTTCGTCCAGTATTTTGAGGGGTGAAAGGTTAAAAGCAAAGTAAGATGGAAAGACAGTTGTATTGAAGCATCTTTATAGACAGCCTAATTGTTGTTTTGTCAGGGGAAAATGTATTAGCTTATTTTTGTGTTATTCACTTTGTAACAACATTTGTTTTGTAATTTTTGTCACTGCTTGATATTTTTAATATTGCATACAACACTTTGCTGTTTCTCCATACTAGGCTTACCATAATAACTGAATTAAAGATATACTCATGTGAATAACTTGAAATTCTGCAGGATTCCTTCTAAGTAATGGTATTGTGAATTTTAGTTTGTAGGAAGTCACACACTGTCTGTCTAGCCATTCTTGCTATTCCTGGTGTTTTTAGAAATGTGGTGAAATATTGTACTGGGCTAATTCACAGTCTTCCATCACTTATATTCAAATGATATGGATGACCTGTGAAGTGTCTACCCATTTAATGGGCATCCTACCTTGCAAGTCATTAGTGCTTAATTTTCACAGCAGCTTGCATTCAAAAGCAGTGTTGGTGGTGGCTTGTCGTGAATTACTGATGTGGTGCTCAGAGGTGAAATGTAAAGACCCCATCAAATTCTGGATATTTGTGTATACAGTATAAATAATCATGCATCTGAGGTAGGATTTTTCTTTCTCAGCTTTGCTGTTAGGGTATTCAATAGAAAGCCTATTTAGTATCTATTGATGCAGAGGGTTAACCTTTAGTGATACATGCCCTCTAATGATATATCGTATGCTGCATTAATCCTAATCTGCAAAGCAGCTGTTTGCATTCTGTTGTGTTTACACTGGCAACATCCAAGAGGTAATTACAGAGCTTCTTTGTTAGAAATTAAGTGCTGCAGATGGACTCTTTTCCAGTAAATCAGAAATCATAAATACAGTTCAGTTTAAGAACTCAGGGAGACTTTCTTTTCCCTCTGAAATTCTTCTCCATGGAATCAAAAGCAGTTCTTCAAAGTATTGTAGTATATGCTTATGTACTCTTGAATTCTGTGAGACTCTTCTGCTTTTACTGAACAGGCATAACTTTAAACAAAGCTCTTAAACACATGCCAAATTAGATATTGACATAAAATATGGAATATATTTTTTTGCACTTAAAAAAAAAAAAAGAAAATAGAGTGGGGATGAAGCGGAGGGAGTCTTTTTCCTACTACGTATGATTTCTTTAATGCAGGAAACATGCTTCTAGCTTATGGTTTTTTTTCCTTTCCAATTACTCTTCAGCACAGGTAAAAATGATCTTGTGAGTCAAAGGTCTTAATGCATGTTTAGCCCAACGTCCTTTGAAATGCAGGTCAGACATGTAGCTTTGAAATAAAATAACTGTGTAAGAAGCTGTATTCGTCGAGAAACTGGTTTTAGTATCAATTGAATAAACCAAATCATAGATGCTTCAATCAAGAATGATTTCTATAAAGAAAGGCTTTAAATTGCTTTCTCTATGGTATCACGTGCTTACCTGTAATTTAGAGCCTTGTTCAATGGCCAGTCACAGGGATTAGCTTCTTCTGGAATGTGGAAATGATTAGAAGATTGAAAAACCATATGCAGTATCCAGATATATATTTTTTTCAGAACACTAAGAACATCTGTTAAACATTTAAATTCATTATGTTCCTTCATATAACATAGGAGGCATTCCGTCTGCCTTCTATTTTACAGCATATTATTTTGGTCAAGTTCTTTTTACCAGAATAGTGAGTTGAATTTTAGGATTCTTTTGAAGTTGTTCTTTATTTTGAAGTTGTTCTTTATTTTGAAGTTGTTCTTTATTTATTGAAAGGGAGATAGGTTAAACAGGCATTGCAAGTTGAGGTGTACTGCACTCCACCGAGCAATATTTGGGAAAAGCAACTGCAAGAGATTAAACTCTTGCACATCTGAACCCTTTGCTTTAGGAATGGGAGAACCGTGATGTTTGCCATCTTTGCAGTGATAGACAATGTAACACACAGCCTGTGACATTCAGAAGGGATCATTCAGAAGGGATCATTCAGAAGGGATCATTCAGAAGGGATCATTCAGAAGGGATCATTCAGAAGGGATCATTCAGAAGGGATCATTCAGAAGGGATTCAGGGTTGTGTTGAGGGACATAGTTTAGTGTGAGCTATTGGAAATAGGTGAACGGTTGGACTGGATGATCTTTTAAGTCTTTTCCAGCCTTGGTCATTCTATGATTCTCGTACAGCTGTAATGATGGGAAGTGGCCATCAGCTAAGATGATTAGAGCAGCACCAGGTGTCTGCCTAACTAAGCCTCTGCTTGAAGCTGGCTTTTCACTGTTTTGAGACCCCTGGTGTTCAGCTCTCTGCAGCTTCTTCTGTTGATGTTTGGTTTGTCATAGGCCAACTAGAGCTGAGGAGGTCCAAAAAACCATTTCTGTTGATCATAATAATATGGCTCTACTACTTCTGATGCTAGTGAGAAGTCAACCGACAGACTGGAAAATATTTTCTAGTCACTGCAGGCCTATTTTCATAGTTCAAGTGCAGAGGACTATGTGGACTTTGTGGACTGTTTACAAGTTCGGATGCCATAGTGAAAATCACTGTTAGTAATGACAGCATTTCATCCTGAGTAAAACTAGATGTTCAAAACTCCACTGGAAACTCATCCTGGCCACTGTTAATTAGTGTCAGATGGTGAAGAAAAATTTCTCATATGAGAAATAAGTCTTATGCTTGTACAATACACAAAAGTGGAGTCCAGATTGATTACAGAGAAATTTAAGGGTGTTGAATACCCATATTGAATGCACATTATGGGTAGTTTGGAAGTGTTTAGGCCACTAACTAATCTGTTTGCAACTCAACTGTGAGTGAGAGCCACAAGGGGCTTGAATGTCCTTTTATCTGGTCAGAAAAGCAGGTTTTCAGCAGTGTTTACTGTCTTCGTGAGGAGGAATACATGGAGTGACACTGAAGGTGTAAAGTAAGCTCTATAAAATTCAGAGGTATTAATGTTTCTGTGCAGTTATACCTAGTGACTAAGAGGCCCAAAGTTTTTTTGCTCTTCCAAAGATGCTTGAGTGCTTTTGTAGTTTCTGTTGCAAAGCAAATATCAGTTTGTATTGCAGACAAATGATCTTACTGAAAGAGATAATTGGATGGAAATACTTCATGCTTGGGTAGAAGTTGTCATTTTGCCATTTACTTAGCTAAGAAAATACTTATCTATTAATTTTTCTCCTTACAATCTACCTAGAAGTTGCTAAGCTACCTTCTGGTTTGAAGAGGAATGAATAATGTTTGCTGTATAACGTGAATTTATCTCCTATTAACATGGAGAGTTATATCTGTGTTTGGCAAGGCTTTCTTTTGTGACGTGTGAAAATACCAAGGTGATTCAAACCCATGGAAAGATAGTTGAGTGTGCTTTACTTTCATGCTTTTTTTTCCCCCAAAATAGCTCTTAATTTCAGATGCAGAGATGACCCATCACCTCTTTGTAGGTGGTAGCAAGGTTTTCAATCACCATTGTATCTGTGCTTCTTGCAGCATCTCTGAGAAGCCAAGGAGTGCCATTATACTAAATCATTTGTCTGAGATCAGAGGAGGTGAGTGGCAGACCAGGGTTTGAAGCTATGCCAGCTCTCTAATCTCTGCCATGTCCCTGCCTTCTGTTTAATGTCTTTGTGGGTCGATAGAAAAGCCTTCAGAGCCTTGCTGGAGAGGATCTTTTTGTTGTCTAGCGTGCAAATATTCAGCACCAAGACACCTGCTTCTGCTCAGTGCCACAAAGCCTAAAGTGTTCCTGCTTGTACTTGTGTGGAGATAGAAAGCAGTGAAGTCGACTGACTGTAAACACCTGTTCAATGCTAAATGGGTGCTGAAAGGTGGCTTTGCATATGAATGAACTGTGGCAAAAGCTGCCAGATTCTGGTGTTGTGTTTAGCAGCAAGAGGATTAAATGGCAGAACTTTTCTTCTTTGCACGTGTGGTTGTGTTGTGGCATCGTGGAAAGTATTGAGAAGTTATCCTCGATAAGTTGTCCGGCTACTACCTGTCCTGTTTGTGCTGGTGATTAATTTACTAATTCAGTCTCTGAAGATCTAGGTCTGTATTTTTCTTTAACACTGAATTCACATGAGCTGTTGTGGAGAATTTGGAGATGTAGGGGGACAAAAAGGAGAAAAAGAAACACTTTAGCAGCAGTTTTATTCTTAGAAGGGACTTAACAGCTGCTAGCAAGTTTTCCCATGATTTTCAAGTAGGTGATTACTATCTGCCTTGCAGTAAACATCTGATTTTATCTAGACAATTGTGAAATAACTTGACCAGCATGATGTACAGGCATCTGGAGATCTGACCTTTACAAATTCAATCTTTAAAGTTAAATGTCATCCTTTCCTCCAGCTTCTACTCCAACACTGCCAGCCTACCCTCCGCTTAGTCATTTCTTTGCCACATCTTCATTGAAATAGATCTCCAGCAATGAGAGCTGCTTTGCTGATTTATGCTAAATGAGGCTCTCGCTTTTAAACTCTGAAGTTTATAAGAAAAATCTTGTGAGCTTACCTTTTATATATCAGGGATGATGCCATTCACCAGGTGGCACCAGTTGTGACAGTGAATACTGAGGGGCTTAGGTGGGGCAGAAGAGGCAGAAAGCCTCTTGTCCCCAGCCTTTTGTGAGCAACCTGCCCATCAGCAGGGAAGAGTAGTGTGGCCATCCCATCAAATATCTTACCTATTTTTCCAGTCTTATCTAAGCAGACTCAGGCTACTCAAAATTTTATAACCTTCCAAAATTTTCTTAGTTAACAAATCCTTATAAGTCAGCCATAAAGCAAGAGCTTCTCATTTAACAGCGAGCAAACCAAGGTGTTAAAATAAGGACATACAGTTGCAAGAGAGATAAGATATGCACCTCTTCTGCTGTATTTATCTTTAAGAACAGGACGCTGAAGAGATTCAGCTTTCTGTTATCTTTTGCTAAGATTTACCAGAAGCAAATGCTATTAAGCCTTTAACACTGCTGCTTTACCTACTAAAAAAAGTTAAATTTTATTTCCGTTTTCACTTTGTCTGATTTGAAAAACATGTTCAATAGCATTCTCTCCTTTTGGAAGTTATGTTTTCAGATGCCAAGCAGTACTGATTATATCAATAGGAAAAAATAATCAGTGTTCTCTATTTGCCCTGTATCCTAGTGAGCACGATATTTGACATGATTTGTTTTGTTTCTCTTTTCATCTCCAAATTTCCTTGGCAATAATCAGAATTACATTGAAAGCAGCATCAGAACTTCAGCGTGACAGATCTCTGTGATTGCTCAGTCTAATATAAAATGTGCAATGTGCAACATAAAGCCTTTGTCTGACTTCAGGTCTGTTTATGCCAGTGCTAACTTGAAACCTTTTCCTCTGGCCTGTTGTATGCCGAACAATGTTCCCCAGTTTCTAATTTGGGGAGATGAGGTGCAGACCTGATAAGTAAGCAGCTTGTCTAACCCTCTGGTGCCAGTATAGGAGGTCAGTGTTAGGGCAAGGACAGTTGGCCAGACAGTGGGATTGGACCACTCTAAGTTTCTGGTGCTTAATACATGCTGGGAGTAGTCACAGTAGATATGAAGCAAATAGTTGTGCATATCATTGCCCATTTATATTTCAACACTTAAAACTGTGTGCTATGGCCTTATTTCCATATCCATGACCATGGATTTGTTGGTTTTAATCAAGTGTTAGAAACAAGTCTTACCCAGGTCCCAGTGTGATGAAACTTCCTTGCCAGTCCTTGCTAAAAGCCAGTCCTGTATGTGTCTGTTACACTGCTGATGAAAAGCCCAGCAGTTTCCATTCTTGATCAGAGCTGCTATCCCAAGATGCAAAGATTAGTAAAACAGTAGTGTGTGTTAAGTGTTGTTTTCTACACAGCAGCCATAGCAGTACTTCCTACTGCATGTTAGATACCCAGGAAAAGATTCAGATTTTAATTTGAATTTGCCTTTCTTTATTGGGAGAAGGAGAAAACAAAACAAAACAACAACAACAACAAAAAAAAAACCAACAAACAAACAAACAAACAAAAAAAACCACCTCAACATGAATTAATTGGTTCTGCTTTGCACAGAAGGAATGATTAATCTCCTGCATACAGCAGCATCTGTCTACAACTCCTGCCTGAATTCCACAAAAGGCTGAGTGTTTCTAATGGTCATTTAAATAATAAATGCCTCTGCACTCATTAGGAGTGTATCAGTCGTTCGTTTTCTGCTCTGATGCTTGTTGTATTCTATTAATATTTATTAAATTCAATGGAATTCACTTTGAGCTGGTAGCCCGCATTTCTTTTCAAGGTCACTGAATATAAATATTTTATTTATCTAATTTAGAAAAACGACATTAGATACTATACAGCAAACATGACAAGAGTGTGAATTAGTGGAGTGCTTCCCTCAGGAAACATTTCCAGGTAGCAGTAATGGATAATAAGTCCAATGGTTTATCTCCTACCAGGTAATAAAGTTACATAATGGCAGTACGAACCCTCACCTGAAGGTGTGTATGTGGCAGTAGCAATGAGTAGCAAAATAGACTATTTACTATGAGAGCAGTGAAAATATCCAAATCTTTCTGGTATTTGGGTTTTCAGTAGGCTTATTAAAGCTTTGGGATCAGAGCACAAGAGAACACGTGGCAGATTACTCGGTATCAAATATACCTAAATTCATAAGATGCTTGATGACATCTCTCATGCTGTCTCAAAGGTGCTGTTGAAAATGTCCCTGTAGCAACACATGAGTGACCAGGCTAGCTTGGCTTGAGTATTTCAGTGTTTTTTCAACACTAGCAGTCCACTGTTCCTTCTTCAAACAGGGTAGCATTACTTACTTGCTAGGCATGTGTAGCCCAAGAAAGTTCTGTTTCTTCCGCTCCAGTAATGAGATAGAGAAGATCCTGCTGAAATGCTGCATTCTGAAAATTCCTTTGGATTAAACCTTCTTTCCCCTTGCCTACTTTGTGTACAGCTTCTTTATATTTGGACCCTATCTTCCTTGCATACCATGGGAATGTAGAAATTCTGCAATTTGAGAAAATTTCATTTTGTACAAGCACTATCTTTCATTTACATCTTCTCACCTTCCCCCCAGGGTAGAGGGGGAACAGGGTAGAACAGGGGATAATGGGGGCTGCCTTTTAGAAGTTAATAATCCCACTCATGCAAATGCTGGCTTTGAGAAAAGCCTGCTTCAAAAGAAAAAAGAGCAGGTAGTTTGGGTTTACCTCAAAGTGTTCAACCAGGAATAATTTCCTCCTGCCATCGACTTTCGAGCTGTCAAGAACCAAAAAAAAAAAAAAAAAAAAAAAAAAAGAAATGGTACTTAATTTAATTGAAAATTTTGCTTGTGGGTTTTCATGTCTGTATTCAATTTTTAGGACTATGGTTGTCTTTTTGTTATTGCTAAGGTTAAAATTAAAGTGTTTATTGTTATTGTCTAGAAATATTGCAGACAAAGCACAGGTAGAAGACGTGGGTGTTGAATAACTTGTCTTTGTGGCAGTTCTGTCTTTTAACAATACACACACACTAATATTAGAGAATTGACTATACAAAGGAAATGCAGTAACTCTGGAGCTTTAATTTAAATGGCATGTGACCTATTCTTCTTCTGTCTTTCAATGTAAGCAGACTTGCAGCCTAGTCTGACCTATAAACTAACAGATTCTATAGCCCTGCCTTGCTATTGATGTTACATTACAGGTATCAAGCTCTAATAATAAATCACTAATTGGCAGTTCATTTGTATTCTCATCAGCAAGGCCTTGTGCAGAACAACTACGGGGAATAAATTACTCAATCTCCCTTCCTGGATGGTTTGGTGAGGAGCCCGGTCTGATGAGCTGAATCCTGTTAGAAACCATACAAGATGGGGTTTTTAGAGTAAAAGAGGAGAGCCTTACATAGTACAGGAAGAGGAAGAGCTTTGGCAGTTCTTGAGCTGAGCTGCTAAAGGAAATGTTGTAAAAAAGGAGTCTAATGAGTAATGGGAATGGATGGATGGGTTGGCAATAGGAGCACAAAATGCCTGGAGATGGAAAGAAAGAAAATAAAGGTACCAGGGAAAATAGCACTAAATGTGAGAAAGCAGACATCTGCTTGCTTGAGTGGTCACAACATTAGATCAGTGACTGGTAAGACTGTGTTATGAATATATATCCTTGGATACATAAGGGGACATAAGGGACAGAGCAAAGATATGCCTGAAGAAATGGCAGACAGATGACCAAAGAGCTTGGTAAGTCCTTACATTGGGTGGAGTCTGTGTGATGTGTGTGATAAGTTCAAAGAGCTCTGTGGCAGAGCAGGGCTGCTGTCCATGTGGCCAGGGTCCAGGGTATTTAGGGGACTGCCAGCACAGCCAGCCAGGAGGACAGAGCAGAGGTAGCAGCTGGAGTGGGTCTGAGCTCTGGAGAGGCTCCTGTTACTTCAGCAGTTTGAGAGTATGAGGCAGGAGAGGTGTAATGTGTTTGTCAAACAGCCCTGGTAAGGCTTGGAGTCCATCATCTATTTAAGCAGAACAAAAATATCATGTCACCACCATTGTTGTTCTTCTCTAGAATTACATCAAAAGTTATACCTACTGTGTTAACGTATATAACCACATACAACAGACCACATCCTCCCCTCATTTCAAAACAATGTGGAAAATGTGTGGCAAAATATCCTTGGCAGCAAGTTCTAGCATGACAAGCTCCAAAGTAAATTCTCAACAGTTGCTAATTAAAGTTAAGTGTGTAGTCCTTGTTTATTTGGTGTTTTGTTTTTTTTTTTTTTTTCCAATTAACACACTCAATATATAGTGATGCCTTAATTATTTTTGTGTCTAAATATACTTAAAAGAAATCTGTAATTCTGGAGGTGAATTTTACAAGGCAGATGGTTCTCTCTGCTTTTGATGGTAGACTGAAGGTAAATTGAGCTGAAGCTGAACAAAACCCTCTTTGAGATGTAGCTTTGGATGAAAAGCTTTGGCCTTAGATAACCTAGGCAGCTTTAATGCTGAGCGCTCCTCAAGCAACCACTTGCCCCCAGTCTAGCCCTGGGGGTAGCTAGTCTACAAGAGAGCATGGCTACCATCACCTGATAGTTCTGCTAATTAGCACGATCCACATCCTCTACTGTGAGCTGCGGAGACGCTGCAGCCTTTTGTTCAAACCAGCAGCTGCCCTCCCCTAGCTGAGAGGAGGAGCCCAAAGCACCCCATCGGCTTCTCCATAGGCTTCTGCTCTCAGCGGGCACCAAGAAGGCAACTGCCTTAAGCAGCTCACCTGACAACTTGTAGGTAAGGCTGTGTGACAGCAGGGAGATGCCTCCGGCTGAGCTGCTGTCGGGGCTCTCAAGTACCTAATGATAGCCTGCTGCTAGCTTGTTCCCATGGCAGCACCCATAATGGCCATCCATGTAAAAACTGACGCTTCTAAAAATACACACCTATACAACTCAAAGATAATGGTTTAAATCACTCAGCACTGGAATTTTTCAGAAGTGCTTAGCATTAGAGCTTGTCAGGATTTTCCTGAGGAAATGTTTTTAATCAGAAAATGCCAGCTTATTGAAACAGGAATTTTGGGGACAAAGGTCTGCCTTCAAGAAGTCAACTACAAAATTGGAAAAGTCCAGTTTTAAGGTATTATCATGGCAATGGGAATTAAATGTTCTTGTCATCTGGTGTGAAAAGTTTTTCAAAAACATGTGCTACTTTGGTGATTTCTAATTTATTTATTGATCAAATTTAGAACAGAACTATTTGAAACATATGAAGTACTAAACTGAATTCAGCTGATACTGTGTAGAGTTCAGGGTGTGTTTTTGTATTCTCAGTATTCATAACAACACAGGGAATGTTTTTCATGTCTTGTATAATCTGCCAGGAACAAAAATAATGTGCTATCTTTGTTGAATGCTGATTTAAACTTGTCTCCTTTAATACAAGGGTAGCTCATTTTCTGAGGCTCGGTTGGAGAAAATGTTAGGAAAATTCAGAATGCGTTTGAAAATGTTACTCTTATGTCTTGCAGTAGCACAGTACTCTGTTCGGAGTTTTAATGCCAGGAAGTGTATTTTGTTTTCAAAGAAAGACTATGAAGTTTCCTTTACTTCGTGGGGGCTGGAGAAATGGGGATGCACGTCTCATAGGATTGTCTCAGATTATCAGAGCAAGAAGGGAGACCTAAGTGAAGTCAAATGTTGTCTGATCTGTTTATTATCAGTTAAAGCAATGGGAAAGGGAAAAGTGCGCAATTATTATAAATTAGGGCCATGGGGAAGGAAAGGCAGGCAATAGGAAAAGAGCAATGGTTATGCAAAGCAAGGATAGTCACCACTAAGGATTCATCAGAGTCCCATTTTGCTCCACTCTGATGGTCCAGGGCTGATGCAGAAGTAAGGGTGCAGGGGGAAGCGGCGGCAGAATGGCCAACCTTGGGCAGCAAGCAGGTAAACAGTAGACAAACAACAGCAGGTCCAAGAGAAACAGACAGGTCTCAGTCAGTAGGCCTAGGAGAATCAAGCAGCAGGTATATATTATACCACAAGGTGTCCCATATAAGGCACATCTCTCCTTGGTTGCAGGTGCCTTTTTTTATCCTCTTCTTCTGCCAGCATGGCATTCCTGGGTACCAGAGTCACGTGCAGCACTTGTGGGCATGCAGGTTGTCTGGATGGTTATCTCCCTCGAGATGTGCCCACAAAAGGTTGTTCATTGGTGGCTGCTTATCTCTTCTCGCCCTTGGTCTGCAAGTTTTCAGACAAAAGATTTCATGGACTTGTGGAAGGCTTGCCTGGACTTGTCCATCTGTTGAAGTTGTCCAACAGCAAGCTTTGAGACAAAGGTGCAGAAATAGTCTCTTACTGGGATCAACTTTGTTTTCTAATGCTAAGAAACGTAGCCTGCCATTAAGCTATGAAATTTAAACTTCATACTGAAATAACTGGGCTGAAAATGCTCTAGCAGTTGGCTGCTAATTCTGAAAGATAATCTACCACCTGTTGTTTAGTCTGTAGGATTAAAGAAGGTTTAATGTTTGAGGCAAGAGAAATTTATTGCTCCAGATGGAGCACCATTTTACAAAAAAAAGTCTGTGGGGACTGGAAGTATTCTATGGGGTAGCCCAGTACTCTTAAAAATACTGCATACTGTGGGCTGCAGCCCTCTGAACAGCAAGCCATGGACAGACTTGCTTTCTCCCTTCAGGAATTAAGTCCTATTTGGAAGTTGCCTCAGATGAGTTTATCATGGTTCTTGAACAGATAGGCAGTGTAATTATATATATATATAATATATATATATATAATTATATATATATATATGTATTTTTTTTTCCCTGTGTATATCATCACATTTTAATAAGAGGCAATAATTTTAATGCCCTTCTGAGAATGCAAATCAAAGACATGTTTGATGTGCAGGATAAATAGTTTCTAGAGATGGTAATGTGAAAATTCAAGGGTTATTTTGTTTGTGTGCTATTTACTGACCATCTGGAAGCAGCAAATACTGGCAGTGAGACTTTCAGAAACCAGCAGTGTGAAATAGATGACAGGATAAGGTAGATCTCTCAGTTGGACGGATTGGATCCTATTGCTGGGAATCTTTCTGCTCAGGAGCAGGCAAGCAATACTTTCTTGGTAGATGCATATTTAGAGGGACAAAAATGTTTTGAGGAAATACTTTCTAGCATAGGGGATGATGCTTTCTGGTGGGGCTAGGAAAGGGGGCTATATTCTGAAATAAGTCTATCTCTAGGGATTGGGGAACTTGTTTGATTCTCATTCTGGCTCTGGAATATAAATTTGAATTGATTGCATCCCACACCAGTGCCCTAACCATATTTTTGCCTGTTTCACTTTGAATGGTCTTTAGACAAACTGGGCAAATCAGAAATCAAGGCCCTGTTGTGAGAGTATTTGGGAATAGGGGAAAGTTAGCCAGCAACTTGCAGGGGTAGATTTTCATGCCTTGTGTGTTGGTATACAGCAGATCCTCTGGTGGTGATAACCAAAAGGTGTCAGGAGTCCCGTGTCCTACCATAAACAATGTTTGCAGTTTTCTAATGCTTTAAGGAGTGTTGATCTTTTGAAGTTTGCTATGTCACACAACAGCTTATAAACAGAATGTTTAGCAGATCAGTGATACTTGAGAAACTTTCAGGGAAAGGAGGCATCTTTTAATCCATCTTACTGCCTGAAGCACATTCTGACGTTAATGCCTGCAGTGATTTTACGCAGTCCTCAGAACTCTCTGTGATTTTGATGGGTGATGAATATAATTATTCAATGATAAATGGGTTCCTTCTGCCAGATGATTCTTTAGAAGTGGCTGCGCAGTCTCTGTTGTCAGGGCTGGTGGTCCCTTGTGTGTAGTAGACTGTAACACCGGCAAGTTTGCCCTACGCTGTGAGAGTTGTCTTACTCTGCAAGTGATGCCCAGGCCACCTTTGGGGAACTTCTGCCTTTGAGAGCACATTTGAGGAAATACAGTGCTTTGAAAAACAGATCCTAGGCATTGACTGAAGACATCAGGGGAATAGCTGACATGTTATTGCAGAATATTTGCAAATATTTCTTTATAGTCACACTGATCCCACTGTAAGAAAAACCATGGGAATTAAAGATGCGGTCTAGAACTAGTACTGTATTTCCACTGCCTCAAAGTGAGAGAAATCTTATTTGTAAGTATTTGGTAGACTTTTCATCAATATATTTGCAACAAAGAAAAGCCCTTAGTGTTTGAGGGCCCTTGACCTAAAGTCTTGAAACTACTGTAACGCTTCTAACAGCATTATTTCATCAGGTGCTAGTGTTTTACTATGAGCACTAGACCCTGTCCAGCTCTTGTAGTAGATGCTTGAGAATCAGATAATTGTAGTACAATAATCTGCTGAGTAAAGAGGCCTATAGCTAAAGTGCTGCACATGGAAAATCATGCATTTAGATCATATCTTATTTGATTTCTGAAATGGCAAATAAAAATATCCCCAAATTATCTACTCCCTGCCTCCAATCTTTTCTTAATTCATTTGTTGTAATGACAATGTAATTCTTTGGTGTGGGGATGAATGTTATTTTTTTTAATGGCTGAACTGACAAGTGTGTAGCAGACAGTATTTCAGATAAATGGAAGGAAAAAAAAATCCATTAACTTTGCCATAGAAAATCAGTAAATGCTGACCTATGCAAAGTGACAAATGTTAAGAATTTTCTGCCTGACAGAGCTGGATGAAAGATAGAAAACCTGCAAAAGTGAGCTACTAGTACATATAAGTGCTGTGTTGCTATACTTAATCCCTCAAAGATAATTCTACTGCATAGGGCACAATATTAACACAATTTCATGTTTTCATCTTTGCATTTAATTGACAGCTAATTTTTCTCTGGAGACCAGAAACCCTCTTAAACTCTCCAGATGAGCAGCATGTGATGCTGATAGTAATAGCACTTGAGGAAAATGCTTGCCATCTTATGATGGTATGCTTTGATTATGCCTGGAGGATATGTGGTACATGTTGTATTTTGGCATGATGCAAGCTCCAGAGAAATGTCCAGAAGCTCGGAGGAAGAACTGGTTTGGGTTTGAGAAGATGTGGAACCTGGTGCCGAGATATATAATTCCTTTGGGAATTTGGCAAATCCTTTCATTCAAAAGCATGGGCAGTTCAGCACCTGAATACCTAAATTGGCCCCAGAAATCTTGGTGTGGGTTTCTGGCACAGCACTGACACAACTCATCAAGCTCTTTGTGCAGTATTATAATGAGATGGAGGTGTTCTTGGATGGGACCATCTCACTCAGAAGGTTCAGATCAGCATGAGCTGGGCTTACCAGTGCCTTTGAAGTTCCTATTTGGCATGCCCTACACATCTCCTGGGTGTGTTTAAAATCCAGCCCCTTGACCTTACATAGCATTGCCCTAATATGTTCAAGCACTTAAGAATATTTTCTCAGTTTTGTTCTCCTCATTCTGATATTAAATTTCCACCACACCCCTGGATTGTTTAGCATGATTTCACGAGCCGATAAAGTCAGAGAGGACTGATACCAGTTCTGCAGCTTGTCTTGAAGTGTGTGAGAACCCTGGAAACTGTTGAGTAGGTCTGCTGCTGGCTGCACCTGGTTGCACAGGATGCTAAAAAGAACTCTGAAAAAGCAAGTCCAAGGTTTTTGCTCTTCTCAGTGAAAATGAACAGATTCTGTTTTAACCTTGCTTTATCTCTCTGTTCTTTGTTGAACTGAATATGTCTAGGTTGGCTATACTTCAGCTTCCACAGTAACAGATTTTTTTCCGGCTGCAGAAAAAGATGCAAATTATTTTAGTGTGGCAGGTGTTTCAACCAAATATCCTGGGATCAAACTAACATTTATCAAGAACCTTGAATCACCGGTTTCTGTACTCAGTGGGCATTGTCCATGGGGAGG
Source organism: Centrocercus urophasianus (assembly GCF_019232065.1). Taxonomy (NCBI): domain Eukaryota; kingdom Metazoa; phylum Chordata; class Aves; order Galliformes; family Phasianidae; genus Centrocercus; species Centrocercus urophasianus. Next base: position 41,004,086 of record NW_024884475.1, on the reverse strand, counting down.
CAGTGCACCAGCAAGCAGAGAAGCTTAGAACACAAAGAAAGAGAATAACAAATCACAGATCAACAAGCTCAATTGTATTAAACGTGCTGCCCAGGGATGCTTTCCTCTGGCAAAAAAACATTCAGATGCAAACTTACTATTATGAGTTTAAAAAATAAACCAGGTAGATCATACTTGTTTGTTAACAAATGCAAGCAGATAAGATGCTCAATTCCATTTCAAACACCTTCCTGTTGTATCCCAGGTCCCGGAAGTGATCATTACTGTTGTGCAATTAAAGAAAATTGGATATGACAGAATCTTACGAAATACTGGCCTCTCAGGAGTTGTTCTTGCTAAGATTTGAATAATGTGCTGTTATGAATGATGGTCTTTTAATTAGTGGGGATACTAAAAGAAGTAAAAATAGACAAGCCATTCTGAGATTTCCCAGCAGCTGACGTGTTTGGGTTATTATTATGTAGCTGTGTTCATTTGAAAAGACACCTGAGTTGGAAGCAATCTTAAATGCAGTGCCACATAAATCAGGTGGGAAAGAGCTTCACGATGTATTTTGTTTAGTCAGAATTGGAAAACACTAAGATATTCTTTTCATAACTTCCTAGTTTCTTGAAAGAATGCTGAATTTAGGTTCCCCATAACTGCATCCTTGAACGTGGTTTTCTGATTCCTTATGATTTTTCTTAGATGAAGCTCAACATTGCCGGTTAAAGACAAGGTGATAAAAGGCACTTTGTGTTATTTTTGCCTCTCTCAGATTCAATAGCTAACCTGCTCACGAGGCATATTGCCTTAGTTATTGCAATAGTTAGAGGCTGTACAGAGCTGGACAGGGAACTCATGTAAGAAGGGATACCTTGGGATGCCTGCGCTTCATGTGATTTCAGCCATTCCCAGTTCTGGGCCCTAAACATATCTATCCTAGCAGCACAGCCCAGCAGCTCCAAATTTCTGGCATGAGAAACAGTGAACAAATGTGACTTCTCTGGTAGTCACATAATGTAACATCAGGAGTTGGAAAAAGGCATGGAGGCTGAGCAGAAACTAACCTGATATTTCCTTTGTAATAATTCTGCTTATCTTCCGTGTTTCCCCTTTCTGGAGGAAAAGGGATAGATTAGGGTCTCTTTGTGACACCTCTCAAATGGGATAGGTGAAGCAAATTTCAGACATAAATATCCTTTTTTTTTCTTCTTTTTTTCACCATTGTATTTCTTAGATTTCTATTTTTAGGCTTTATTACTCTCCTTATTTCTGAGGTTGAAGCACTGAGATGTTTCTCATTCCAGGAGGTTAGGAGGCAGTGTTGCTTTTACTTAAGTTTGCACCTCAATTAAAACTCTGCTCAATGAATTAAAGTTAATAGTATAAGAATTTGTCTCTGTTATCAGGCTCTGCTATTCCATGCTTCTTTAGAAGGCCTTCCCTACCAATTTGATCCTACTGCTTCCATCTGTGGCACCTCATAGACAAGCCTATATTCAGATTGTCTTGTTTCTTTAATTGACAACCTTTTAACTCCTTATTTTCTTTTTCTTATTTCTCAGCTCCCTTAATGCTGTCTTAATGCCAGGCTTCTTTTCAGGACTTTTCAAATAGATTAGTGTTGAAATGGTCAGAACCTGACTTCTCTTTTTTTTTTTAAAGCACAAAATTATCTCAATTGATATTAAGTTCAGGGAGTCATGAGGCCAAATGCGCTTTCATAAATCTGAGGTGACTTCACTGAGTTCTTTGAATTTACGGTCTCTTAACAAAGAGCACAAGTTGACCTCAGAGCCCACAATATGAGCTCTAATGGGAAATTTAGAATTTTTTGTGCACTGAATTCAATGACACGTTGCTAGGATTGTCTGAAGATGGAAAGCAAATGTTTACTGTACATAGCATGCCCTACCCCTTTCTGCACATGCCTGCTCTGTTTGAATGGTGAATCACAGTGCTGAATATTCAGGGTGATCCTGTCAATAACCAGGATTAAGTTCAGAGTGCATCTGCCAAGAGGAATTTTCCTTCCTCTTTGAAGTAGAACTGTGGGCCGGAGTTTGGGTTTGTTCTCTTTGCTCTTTCCATACATCTTCCTGAAGGCTTGTCTGTGGCTGCCTCCTTGTCCAGTTTCTTGTCACCATAGTGGGCACTTCCCGTAACCTCACTCCAGCAGTTACTTATGCAGGAGCAGTGAACATCAGCAAGGCCACAGGCCACATTCAGGGTGTACAGGGAGTGGATTCCTTTAACTCTCATGAGTAAGCTGGATGCCAGCACTCATCTTGTACTGAGTCTTTCCTTTCTTTAGGTTTCTCGCTTTCAGGTTGCTGTATTATTAACAGTGTGAGCAGCTGTTCTTTATGTGCCTTGGTCATGAAGGATTCCAGACAGTAGTGATTTCTTCTTGCTTGTTAACTTCTCAAATGGAATTTGGTGCCCCATCTGTTATTTCTTTATAATGTCAATCACATGCTTGTTTTACCTTGTTTCAGAATTGTGTTTGTCAAAATTGTGTTTGCCAAAATTGAGTTTTCTGTCAATGGCAGTCAAAGATCTGGTTAAATCTGTGTCTCTTTGTCTTAACACAGTGGATATTGCTGATTAACGTGAGAAGAATAACATAGAGAATGCAGTAGAAGGGCTGCTCTTTTGTGAGATCTGTATGTCTATATCTCACTGTTTGTGAGACCTGTATACACAACGTGTTATCAGCTTCACCCCAAACATATTTTCCTTCTGTGTCCTGAAATGCGTCCATTTATGCATTCTTGTTCTTTCAAACTGTCAGATCCCCTCTCAGATAAGTGTTATTTCTATGGACAGCACTTGGTCTGAGAAAGTCAAAACTGCAGTTTTGGCAATGCCAGAGTCCTAGTGAATTCCTTCTTATCACAGCTAGCACAGAGGGTCTGCAGTATTAGCCCTTCGTGATGCTTCTGTATCGTACTGTATGTGATGAGAAACCAGGTACCGTGGGCCAGTGCCAAAGATCTGGGTGTCAGCAATCTGCACCCCATTTGGCCAGGCTGTGTTTCTGTATGCAGCTAGTTTATAAATGCAACACTATTTCAAAGATTCTGGGTAAGCCAGGAATACCACAAGCACAGCTACCAAAGTTGGGTAGAGTCTAGAACATGTTACCACCTGCAAATATTGGAGATGTATCTGAGCAACTATCAGCCATCACAGGACCTGTTTGGGAAAAAAAGGCAGGCTAAGGGCAGGCCTTTTGTTTTCCCCCATGTCCTGGACAGAATTTGATCAAGCCAAATGAAATACACTTGACTAATACATTGCAATCTCATACATACTTTAACCTGTGTGGTAGGGCAAATACATCCTGAATTATGTAAACATCAGTTTAGCTCTCATAGCAACAGCATCCGTGTCACCAGTTCTGCCAGCGATAACCATGTTGTAGTAATCTGCAAATATTTGAATTATACACAATTGGCTTGTCAGTTTTGTCACATATGTTTATATGCAAACAGATCTTATGACTAGCGCTTCCAGAAGTCACTAGAAATGTGTAAGCACTGAACACTTAGCAGGTTTTGTTGCTTGGGTCTGACCTGAATGTTAATCAAGTTTTTCCTTAGATGAGCATTAAATCTCTTATGCTTCTGGAGAACAGCATCAAAATTCAAATATTTAATTTGCTCGTTGACATTTATTAAAATAGCTTCGTGCTTGAATATCAAGTTAAGGCAATGGCAGCTAATTTTGTTAGTCTAGGTGATGTTGGAAGTAAATTTAAATCTGATTGAAAACCATTTAATACTGAGAAAAGAAGGGAGTGAAAGGTCAATGGTATAAAACGTTGTTATCTTCAAACACAGCACAGTTTAAGGGTTGGCTTTTGAAGTAACTGAATGAAGCCTCAAAAACAGATGCAGCAGGGACATTTCCAAAGATTAGTAGAGGCGTCTTTTAATGTTTCCCAAAATAGGTCTTAGTGTTGTAACAAGACAGAGACCTCCTCTTGCCTACAGATGAAGTCAGGGAGCTTTAAAGCCTCTCAAGACTTATGCTTAAGTCTTACTCTTCAGCCTGACAATCCTCAGGTGGGGAGGTTGAATTTGGATTTAGTAGAGATTAATATGTCCATTTTACTAGAGGAGAAAGTTTCTAACTCAAAGGTGTCGTTCAACTGTGTGCATGCACATTTACATTTATTGCAGAAAAGCCTTGTTTTGAGTGATATGAAGAACATGAGCTCCTGTAACTTCCAGATATTGGGGAAGGCATTTACAGGCATAGGTGTGAAAAAAAGGCTGTATTTTTCAGATTGATTTTGAAAATACAAAAAAAGATGGACAAGAATACTTGTGAAACTCATGAAACACCTGCTCAAGCAAGTGGCCTGTCTACTATCAATAACCGGCTTCTTGGATATACTTCCAGTTTTATAATGCTTACTTACATGATCGCTTCTACCATTGGCCTGCAATTTACTGCTAAATTCCTTACTATTGTGAGACCATGAGGCTGTAACTGTAAGAGAAAATTGTTAATCCTCTAGGTGTAGGGATCAGCTAGAGGTTAGTAAGTACAGAAGATTATTTTTTCTTTTTAAGAAAAGCTTTTGTATATTTATAGATCAGTAGATTGGTACATATTTATTTAATGTATCATGGAAGGCCTTTTGCAAATACTGTAAGATTTGAGTTTTTTGTTTTGGTTTGGTTCCATGTCTTTGCTTTTCTGTAGAAATGAAGGAGGGAGTGTTGCCGTAATTCTCTGATCTTGGCTGTCATACTGAACTAGCAGTGACCTGCTGAAGAAATTGTTAATGTTAGATGAAACTTCCCTATTGTAAAACACAGTTGTCTACCACTGGTGCCCAAGAGTATAGTGCAAGAGAAGTTGGTCATTTACCTAGGCTTTACTGATTTGAATTCTCAGTGGAGTGTCTTATAGAAAGGGATGAAAATTTGTAAGATTTCCCAAACTGGAAATTGGTTTGAATTAACCCCAACTGGAAAGTCTGCATGAGAGGTGACATCCAGCCATGCTGAAAAATGCAGAGGAGTGCATCTCCAGTAACAAATGGTTTGTCAAGTGTCTACCCTAGAAAACAGAAAAAAGTACCCATGCTATTTTGCAAGCAACAGAAAGGCAGACAACAGTCCAAGAAGGTTATGCAAATGAGATATGTTGCTTTCTTTTTGGCAGACATTTTTCTCTGAGGACTTAGAATTCTGTGTACAAAGTTTGGGCTCAGGAGGAACTTCTGTTGATTACATTGTTTTGATAAGGATGCATTGAAGCTCTTTAAGAAACTTTATAGATCAGCGCAACTTTCCATTTTGTCATTTAAATGTTTGCAATTGCAGGGCAAAGTACAGTGCTTTACTGTCAGTCACTTGGTTTAGTTGAAGGAATACAGCATTTAAGGGATTGATGTTTTCACTTTTTAAAATTAATATTGAGAGGAAATGACAGACAATTCATGGCCTCAGCCATTCCAGAAGAGCATCTGAACCAACAATTGATCTCCAAGCAGTTTCCTCGCTGCTCTAGTACTCAGCTTCTCTGAGAAGTAATGCTCACTGCTAATTTACTGAATACCTTCGGCAGCAGATGAGCAACTTCCCATACGCTATTTGATGAACACGCTTTTCTGCAATCTGGGAAGACCATATGTATGAGAATGCTGAGCTTCTGTATTCTTCTAGTCTTTGAAATGAGTCCAAGCAGTGCCAGTCTTCCTCAGACTTTAGTGTTTAGAATGTTCTTAACAGCCATCAGAAGACAACTGAAAGTAAACTGCTTGGTTGCAGCAACACACTCTCTGACAGGAGCTCTGGAGCTGGTTAGGAGAATCACTTGTCAATGAGTCACAACTTCCGGTTTTTTAAAACCAAATCTTTCAGCAATTTCAATTTCACTTTCAATTCTAAACCCGTTTCCTGATCAACTGGCTAAATCCTTCAGGCTCAGGAACTCTGTGTAAGCCAGTCACAGGAGTTTCCCAAAGCACTTGGCTGCCCAGGATCAGGCAGAACCTCAAGGGCAGTTCTGGAGTCTGTTAGGACTGCCATAAACCTGATGAGTAATCACATTTCTTGGATCTATAGCTGTGCAAGTGTGGAATTCTGAGACTTATTGGCTCATACTGAAGCAGGCAGAATTGTCGCTGAAATCAGAATTCCATGTTCTGTGCTGGGTGAAGCATGCAAACATACTATGTATGTGTACGTGTGGACTCTGGCTTAACATAGATGTCAAAGTTTGGAGCTGGAAGAAATAACATTGAAAAAAAAATTACTTGTAAAATCATGTTTATAGTTTATTCATAGCTCTATTCAGGGTATCAGAAAACAAAACTTCTAGTTTCAGCCTGGATGGAAGACAGACACTTGTCAATTTTATCTGTACCCTCCTAACAGCACTGTTATATCTGACCATTCATACAGAACCTCCATGTGAGTATTCTTCACTATTTTGCTCACCATCTTAGCTCATCTTTAAGGATTTGGATTTGGGGATAGTCTTTTTTTTTAGCTCTTAATTCTTAGTTTGAGAGAGCTCTGAAAGGAATTGCTTTTCTTGAGCATTGTAGTCTTTCTAGCTAACTTGAGCAGGGAGTTTCATAGGTATTAGCCCACTGCCAAGGAAACTTTGATGTTTACAGCAAATCTTCTAACAACAGCTGATGTATGAAGAATCAGTACTAGCTTCTCTAGGTAACCCCCTTGACCTGGTCATGGAGGGCAGCATGATCTCTCCAAGGGAAAGGAGTCCATGAAAGATGTGTTCCACCTTAAATTCAAATACAAAGACAAAAAAAAAAAAAAAAGCACTCTGTTCTTCCCAAATTGTTCACTTTGACTTGTGTCTGGGGACATGTGCTGTAGGAAGTGTTGGTTCCAGCAGCTGCGAAGAAAGTACAATTGCACAAGTCATTGTTTTTAAATTGGTCTCAGATAAGAAGTAGGCAGCTATTCTTGCCTACTCTGTCTTGGCTCTTTGTATATGGGAGAGGGGCCCATTAATAAAGGGGCCATAAAGCAGCTTACAGTGATTTTGAGATCAGGCATGTGTAAAAGGAGAGATAAATGTGAGAGCTGGTGATACACAGTGAAAGCAAGCCTGTTAAACTTATTTCTGGCTCCTTTCACTCTGCTTCCTTGTAATTTCTCTAGCCATGTCTGGGCTTAGATTTATCCAGTCTCTCTTCTACATCCAAATACTTGCATTTCCCAAGAACTGGCACAGCTAGTAGCTGATGCTGTTTGCATTTGATATAATAGAGATATAGAGCTGAAAGACCTGCCAGCTAGGTCTAAGCCTTCTCACTATCTATCTTTGCAGCTGCATGTAGATGTCAAACTGGATAGGGAAGGAGATTTGCTCATTTTTATGGTGCATTGTTATGTGTTTATCAGCTTCAGCAAGAAAGAAGGAACATTCACTACAACTGGGCACTTGGCAAATATCTTGGCATCACATTGTTGGGTTTTTTTGTCCCCTTCACTCTGCTGTTAATTAAATTCTCATGACTGTGCCCAGCCCCTTTGCCCTTGGGATATTTTTGGAGATCTAGACCTTAAATGTACAAGCTAACTCCTTCTTAAAAGCTACTTGAGAAACACAAGGCCATGGATGGAGCATTATGTATATTGAAAAAGAATTTTAGCAGTTGCTGCTTCCACAACCTGTCTGTGTTGCCAAGCAGAGGGAAGCCCTCAGTAGTTTTTCTCTTAACTATATGTACACTATTGCCATCCATCCCAATAAGTTTATTTTGCCATCTTCCTCAAATTCTGAGATAAACTAATTTTAAAGTACGGCAGGTATTGATAGAGTTAAAACTCTTTGGTTTTTTTTTAGCTTGTTAGATCAAGTATTAGAAATGGGTAAATAGAAAAACAAGTGCTTCTTTGGTCTTGGGTGGGGTAGGCATCAGATACTTTGGTATTCTTTGTTCTTAGGTGATCCTGTATGGGGTACATGCAGGAGCACCTGCTCTTGGCTTAGCTTGGCCCATATTTCATGTCACCGAGTCCGACCTGTAACTTCCTAATCTGAGTAGATTGCTCCAGCTGGCCTAATAAATTGCATTACAAATAATTTTGTAGTTGGAAAGAAGTATTTTCATGGATTAGCTGATTTGCGTACTCCTGATTTCCATTCTTGCAATAGCTGCACTCTGCCAATTATACTATAAATAAACAGGTGGGTAGGAAGGTATGTTCCCGGCTGTCTTCTCCGTAGCAGGAACCATGTAGGTATTCTGTCAGAGCGCTTCAGGGATTAAGGTTTGTTTCACAAGCTGGTCAAGGAAAGTAATTGACATATCTGCATGCCTGCAGCTGTCTCAGTATACAGCTTTAAAGCCTCATGCTGTGTTTTGGAAACTCATCACTGTCTCTTCAATCCCTGCAAATGGGCACAAGCAACGACCTGATGGATTGTTTTACCTGGAGCCTGCTATCATATACTGGCATGTCAGAATAGACCCTATTCAGCTTCCTTTTACACTTATTTTCATCCAAAATAGTCAAATCTAACCCAAGTTTGTAGTACAGATGATCTCTACTGGACTTTATGAACAAGGTAACACAGTTTACAGACGTGCTTTTGCCAATAAGAAGTCAGTTGAAAAAGGTTTTTAAATAAAGGATGCAGATGGCTGAAGCCCAGAAACAAATTAGGTATTTTGGAAAATCCTATTATATCCTTAGTTATGTTTCCAGGCTAGTTCAAAGCCCATGTTTCAAATGCTGTCTGAAATTATAAAACAATATTTGCTTCTTAAGTCAAACATGAATCTTCAGTAGAACTTAAACTCCTAAGTGACTTCTGGAAATGGATCTTGAGCAGCAAACGTAGATAAGTGCTTTGGAAAACTTTACCCTGCGTTATTACAGACATCTGTTATGAGTTGCCAGGCAACAAAGCACTGGTTTCTTCTTCATGGCTTGGACCTATGCACTGCTAAGAACTTGAACAAAGCAGCCCACTTTCCTGAGGAGGTGGCAATGCTTGAAGGCTCATTTCTGAAAGTAGAGGGACAAAAAAAAAAAAACCAAACAAGTAATTGGACTTTGCTTCTAAAAGTACTCAAGGAACTTGTTTGGGTAGTGAGGATTACCTCCTTTACAGAACTTATGTTCCCTCATGCCATCCTGAGATCCCTCCAGAGGCTTTTCTTATGTCCTTTAGCTGTTTCTTAGCTGTTCAGAGCAGTTGTCTGAATTCGGGTTGTTTTGCTTCTTCTGCATCCATAACAGAGGCTTTCATTTTTCTCATTTTCATGCTTGTTCTCCTTTTCATTTACTATGAAAAGGCATGATTTAACTATAAAAATTCCAGAAGAAATGGATGTGTGTATATTTGTTAGTAGGTGATGAAGGAATGATAGGTTGGTTTGATAGGAGAAGGAAATGGTTGTCAGTGGGTTGTCAGGCAACTGATGTATTTTTTTGTGAATTTTTGTAGCCTTGTCTTCCAGGAAGATTGACTGAGGTAATTACATTATTATGCAATTCCTTCAGTACTTTCAGAAATCTCTTATTCAAATTGGAAAGAGGGCTATCTAATGCATTTGTGTTCTGGTGACTGGAAGAAGTCAGCAATGCAGATTAGTACCCTTGCTGAAAGCAGGACACAAAACTTGGCTCTTAAAAATCATTAGACAGCTGCTAGATTGATTGCTGACTTGCCCATAATGGCTAATGCAACTTACGTGATATTTTGCTGCAGATTAGCCCTGGCATATAATAACTCCTTCCACACAGAATACTCCAAGAGAAAATATAAAAAGCTCATGAGTTGCTGTTGTTGGACACACAGCCTATGGGTACAGGATACCCATGTCCATTAGTTTTACTGCTCACTGAGCAACTTATTTGATTTGTGCCTTGTTTTCCACGCAGCTTCAACAAACATCAGATTGTTCCCATAGCAGTAAATAATGCTGCTGAAAGGTAGTCATGAGATTCACTCATGAGGATGCTGTAACTGTGCGGTTTTAAACTTTCTTACCCATTAAAAAAGGGATTTTAGTATTATATGTACTGTGCATTCAGTGTATTAAAACCAGCTATGGAATCTAACTATTTGATTCTCAAAAGAACTCACTATGTATTCTTGGAAATCTCAGAATAAAATTTGAAGTGTTTAATGCAGAGGAGATACAAGGTAGCAGCTTCTAGGGCAGAGAAAGTACTATTTGGATTGTTAAATGGAAAAGCAAAGCAGCATTGGTGGCATTGGTAGGTGAAGTTGTAATAGAAGGTGAATGACTGGGATGATTATTGTTAGAAAAGCCATCAAGCAGGAGATGCACTTGCCTTGAACTCTGGAGTTCATCACTTCCGTTTTCTTTAAGAATTTAATAATGTGCTATAAGAAGGCATCGGCTTCTTTCCTTCGGCATAAGGAACAAGCCTGACCTCCACTTCTGAGAAATTTACCCTTGCACTTGAGAGAACTTCCACTGTGCAAAAGTTCAGCTTTGTGACTGTGGGATTTAGCCAGAGTAACTCACCTTGAAGTGCGCTGAGGAGGTAAGGTGTCATACTGGGGAGCTTCCATCATGTTTGTAGGTACTCTACGTTTTGTTTAGCTGTAACTACAGAGTTTTTTTCAAAAAGAGCTTTCTTTCTTCAAAATGTTCGGCTTGAGATAATGTCATGTTATGTGCAGCTTAGCTTAGTATTTCTTTCTATTCAGTAGAGCATTAAGCTGTTTTAGATTCCTGGATATGGTTTTTCACTGCTGTTAAAAGCAAGTTGTGCCACATCTTGAAATTTTACTCCTTATATTTTATGAAGAGCTATGTCTATTCCTAGAAGCATTAATAATGTATGTACTCTGCTCAGTGCTCAAATACTGAAGATACCTAGTATGTGAGAACGTATTTAAGTTGATAAGGCAAAGCTAGATGAATAGGATTATCTGTTTCCTAAGCATACTAAATAGAATGGCTTGTAAATCTTATACCTGCAATGTTCTTTATGGAAATTTCTGAAAACGTGTTGTAGTCATTGCTTGGAAATAGTAGAACTGGCATTAAAAATACAGAATTATTAAATTAAGAAGGATATTAAAAAGTAAGGTAACTGTTCTGTTGGAGATGTGGATTTCCAGTATCTTTTTGGCAGAGCTGAGTACATGGAAAATGTCAGAGAAAGAATACAAAACATAAAATAAGGATGTTCCAAATGTTGTTGTTTTTGGTTTGCTTGTTTGTTTTGAAAACAATAATTCAATTCCTTCCTTCAGACCTTACTGACCAGTAATGCTGCAAAAAACCTCAGCCTGAAGTATAGCGCATCTCATATACCTGGCTTGACTTAGGGCAGTGCCAATGAATCAGCAGCAAAACTTCTTTAGTCTCAGGATGTTCATCAGAGCCATCACAGCTTCATGCTCATCTGCTTTCTCTGATTCACAGCAGCACAGTGGGAGAGTGGGAGAGCTGGCAGGATCAGAACAGCATTGCAGGGCCTGAGCATATCGTTCACATCGCTCCGGGCTTCCTTTAAGTTAAGTACAGCAGGTCATTCTGAATTCTCTGGTATGAGGTGAGCATGCTTTAGCTCTGCAATTTGATTTGTTCTGAAGATTTCTGTGTAGTGTTTTCAGTCTGTAAGGAGTGGTGAGAATGTGCAGGGAACTGAATGGGAGCTGCAGCAGCTGATGTTTAGTAACATTCCCAAGTTCTTCACATTGCATGGCATGGGAGAATCATCCCAGCTAGCTTTTTCTCCAGAAAGCACTCTATATGGTTCAATAAACAGCCATTCCCCTTCAGCGAGTGAGCCTACAAGTTCTTTCTAGCATGACTTCCTATGTGGGGACAGACCTTCCTCATGCAGCCCTGAAGCGCAGGCAGAACTCTGTGTGCATTGAAATCTGGCTTCACTTTAAAAGCCACCTGATCAAACTGGGCTTTCTCTGGAGAATTTTCAATCACCTCATGTCTCATTTAAGGTTCAGCAAGATACATAAGTACGTGCCTTACCAGCTTGGAATAATCCTGTTAGCATCAGGAGGTTTGCTCTTGTACTCCAAGCTGGATGGTACTTCACTGAATGAAGAACCTTGTAATGAATGTGGCATGAGGAAAATACAGCTTTTATTTCCTTTGAATCCTTAGAATCTCACTGGCCCTGAAATCAAGTTTATTCAGTCAGCATTTCCAGGAACATTAACAGGCCCATCACATGGGGCCATTGCTTATGAAGGGTGGAATTGGAGCTTTTTGAAAAGATAATTTTGAGTAATCCAATCCAAATTAAAACACTTTCAGTGCTTGCAGTTGCTACATAAGAAAGAACAGTGAAACAAAAACGTGCATGAAGTCTGGATTCTTACTGATATCAATAGTAAAACTTTGCAGATGTCTGGTCTTGCCCTCTTTTCTATACCAGCAAAGGATGTATGTGATGCCCTGAATGCTGCTATGGAAGTGCAGTATGTACAGGCTTTTAAAATTGGTACCTGTATTTTCTGTCAAAGCACAGCAGAGCAGATGCTCTTTGCCTTCTGCAGAACAAAGGTTTAATTCCTTAAGCTCTTACCTTTCTCAGACTTGTATGTGCTATTCTGTCCCATGTCACCAAACTGGAGTCACCGGAATGTAATCCTATTCAGATCTTTAAGGTTTAGCTGTGATTGTTACAACTAGGTTGTTAGGGAAGGGGAAGATGACAAGGGATAAAGGAGATACACTTAGTGTTTGAGAGGGTTGTAGGGGGAAGGTAGAGGAATGAAGTAACAAACACATTCTGCACTTTCTCTATATCCCTCGTTATAAAAAGTAACATCAGCTCCTGCAATCAGGACGTAAGTGAACTGCCTGCTTTGCTGAGGGCGGCTGGTGTCTTCAGGAACTGAAATAATCTGGGGCCTTAGTTCTGTAAGTAATAAGAGAAAATGTCTCTTCTGATGAAGGCAAAAGAGAGATGGGAGAATTTTTAAATAAAAATAATTTAAAAAACAACAACAAACGGTAGCAAGAATGAAATGCAGTACAAGTCACGGGAGAATTACAGCTAAGGCCTTACCACTGCTCTATTGCCTCCTTGGGCTGCCTCACCTTTTTGGCTATGTTTGACACCTTTCTGTTGGGCTTTGTGGTGCACAGGGGTCAAAGGGTACTGCATGTCTCAAACCACAGCAAACCCACAACATGAATTTTTATGAGGACTCTGAGGAAGGGGAGAGTGGCATTGCCCCTACTGCTGGCTGGCTGCTTGCTTCTCCAATATGCCTGAGGTTCCTGCTTTGCTAGAAAATAGCTCTGGTGGTGATTTGGATTTTTAGATTTTTTTTTCAGAGGAAACTGACAGAGGCGACTGGCTTCTGCCAAGTGCTTTAGAACCTGTCTGTAGGTACCTAACTGGAATCGGAGCTCCCTAAAAACCCTGACCTGCTCGTGGTTAGTGTGTGATATCTAACCCTCAGCTCCATGGTATCATGATCCAAGACAGGTGCTTGATAACATTGCCTGTAATCTTGTTTTACAAAAATGCATCTTTGAACACTTTATTTCTTTTTTTTTTTTTTTTTCCCCTGGTACTTAAGACTCAAAAGGCATTGATTTTGTATATTCCAAAGTAACTGTTAGTCATCACTGCTTTAAAATCTTGGATTTAATTTTACAGACTTTTTTTTTTTTTTTTTTTAATCTTGAAGTAAAACTTTCAGCATTAATTAGAATATTAATTTTGTAAATACAGGTCAGAACTTCTTTATGCTTTACATAAGGAATGAGAAAACTTCATCTCAGGGTTATAAACAGTGTTGCTGTTTCACAGACAGGAAACACTTCCAGCTGGAGTCTCTGAAATGTAAATGAGACCATTTTATCCCTTGATCTTCACAAACCTCTCACCACGTTGCCACTACAGAAGAGGAGAAAAATAATTCTATTATCACTTCCAAAGAAACCATGTGTGTATTGAAACCAGCCTAGAGCTATAAGCACACTGTTTTGTGCAATTTGTAGCATTATTTTTAATATAGATTCACCACAAATAGTAGCTTGCAGCAAAATCTGTTTTTGTACTGACTTGAGTGGAATCATAACAGGTCTGAGCTGCTACTTGTATATGAATGCATCACAGTGGCATTGACACAATTGCTACATTTGCATCTCCCAAGGGGTCCAGTGTCATCAATGTATATGTAGATATTGAATGAGAAGAACACATTATTAGAATATATGTAGATGCTGAGTAAGCAGAACATAGCTTTGAGCTGACATTCTTGTGAGTGTGCAGACCAAACCAAGGAAAAGCTTAAGTGGCCTAGGCCAATGTCATGAAATCTTACAGGTCCCTAGTAGGAGTACACTATTAGATCTTGCAATATCCTTTGATTTACTGCTTACTCATTTGCAGGTCGCTTAGTGGTCGAGTTGCAAGGTTGAAGAGCTGGACTGAGCATGGGTCCTTGTAGATATATCAATGAAGAGGAACAATCTACAAGATGGACTGTGCTATAGAGTGCTTGGAAGAGCACTACTAAAAGGACTAAATAATCTTGCTGGTGTTAGAGATCTAGTGACAAGGCTACCTTTGGTCTGAAACTACCTAAAACTCAAAGGGCTATGCAGTGGGAGGATCCACTGAGAAGACTGGAGAAACTGATATCTTAAAGACAGGTGAAAGGCTAGGGATTTTTGGAAGGAAGCACTAAAATTTTCGCCTTGTTTCCACTAGAGTCGAATTTCCTGTGGTTGGCATCAGTTATGGGACTGCTGTCTCTCACATACCCTCTGTCTTGGTATCTCTGCATTTGGAACTTTAATAATTCTCCACCAATTTAACCTGATGGATTTGAAACTGGGAATTTGGCAACCGAGTTGTGACTTCACCAAGGGGAGCTGTAGCTGCTCTGTGATAATCAAATTTAGTTTGCTTGACACATAATGGGATTATTGATTAGACACCCGCAGCTTGCCATTTCAAATCACATCTCCTCTTCATTTCCAAGGGATGATTGACATAGCCTAGCATGCTCAGCATCATTAAATGGAAACAGTTATTTACAGTGCTGCATCAGAATTTATCACTAACTCCCAGATCTGACAGAAAAGAATCACTCTGTGTGCAAGGCATTTTTATCTTGCCATTAAAAACTTGTACCAAAAACTTCAGATAAGAAGTGAAGCTGAAATTTCTTCCCAGACTACGTTGAGATAATCTCATCTCTAAAACTGAAACAGGACATACAAAGGTGTGGTTTAAATGCAAGTCCTGAAGATTCTTTGCTACCTTATGACTTATAATTGTGAATAATGCAGATGTGGATCTGAGCATACATACTCTGAGCATCGCTTCTGTGAGGAAGCTTTCTTAACTCTTACTCTCCCCATATTCCGTTACAACTTCATATCAAGGGCACCAGCAGTGGGCCAATTATAGAAACCAAACATGTGCTATGTGACTCTTCATTTAGGAATTCATAAGGCATTGCCTCCATTCAAAGGAAGTGATACTTACCACATACAGGTTTAATGTGTTTTTATTATTCTCTCCTTTTCTTGAGGGGAAAGGTGCATGTCAATGAAACTAGCAAAGGAGGTGGAGTGAAGGAGTACTGAGTGTACTGCCACTGACTTGAAGCTGTTGGATTTTTTTTTTTTTTTTTTCAATAAATCTCAAGCATTTCTTCTTCAGATCTCCTTCTGATGATTTGAAAGAGCTGAACTGGAATCCTGCCAGTCAGAATGACTTTACTTTAAAGTAGCTATGCATAAAATCATACTATTCACCCAGTTCTCTTGAACATGCTTATGCCATCTTCTGCCAATGGAGCTAAATAGCAGTAATGGGCAAAAGCTATCTTTAACCTTTTTTGTGAACAGCCTCTGTGACTTTTAGAGTACCGCTGTATGTGTGAGATGTCACTAATCCCACAGCTGCATTCATGTGAAACCAGTCTAATTCTAAACTTTATTGCAAGAAGTTTTGTGAAACTGGACAATGTTTAAAGAAAACACACAGTTAAACAGGCTGGAAAAAAAAATACATTATACAGAGAGACTCCAGGAGCTTTCAGTATTTGTCTCATCAAAGCAAAGATAAATGAGCAACTTCCTTGTAGGCTATAATTACCTCTAAGGGGAACAAAAACATTGATAATTGACAGCTTTGAGCTTGACCCCAGGAAATAACAAAATCCAGTATCTGGAAATTGAAATTTGGAGTAGAGATCAGATATAAAAATTTAACCCTGTGGTTAACTAGCTATTGGAGCAAAGAAGTTGTGGTAAGTATTCTCACCAATGATTTTAAATCTTATTTGCATACTTTGTTTTTCCTTAAAATGTATTCTTCTCCAAGTATAAATGTAAGCTTTTGGCTTGTATTTTCTTAAAGAAGAGTTCAAGAGGTTTCAAGAGCTTGCTTTTGTTTTGACAGTGAGATACATGCATATGTAATCCTGTTGAAAAGTCATTCTCCATCCTTAAGCTGCTGGAAAGGATAGGACTGTGATTGAAAGTGATAGAATCACAAAATGGTTTTGCTGGAAGGGACCATAAAGCCCATTCAGTTCCAACCCCCTGCTGTTGGCTGGTTGCCATCCACTGGATCAGGCTGCCCAAGGCCCCATCCAACCTGGTGCTGGGCACCTCCAGGGATGGGGCATTCACAGCTTTTCTGGGCAGACTGTGCTAGTGCCTTATCACCCTCTGAGTGAAGAATTTCCTCCTGACATCTAACCTGATCTCCACTCTTATCATTTAAAATCATTCCTCCTTTTACCAATTGCCTGATTTGTGACTTGAACGGGCTAAAGCCATGAAGTTGAGCAGTATATTCATTTCTACTTCTTCCCATAGGTGTGGAGCAAACCAAACTTGCTTCTGAGTCAGACTGTTTAAATTCATCTTCAATGTATTTGCTTGTATTCTGTCATGCCTGGGATTTCCTCAGCCGTATTTATATTGTACGAGGGCTGCTCTGAAAGCAATGCCTCCTATTTTATGATGCTGGCCCACAACATCAGAGGCAGATGGCAGATGTTGGTAGTGTGGCAGTAGAGGCTGAATGTACCCAATATTGTTCCCTTACATGTTGTTGCCTTGTGACAGATGGTAGCAGAGGGGCAGTCTGATGGAATGACATCCCACATGGAAGGGTAAATGAAGCAAAGGGGTATCAGTGAATTCCTCCATGGAAAAAAAAAAAAAAGGCTCCCACTGACATTCATTGATGCTTGCTGATTGTTTTTGGAGATCAAACAGTGGAAGTCAGCACAGTGAGGCAGTGGTTGGTGCATTTCAGCAGTGATAACAACATGAAAGATAAGCTGCATTCCGGATGGCCATGCAGATTATACAGATTTTTAGGAGCATGGCATGTAGGCTTCTGTTCATTGTTGGTGAAAATGTATAGCTGAAAGTGGTGACTGTGTTGAAGAGTAGTGTTTTGTAGCTGAGAATTTGCTCTAACAAGTAGTGTTACTGAACTCTTTACATCAGTTGTTCTTTCCCTGGGAATAAATAGGGGTTATTGTTCTTGAAGCAACGTACATATCTGAGGGTTGGGGTCACTACAAATCCCATATGCCCAAGGAGAATGCAATACAAAGCCTGAACTTTTTGTCACACAGCATATCTGCAAATTCAGCAAGAAATCAATCTGTTTCTGTACTCTCTGCTCTATTGTGTCTGTTTCCTGCAGGTTGGTGTACTTCTGCTTCACGTCTGACATACAGATGCTGATAGATGGGCAAGCAGGCATTCTCCTTCTTTGTCCAGTTTCCTCTGCTCTCTCCCTTCCCAATTTTTTTTTTTTTCACATATATCTATAACTGGGCAAAAATGGATCCTTTCAGTCTTTGGTCAGGGTTTATCAATAGCTATGTGCCTATGCCAAGCTCAGCAGAGTTCATGTTTTGCATTTGTTCCATTTAACAAAACAGAGCTTTTCTTTGACAGGCTTCCTACTTCCTCTGTACCATGAACCCAAAGGGGGACCATGGGTGTGCAGTTCAATCAAGGCTGTGTCTCAGCTAAACAACATAAATGTCTTCTTTAGGTTGTTCTGTTCTTCAGATGCTGCCTGAGGATCGAAGTCAAATGAGAATCATTATTGATGCAGCTGGGCTTTCACTCACTGTGCTCATTTATTAGTCTTTTCCTCTTTATAAATCTAAAACCTCCATGTGATAATATCCTACCAATATTTGACAACTGTCAAATTGTAATCCTTTTGCAGCCCTTTTCGGCTAATACGGAGCATGGGGAATCTCCTGTACAAACCTCAAGCTCAATTCTAAGTCTCTTGTAATAAGAAATATTTGCCTAATTTGTGACTAAGTTTGAACATTTTGTGACAAAGTCAAAATAATGATTTTTGATTAAATCATAAAGGTGCAACTTACCTGAACTGTGATGTGATCTTATCTTGAAGCTCTGAATTCCAAGAGCAAATGAAATGTTATTGACATCAACCCCTTGGTTTGTTTGTAGGGCAACAAGTAAGATTTCGGTCTCTAAACAATGAATTGTGGCCCTAAATAGTTGGAAACAAATTTTGTGTTGTCATCTAATTGAAATTCTTCTGTCATTAAAACTGATTTAAAATGGTAATCTGATTCCTTCTAGGAAAAAAAATATACCATTTAAAAAAAAATTTGCTTGCATTTTAAAAGCAAGAAAAGTATTTTGAAAATAGTTTTTGATAGTTGAAATGACAGATTTTACTGGCAATAAGCTGCTGCAAAATGTGAGAAATATCCAGTGGGGTGATAACGGTAGTGGGGAGCCAAATGACTGATCTGCTCTGCTTCCATTTTAATGTTAATTCAGTTATCAAATGGCATTTCTGGTGAATTTTTGGTAAAACAAAGGTCTTAAATCTGTACTCTGCTATAAAATACTCGTATTTTATAGAAGGCAGATCTTTTCTTTTTTTCTAGAGATTATATCGGTACTGCGAGATCTTTGCTGTTAGAGGAATGCACTTCTCTCTGTACAGTTGACTCCAAGACCAGACCATCATCCCAGTATTTTATTGCCCCCAACCAGTCCAATTATTGCAGATCTGCTACATTTCTAGGTAAAAAAGTTACACGACTGTCCTACTATGTAGTTAGAGCTCTTCCACATGCTGCAAAACTTGAGTGTAAAATGGAGTCTGATGTATAATCAGTGTTTTTGTGTTACATTAAGATTGTTGTTTTTCTCCGTGTGCATTATTTTATCTGACACTGTATTGGCCAGGTTACCAAGTCTTAGATGTTCCTTCACAGTTCCTTGAGCATTTCTTGCTCCCTTACACTGTCCTGAATTGCTTGATGTTACCAGTGGAGATGAGCAAATTTGGCACACAGTTGTTGCAAGGATAACAACATAATAGTACAGAATCCATAAGAGGTAAACTGGCCATGAGGGCCCAGCCTGATATCAGTGAATTCAGTAGCAAATCTGCCTCTGAAAATGATGGGCCTCAATCTGGACCTTTCATGAATTTTAGTCAGATAGGGGATTTCTTCAGTGAATCCGCAGGAGGTGCTCGGAAAGTGTGCTTCTGATGCGTTGCCATCACTTGGCTTCCTGCACAAGTCTCAGCTCATCTCTTGCTGCTTATCCTCTGAAACAAGGTCACTGCGTGTTGTACAAAGTGAAAGAAGCCCTTCTGAATGACTTATGGATGATTTAGGTCAAACCTAAATGCCATTCCAGACAGCCTGTCTTTCAATTCCTCCCAGCAGGCGATCACAGATTTCGAGGACACGGTGTGCCTATCAGTTCTTGCACCTATACTAAGAGCATTCCCTTCCAGCTTTTTTCCCCCAGTTTTTAGTTACTCTAATTAACATACAAGCCAAGAGGCAGTAATATTTTAGTGGGGTTTTTTTGTTGCCTTTTTTTTTTTAACTTTGAAATTCATTTGATGAAGAGTTCTTTATGCTGCCAGTCAGAAGTAAAGGTTCCTTTTCTTCTGTGTAGACTTTTCTTTTTCCTTTCATTTGCCTTAAGAAGCTTCGTGAGGCTTTTTGACCTTGATCTTGTTGCCTTCCTTTCTTTTCAAAGGGTTATAAAACAGCTGTGACATGCAAAAAAAAAAAAAAAAAAAAAAAGTCTGCAAGAAACCTGACTGTCTTTCCAGCCAACCTTGGCAATGGGAGCAGAAGAGTGAGATTAATTTTATCTGTATTGGGAAGAGTTTTCTCCAGTAGTGCTGGGCAGCTTGTGGGGCTACAGACACTTGGTCATTTGGCTCCACCTTCCGGGAGAAGACAGAAGTAGCAGAAGTCACTTGAGCTGACATTTTGCAAGTCCTGTCACACATCATTTGTTGGTCTTTTATTACTCTTCATTAATGCTTCCATGCAAACTCTCACTAGATACAAACTCAGTGAGAAACCTTTTGCTTTTGTGGTGGCTTTTTAATGGGAGCAAGAAGTCAGCACAGAAGAAAAAGTGCAGAAAATCAATAGCTTTTTTGTTTTCCAAGGCTAAGAAAGACAGTTATTGAATGTTTGACTTGCAATTTAAGTGATAGAAAAAAGCAGAGCTCAGGTAAATGGCTTTTTGATTCCTGTACAGCTTTGCAGCTTTAGCTCTGATTCTGGTTCAGGCAGCATATTGTTTGTTCTCTGTTGCTGGAACTTTGAGTGAGAAAAGGTGATATGGCATTATTGCCATGGCAACTATCAAGTGACTGCAGTGGCTGTTAAGAACACATTTGGTTCGGAGAAAGGTTTTTGACCATCATTTTCCTTCCATGCATCACCCAGAACTGTGGAGCAGCTAGCCAACCTATAGTCATGTTCATTATCCAGGATTTATTTCCAATTTTTTGTTGACTCTTTGAGTGTACCCTTTTCCACAATTGCCAAAGCCTAAAAATCTCTCCAACCACATCTCCTAAGAATTTTCTCTCTGAAAACTTTCCACTTAATCCCCTCCTGGGGTGTCAGTGGGGTCCAGTACAGCTTCCCAGCACTTGGATCTGGCGTTGGTAAAAGTAGCAGCTGGCCCTTAGCCATGGCCAGCAGCCATGTGCTGCATCCCTTTGTCTGCTGCTTGAGTTGTGCTCAGGGTTTGCTGAAGGGTATATGCGGTATCTGTTGTGTTGTAGGTGGTAGGCTGTGGTTTTCCAAGTGGAGTTGTGAGCTGTGTGCAACAACTGTTGTGTGCACACCATGTTCAAACCAGCAATTGTGTCCTGCCAGGGAAGCAGAGGCTAAGTGTATGGAAACTGTTGAGTCACGCCCTGAACCACTGATTGAGCACCTGGGGAAAGGACTCGGTCAGCCCTGGTAGCACAGGTGAAGGCAATTGAGCTGTGACTGGAAGGGGTGGAACCGGGCTGTACCTCTCTTGGACTCCATTCAAGGGCTGACTGCTACTGGGGAAGGATCTCCGGTTGGAGATCCCTCCTTTATGGAGCCTAGATCTTCAGAATTAGGTGAGCACCTTTCTTTTTCCTTTGTAACATTGTTCTGTTTGTGCTCATCCTTTTGCTGTCATGCTCCTGTATTGCCCTTCTATTGTGTTAGTCTTTCTGATTGTAACACCAAGGTACCGAGAGAGAAGAATGAATTTTCAGTTTGTTGGGAAGCATGTAGCTTTTATGGAAACGAATAGAAGGCATTAATTTCGGAGTAATCTGTGTAGTTGTCATGAGCACACTTGATGTGATATGGGAATACTTGAGTAAAGAAAAAGGAATTTAATTGTAAAAGCTACCCTGCTGGAGGTGGAGTGGGGCAAGGAAGCAGAGTGGGTACACTGCAGCTGTTCTCAATTAGTGAGAGAACAGGTGGGGCTTGCTTCTCTTTTTGGCAGGGAACGTGTGGAGTGGTGTGTGGAGAACATAGCTATGTCATCAAGGTAAGGGAGACATGGTTTGGGGCAGGCTGCTTTTTGTTACTCCTTTCTCAATTTTTGTTTTTTAATTATTCGTTTGTGAATCTTTAATTAAATATTTGGCTTTTGAGTGTGTGTGGATGGTGACTTGCTGTTGGCTGGGAGCTCCTAGAGTTATCTGCTGATGTCTGGCTGGCCCAGCCCATGGGTGGGCCTGGGTATTCCCAAATGTGGAGTACGGTTGGTATCCATTCTTTTCTTACAGTAGCGATAACAAGGACTTGGGAAAGAGCAGTTCTTTGTGTCACCAGGTATTTATCAGTGCTAAACTGTTCAGGCTATTGTGTTCAAGAGACTTAGCTCTAAAGCAAGTATATGGGAATTTTGAAGTATTAAACCAGAACTCATTTCTGATAAAAATCCAGTGGTTCTTTATATTTGATTTCCTTCCTTGAGTTAAGAGATGGGGCTAAATGGTTAGTGCACTTTTAGATAATCTAGTTAGGTTGTCTTAGTATCACAGTTTAATTTCATGCAAGCAATATATACTTTTCAGGTTACATGCTTATAATATGCTTGTAATGTTTAATATGTTTGTAATGTTTACTTTGTGTTTATTGCATCTTTTTTAACATTCTTTAGTTAGTGTCCTGCCATAGATGGGAAGGGCACCTCTTTGTTTTTTATGTATCTATTTCACAAAAAGTGAGTTTTCCTGAAAGCTTTTGCTGTTGACACGATAATGTCATATTGTCTGAGATGAAGGCAATTAATCAGATAGAATGCACTTAATCATAAAAATCTTACTTTGTCTGAAGAACGTGCTACCTGAGAAACCTTTGATTTAGAGTAACTGAATTGCTCTTTGGTGGAAAAGAAGTTACCCACACAGACTCCTCAAGCAGTGCTGGCATGCAGGTGGCTGCTTCTTAGTTCAGTCTTGTAATTAGCACTTCTAGTAGTGGTCCTGCTTGTTTGAATCCTTCTGCCGCTGACTTGAAGAATAACTACTTTTTCCACAAAATCTGGTAAGGTAAAAATCTGCAATGGTCTGAAAGAGGGAGTTGATTTCTTTGGCTTGTGGTGAGGTCAGCTTTCTTAAGAAGTAGAGCCAGAGGATGGCTTGCTAAGAGCTAAAGAAACATCAAGCTGATGGGAATATCAGGGCTTGTCTAGAGTTAGAATTGTAAATGCAAGTGAAATTTTAGAGATAAAATAATGTATTTGCAGAATACGGGTTCCATCTTCGTTAGGCTGCAGTTAATAAAGTAGTACGCACGATGTAATTTGAATCTTTTAGAAGCGGTGTTGTAAGTTCTTTATTTAGTGGGGCTTGCCTTTGTCCTACCCTGTTTCCTGGTTAAATACTTATCTACTATAAACTTCGGTCGTTTCTTCATTGGGCTATCTTTTTCTTTTTTCTTCCCCTTTGTATATTACTTCTGTAATGTACTTCTTTTTTTCTTTATTGGTTAGTTTTTCAGGTAAGCCTAGAATTTCAGCCTAAAACTTACAAATGGATTTGTTCTTAAAAATTGCAATATCTGTCAGAAAGACATAGGCAGTTGAAGATAGCAGTTGCGTTTCCTTATCTGAGATTCCCTGATCTTCTCAAAATTAACCTTGTTCAGTTAGAACTTTGAAGTTGTCTACTTACACCTTATCCCATCCAGCTGATCTCACAGCACTGCTCCCTTATACTTATCTTTCACCAAGTCAGGAGTATTGAAGGGTGACTGCTATTGCTGTGTGGGTAGCCATAGTTTCAGGGAGAAAGCTCGCTATGGGCAAGAAGGGCACTTAGGGGCAGCTGGTGTTGGCAGTGAGTTCCCAGAGATGGATCTTGGGTACCAGCTGTGGATGAAACTGCTAAACCTCTGGGGTCCTAGGTACTTTCACAGTGTATCCTCTGACTAAGCCTAAACAAATTCCAGGTGCTACTTCGACAAAAATGAAGAGCTCCCTTACAAAGGCCCCCAGAGAACAATCTCTTGCATGCACCTGCATTAGATAGCCATTTTAAAGTAAAGCTAGTGAGTTTTGTTCTTGTAAATAACAGTATGAAGCAGAAAACTGTAGGCAACCTTAACAGTAGCTCTTAACTGCCTGTAATAATTATTTTATATGCACAGGCATAAACATTAAGTGCTGAAAGAAACTGAATAATGCTGCTATAGAAACACAGTAGTTGATAGAGCTTGCTTCATTCATGGGACACATTTACCCTACAGCCCCATTCTGGAAAGTGCCAGGATATGCACTGCAACTTCTGCGGTGTTGTATAGACTTCTGGGCCATGTGGAGTGTTCCTGGCCATTCCCATGCTTCAGGGCAGCTGTATTCTGGCACATGGTGCTTCATCATCTTCCTGTGCTGGGGACTCACTGAAGCTACTTTTTATTCCTTCATCCCAGTACATACATAAGGATTTTCCTTCCAAATGAAAAGAAGCCATGTAGGGACATGGGACACTTGAACTAAAGCTGTGTCCCTTGGGCCATATGCTCTGCTTGCTGGCATAGCCTGCTGATGTGTGGTACCTAGTTCCCCTTTATCTGCTGTTGTGTTCTCTGTTAATACAAAAAAACAGGTCAGATGGACTGGGATAGGCGGGCTTGCATTTTACTCTCATGTACTCCAGACCTCTTGACAATAGGGGGAGGGAAAAAAAAGACAAGACAAATTGGCAATGACAGTCAAATACCTAGCCCAGGCATGAACCAAAGTGGATGAGGCAGTAGCTGAGCTCTCTGCAATTGTTCCCATTGCACCGTGTTGGACACATCAAATCAGACAAAGCTTACCAGCAGTGAGCACTTGACTTATTTGGTTTGCTTCAAGTGACCTTACAGTAATAACTGTCATGTGAAAACACATGTGCAGCATTTCTCATTCCCAATTCAAACCCTTTATCCACATGCAGCAGTAAAATATTTTGGTTTGCTTCAGATGGTTAATGATCAGAGTAAAGGGTTTTAAAAATGGATGAAGTGTAGGCTCTCCCACCTCTTGGCTCAGTGATGCTACCAAGAAGTTGCCTGTGTCCTGAATATGTCGTTTTGGGGGGGGTTAGTTATAGTCAATACTGTGTGTAGGTGTGGGAAAGCACAAAGGCTTACAGAATAGGCACCAGGATAGGAATCTCTCAAGGGGATAATCAGGGATGCAGCCATTTCAAGTGAACTGAGAGTGGACGTTGGTTGTTTGTTTCTGTTTTGCTCTGCTTCACTGTCAGGGTTGCTTTCTGGACTAGATGCTTCTATTAGCAAGACTTCCACATTTTTGTTCAACACCTTTGTTTAAAAAAAATGTCAGCAACAAAAAAAGCTAGCAGATCTGTGAGGTAAGACTTTTTCCTACAAAAAAGCCATATATTATACTTACCTGTGTGTCTATTGTGTCTTCAGTTATGCTTATTTCACTTAACTGAACTGATTCCATCAGGGTAGCAGATATATTGGCTTTTAATTCTCTGGATTTTAATTTTTTTTTTATTTTATTTTTTATTTTTATTTTTTATTTTTTTTTTTTGGAGGGGGGAAACATGTTTTTCACCTGCCTACCCTTGACAATAAGCAATCTTATAATTATCCTTTTACTTGAGATTTCATCTTACAGATGAGATGACAAAAAGACGTAGGAGAAGGTCTCTGTTAGGAATATGCTTCAATATTCCCAAAAGGTTCCAAATGGAGCTGTTTTCTCTGATCTTCGTTGTGATCAAATGGCTTTTCTAACATTAGGCCATGTTAGAGTTCATACTTTCTGAATGACACAAATGTCCTGTGCCTCAGGCAGTGCTCTGAGACGCAGGAACTACAGCATCGAGATGCAGGATTAAGAATGAGCTGATGTTTGGACTGCAGCTCCCTAAACCTGTTTCAAAACATCCCTGCTAGATGGAGCTGAAGTGGAGACAAATGCATCTGAAATGCCAGTGGGCTCTATAGGAAATTGGGGGGTGCATATGCCAGAGGTTACCCAGCCTGGGGACAGCACTTAGAACTCTGCTGGCCTCATTCTGCCCAGAGCAGTACACTTAAATCAGTGAGCCCTTGAGCTCTGGTACTGTGGCAGCTGCCCCTTCAGTTTGTGGTGTGCAAACCCATGCCTACCAGATGCCCACCTCAACCACAGCTTTGTAAGATTGACTGGAAGGCAGCATGAAAGCAATTTGATTTATTAACTGATTTGACTGTGTGTTTTATTTACTGTTTACAAGAGGGGAACAAAAATGATTTCACAAGAAATTTTTCGCTCAAATTTTTCTGTAAACAACAGTAAGTGAATATAAAAATTTTATTGGTTAATATTTGTATTCTTTTTCTTTGTAAGAATATGTATCTTGAGGATATAACCAATTCTACCACTTAAACTACTGGAAAAGTGAAAGTGGTTCTACCTTTAGAAACATTTAGAAACAGGATTATCCTCTTCAAGCTTTATTCTTTTTCTGTTAAACCCACTGCAGCACTTTTGAATAGTTAAATTCACAGGGCTTATGCTGATATGTATTTTATAAATCGTTGTATGATGTTACTAGCTCAAGGTGAATAGGTAAGTACTTGGATATTGGGAGAGGAGGCAACTCAAACCTGCTGATACACAGTGATGAAATCTGTACTGATTGTTACTACCCAGGAAGTGCTTCTAAGGGACTACTTGGAAAGGATTGGAAGGAGAAGCACCATTGTTGAACTGGGTATCTAAACAGCAATTTGTTGAATGTCTGCAAAAATTCTTGTAATACATAGTATGCTGTTAGGTAACTTTTTTCTGGAATGCTTGGCTTTGGCCTGCTTTGGAGATGGGGGGGATCTTTTGACACCAAAGCAGATGATGGGAAGGTTCCCGGCACAGTAAAATCTTTGCCTACATGAGCACCTCAACTTACATGTGTGCTTCAACTGCCTTCCACTTCTGTTCATTCATGTGTGAAAATTGAGTACAAATAGGTTTGAAGATGAGTTTGAGCTGGCACTTCTCACTTAAACACCATTTGCTTGTGTGTTGGAAAGTAGGGAGGACTCGAGCTCTGAGCAGAGAGCTATCCCACTGTCTTGTTCACCTCAGAACTCATCTTTTAGCTTCATCGTTCTGCTTTTTAAGGATTCTAAGTGCTTGCAAATAGCATTCCCCATCTGTAGATTTGGGGAAAGCAAATGTGTTTTAAAAAATTATAGCACAAATTTACATGAGAACAAGTGATTGACTGCAGTGGTGCTCCAGCTGTTGTTTTTAGGTCAGACCTTTTACTGGACTTGCTGTTGCAGGTCACTTTGTATGCTTTGTATTACCATCAGGCTTCAGTGTATATCTCTATAGTTTTGGATTACTCATTTCCAAGCTGTTTTTATGCTCTGGTGGAATAGAGATTGTCTTTTAGTTTTTAAAAATTAATTTAGAAGTTTGAGAAGGAAAACCAGTAAATGAAGGAAGGAAATAGAATGGTGGCATTTTGGACTGATGATGAACTCTGTAGAAATGCAGTGGGCCAACTGACATTTTGTTACAGAGCTGTCTGGGAGATCTGCCAGTGTGGAATTATAATAGTCAATCTGGAACTGACAAGATACATGGTCTGGTGTTTGCAAGAGAGAACAAGATTTAGATTGTGGATAGAAGCCTTTATCACCTAATTCCAATGTGAATCAAAAGATGAATTGGAAGTCCTTTCGTAAGGACCAACTAGTTTTCTGCCAGCTAGAGCAGGAATTTACATAAGCTTCACAAGAGACATGATGCCATTGCAAGTATTCATAGTTTTTTAGGAACCAGGCGATTATCAGCAGCTGGTTTTAAGAATCTGATCCTAAAAGCCTCACAAATGCCAAAGCAACAGAGTATTAGGTGTGCACAGAGAGCAAAGAATCTAATCCTTGTCTAGCTAGAATTTAATGTTTCTGTGACAACGCCATCTAAGAGCATAAAAATCCTGGATGCTTAAAGTGAAAACAATGAGATCTGAAAATAACGGAACCTGAAACGGCATCAGAATTTTCAGCAATTTTGCATTGCACACGGTAAGAACAGAGTGGTCTGAATACTGACCTGGTACAGGTGGTAAATGAGAGGAATTGCTAGGGAAAAATTGTTTTGGGATGAGATTGTATCTGTTTCAGATTTATTAAAAAAAAAAAAAAAAAATCACACTGCAGCTTCAAAACATGAATTGTCTGCTATGGAGGAATTGCAGTGGGAGTTAAATGAGATGCAGGTTAGCACAGACTGACAAGTCTGAATTCTCTGTATTTTCTGTGGTTACTATTCTAAAACTTGGAACAAGAAGTATGCTATTTCAAGAAATTTTTAATTTGCATCACAAAACAGTCTCATACTTCTCCACCCGTGAGCATATTGCTTTTTCAAGTATATATTCTAAACCTCTCACAGCTGGATAGACAGAAATGGGATAAATTGTCATCATTGAGTCTTGTACTGCCTTAGCTATTCCTGCAAAGCAAATTGGTCTGAAGGTGCTGTGGGGGAAGAAAGTTGTGAGTAAGGTCTGACAGCCTGCCTGTATGCAATGTTCAGTAGGCAGCAGAGCTCTTGGGCATGAGCGTGTTGGGTTGGGTGTCTGTAAAAAGAATTTTCTGAAGGGATTCTCTCATTTGTAGTGGGGAGAAAATTGTGAAATGTAAGATTAAAACGAGTTGAATGGCAAATGTCTATAGACCCACCAATATGCAAATAGGCAGGGAAATAGGTTTTGTTACTGGAAACAGTATCAGCTTCTCCATTGTTGGCTTTTTTTTTTTTTTTTTTTTTTTTCCTATTGCTGTCTGACTTTTCTCTTTGTACTCTGAGAATAGGAATGTTTCAGGTTTTGGATTCAAGAAAATTAGTTTCTGATACTTTTCTGAAGGTAATTTCTTTCACCATGAAAAAGGTGTCTTTCATCAAAAATAGTGATTTATGTGTCCTGGCTTGTTTTGTTTTCCTGGGGTGGAGGAGCAGGTGATGTTGAAGTAAATAGCCAGGATAGCCAATGAGCCACAACTGGCAAACAGTTGAGTCTGTAAGGGTAATCTGGGGATTGCTTAACTCGATTTCAGCTGTCTCCAAGCTTTCTAGGCAGCATGTTCCAATTTTCAGTCACCCTGACTATCACAAGTTTGTTCTTGTGTTTTAATAGTTTTTTACTCTTTGTCCATTGGAACTCATTTTATTTTTTGTTACTGGATAACAGTAGTGTTCATGTAAACCTTCTCCAGGCTAAACCAACCCAGTTCTCTCAAACTCTCCTGTTATTTCAGGTGTTTCACTTCCCTGTCCATCTGTGTGGTCCTTGCTGGATGTGCTCCAGTATGCCTATATCTGTCTTGAAAGGCACCTAAGAGCAAGTCTTTGTTCTGCAGGAAGAATGATAAAAATCTGGAGGCACTCTTTGCAGGCACTAAAACGGATTGTTAAATCTTGGTTGTCAAAACTGGAGTTGGAGGAAACTAAATCAGTAAATAACTGCCATCTCTAAATCCCAGTGCACTTGTAGAACTTATGTCTTTCATTAATATTCCTAAATGATACCTGAAAAATTTCTCAGGAGAAGAGATGGGGAAAGACTGAAGGGAAAAAAACAAAACAAAACAAAGCTCAACCTATTCTTATGAGTTTGATACCTTTTCTAGTTGTTATTGCAGTACTAAAAGAAAGTTACAGAATGCTTACCTTGTTATTTTCAGAATGTTAAAATTTAGACTGCTAGGTAATATTACTACTGGAGTTAAATAGTTGATCATATGTTCACTTGAGGAAACCGATATTACTCCCTGGGCATGTGAGCTGTAGAAATATTGGAGCAGTGAAACCGAAGATTGGATTCTGAAAAGTGTGCAGGTTCTAACGATTGCCATAAACAATGCAATTGGGGGAAAAAAAAAAAAGGCAGCTTCTTGAAGGCATAAAAATGAAAGCTAAGCTTTATTGAAAATCTATTCTGAATGACTTCATTATTTGAAAAGAAAAAGCTGGTAGTGATTTCATGTTAACTAAACAGTGTAAGCAAAATATAAGTATTTGGATAGCATTTGAACACAAAATTCTCTTGAAGGGAAGTCAAAGTGCTGTCAGAACAGGAAAGTTCTGCCTTTTGAACGTGGGTTGTAAGATGATATTTTTTTGTTGTGCCCTTGAAGTACCCCAAAATTCATAAGCACTGCCTTGATAATCTCATTGGACAATAGGAGTATTTTGCAGATTTGTTGGTCTACAATGCCAGAGGTGGATGTTGGATAATGACTTGAGGAGGAGCAAGCAGGTGGGGCAGGTATGATTTGTGTTGAGCTAATTAGTTGGAGAGGAGCCCAGAAAAGTCTAGAAGGAGCTTTGGTGTTAGGAGACAGCGTGATGTGGTTTCCAGGTCTTAGGAAAAGTACTTGTATTTTGAGGAAGAGTGTAGGATCAATGGACTATTACAATACTGACATCTTCAGCAGAATGATTGCCTCTACTGCTTTGAAAAATAAAAATAAAAAAGGGGAAAAAAAAAAAACAACCACACGCATCCAAGCTATAGTTCTCAATTTTTATGGTAATTTCTCCATTTTACAGCAGTTATAGGTGGCAGTGTTTCTTGAGTACACTTCAGTGGCTCGCAGGCTGTTACAGGTAGGAGAATGAATGGATGGTTGAAACAGTTATGTGATTCAGCCTTGTTTCTTTCCATTTTCTGGGAAGAACAGTGCTTGAATAGAGGAAGAATCAAACAGCAGGCGAAATAATTAAATGGTGCAGATGTCAGAGCTCTCTCCAGCACACTCAATCTGAGAGTTTCATTCTAAGATTTCCTCAAGGCTTTTTTTGTTTGTTTTCATTTGGAGTATTCCTGTGGATTTTTTTCTCTGGATTTTTTTTTCCTATTTGTTCCCTCTACCACACAGTGATATTCACATAAATTGACCCGTTTCTAGATGATTTCAGTTGATTTTGTTAGTATGTTTTCCCTTCAATTTTGAGCTTTCTATAACAGATGCTTACTAGTAATATTAGACTGAAAAAAAAAAAAAAAAAAAAAAATCCTGTCATGCTTCATTCTTTGTTCTAAGAAATGATGTTTTCATGATCAATTGATAGAAGGAAAGTAAACAGTGTGCGAGATCCCCTTGCTGTTCTCAGTGGACATTACTTCTTGTCTTCATCATTGGTATATGCAGATGGCTTTGAATGAGTAAGAAGATGTAAAATTGAGAAGTTTTTTCTTCCCTTTGAAATGTTTACATTGGAGATGGGGCCTGCTCTGACATTAGTCCGAACAGAAAGGAAATTTCTGCCTAGTGAAAACATGTATGTGTTCCAAATTATTTCCTGGAAGCCTTGTTTGCTATTTGTGCATGCACCTAGGCGTTACTTGTTCCAGATATGTGAGAGCTAAGTCAAGGTCACCATGAGCGCTTTGTAGAGGGATGACCTCCCTTCTCTATAGAGATGATTTCTGATCAAATGATAGCTCTTCATTTTCATCTTTCAGGAAGCTGTCATTCAGGTCCAATTTAAGGCTGTTGCTTATTGCTGTAGTTGCTCTGCTTGTTCCTTGCTTTGATATTGTTCATACCAGCTGGCTGTGCTGGTGCCAGACAGCAAGATGTGCTTCTTTGAAGGGACAGATCTTTCTGGTTTTGCACCATTGCCCAGCAAGCTTTGCTGTGAAAGGAAGGGAAGCAGCTGCTAGAGCAGCACTGCTGACACCTGGGTGTTGTGCTGCACAGCAGAGAGGGTGTCCAAAACTTGCTTGTTCAGAGGTAAACGGAAGTCAGTGGAATGATTCAGTACAAATGAAATAAGAATGGACTTCCTAATTTATCTTTCCCAAACAGAAAGTCTCCAGCTCCCTGGAGCAATGCCTCTTCCTGATGTTGTGGTGGCAAATGGTGAAGGCAAAACCCACTTCTTTGTTTTTGTTAGTAGTGCTGTTCTGCAGCATCAAACGGTCCTTTTTCTTAGCACCAGGAAAGCCTTTTGCTTTCAGTGAGCATGTTAAGTAATAGCTTGATTTTTAGAGAAGGGATTCCGCTAGGTGGAAATGAAATAATCCAACTTTCATCTGGGACATGGTAGAGCAGTCTAAATGCTGGAATTAAATACATTTAAGCCATTCAATATTTTAGAGGGTTTTTTTTGCCTCGGACAGGCAGACCATTAACAATGTGTTGCCACAGCAACAGGAGTCCAGTGCTTTTTTTGGGATTCAGCTGACAATGTTTTGAGTACTATTTTCAGCTAAGTGCATGTAAAATAACAGCAATTCGTAGAAGCTGTAATAGCTACTTTAAATGCATTTATGCCTGAAGAGATTTACGTGTGTATGTTCCTTTAAACCGATCCAAAGAGTTAAGAAAATTGTCTTAAGAGTCGTTACCAAAATATCTAGACTATTACAACGCTTAAAATTTATGAAAATAATCTTTTAGCAGTCTTTAGTTTTATTTATTATTTGCTTAATATCATGTACTTAAAATCTTTTTTTTTAACTACTGATAAAATGTAGAACACCGAGGTCTGTTAAACATTCTAAATTATTTTTGGTCACGTAAGAATGATCAGTGTGCTATTTGCACAGTGCAGTTTGGCACCCACCTTCACTGAAGAAGCAGAAATGGGTCAGAAATGCAACATCCTCTTTGGTAATTGAACTATTCAGGTATTCGTTGTGGAGCTAATGATCTCCCTTGTGGTTTTCACACCTACAGCCTGTTACAAATACTGTGAATGCCTTTTAAGCTGCAATAAATTTTTCTCTTGCTGGGGATGCTTGAAAAAATAAAGTTACATTTTAACATTCTAATACTAGATTGATCTAAGTTTCTTCAATGTACTCAAAGGTTTGCTTTATTTTATATTTCCATTTGACTGAGGAAGAGCCAAGTTCAACAAAATACACAGTGTTGGTGTAAGGTCTGAGAACCTGTGAGTTCCCGAAACTGAGTTTGATGGAATATCGAAGGTTGGAAAAGACCTCTGAGGTCATCTAGTCCAGCCATCACAACAATGCCCACTAACTGTGTTGCTAAGATGCAAGTGCAGGAAAACTAAAGAAGATGAGGGTGTGAGAAGGCTTGCCCTGGTGAACAGACATTAGCATATTGGATCTGGAGTGTACTGCAAGGGTTGTTTTCTGTGCTGTTTTAGGCACTGTATTGTCACAGCAGTCTGGGGACTGAGAGGCTGACCTTCTGTGAGATGGTGCATTGCTCTGCAGTTGAGTATATGTGTTGTTAGGAGACTCCTAACCCAGGAGACTTGCATTCGCAGCCATTTTGACAAACCCATCTTTATTGAGCTGATTGGGAAGAAGTGTGCCGAATTACTGCGTGTAGGTGTGTGAAAGCGTAACCACACCTTTGGAGTCAAGATGTGTTTGGCCATTTTGACTTGCAAAGCCTTGGTAGTAGGTGCTCAGATTAGATTTGTGGGATTTCTTTTCTCTTCTCTTGCAGCTTCCATTAACCACTTTACAGGCAGAAGGGATGTTATTCTGAAATTTGGTAGCACAAAGCTACCTCATTTGGTAGCAGTGGCAGCTGTGCTGAAGACTCAAAGTCCAGCAGAAGTCGATGTCTCAGGATTTACTAATTTTTTTTTTTTTTTTTTTTAGCTCTGTCTTGAAAGTAGTGCAGCTTACTACAAGCTATTTTAATGCTAGGTTGGACTCAATTAGAATATACTGGAGTCATGTCACTGCTATAGAAGACCACAGCTACAGAAACTGCCCAAGTTAATTGAATTAAGCAACTAACAGAGAGAGTAAGATTTCTGTATAAGCAAACTGCGCAGAACAGAAGCATTCTTCAAGAAAACCTGACAGACAAGGATGTCTGCATAAAGGAAATTAAAGAAAATTGATTTTCACTATTGTTCTTAAGATGGCTGCATAGGATCCCTTTGGGTAAAGTATTCTCTGAGCTCCGTGGTACTTCTTGATGTCACTGCAAGGCATTAACATATTTCAAGGAAGATGGTGTTTAAGCTGAGGGAGCAGCTCAGGCTCTGAACAGTCACATCTCATTCCTGAAATCTGAGAAAACTAAGCAGCATAACACACTATGAGCACAAGAGAGTATGAAAGGTGATAGTTCTGTTTAAGCAGGGACAGGACTTAGCGATTTTTCCTGTGTCTTTCTGCTCCTCCAATTAACTTTTCCATAAGTTCAGAGGTAGAGCCCCTCCTCGGGATGATGTTTGCCATGCATTGCATGAGCCTCATCCTTGTTCATCTTGTGTTGTTCCAGATCGGTGTTGAATTGCACTGCTTTCAATACCTGTAAAATGGCATATATCAGAGGGTCCTTGTAGATTTGTTAGCTCGTGATTATCCCAAAATTAGCTTTACTAAATAGATAGCATTCCCTTCCTGACTTTTGTTTTAGCCTCTGATTTCTAAATAATTATCAAGAATAATGGTGAAATAAATACTAAATCTTTAAGCAAGTCATCCTTTGAAAGGACAGGCCTTTCCTTTTTGAGGAAGAAAATGTTCAGTTGCAACATCAAACAGAGAACTCAACTGATTGAGTTCCTAATACTTGAAAATACATCAAAGACTCATAAACGTATAATCTTCATATTTTATTCATGAGCTTTCTTAGAAGGAAGTGCTTCAGTGTCAGTGAGTTTACAAGCAAGGCACAAAGGATACTCCAAAAATAATGTTTTCTATTTATTTCCATGGAAATTACAACCAATACAAAAGCACAAGAATGCTGTTTGAGAGAGTAAATTCTCAAAACATTTTTTTCAACACAATCATCATTAGCTATACATTTTTGTCAGTGATGAACATGAGCCTTCATGCTGTGCTAATAAAAATCTATACCAGCATAGGTGATTTGTTGTCACTGTAGTCACTGATGAAATGCACCCCCCCACTACTTCACTATGCTCACATCTGCTGTTTGCTCTCCAGAAACATTCAGCATGTGTCATGAGTGTCAGTGCGTGCCATTTTTTTTTTTGGTTGGAGGAATTCAAGGCCATTCCTTTGCTCCATACACACTTCTGTGTCAGATGCCGTTCTGTCAGACTGCCCCTCTGCTGCCATTTGTTACATGGCAGTGACATGTAATGGAGTATTGGTGGGAAAGTTCAACCTCTGCTGTTGTACCACCAACATCCACCTCTGACATTGTGGGCCAGCATAGGAGGCATTGCTTTCAGAGCAGCTTTTGTATACATGAAGCTCTGTTTTAATGAGTGGTAGGGAAACCCACTGTATGAAATTGTCATAATACTGACACGGAGGGAGAGATTCTATGACTGAATTAGAATGTTGTGTAACCACTAACCACTCGGATGGCTTGCAGCCCAGGCCTGATATACAGCAAGCTGTCTCTGTGAGGAGGAGTCATCAGGCAAGGCTTCAGTGCCTTAAAAATAATAAAAAGCACAACCACCACCAAGATATTACTGCAAGGATATCTTCATCATAAAGTATCTGTTCTTTATGAATCTCAGTGCCAGTGCTGACAGAGCTTGGAAGCTGAATTTTACATAAATACAACCCAAAGAAATATGTGTGTCCTTCGTTGAGCATGGCACAATTTTTGACCAACGTTTTTGGGGAATTCTCTTAGATTGGCAGATAGCTAGTGGTCTGGTTCTTGGATCTCTTCTCGTACTTGAGTTTGTGTGAAATTGTTATCCTCTTTGCAGAATATTCCTGCTGGCCCTGTGTAATTATAGAATGGCTGAAATTGGGAGGGATTTTAAAGCCCACCCATTCCCAAACCCCTGACATGAGCTGGTTGCTGCATCAGCTCAGGCTACCTGGCACCTCATCCACACTGGCCTTGAGCCCCTCCAGGATGGGGCATCTGCAGCTTTTCTAGGCAGTCTGTGCCAGTACCCTGTTTGTGTAAGGCACCTTGAGGTGGTCCTGAATGCAGGTGCTGTGCAATGCATCTGATTTCTTCTGAGCAGGTTCTTGCATCCTTAATTTGTTGCTTGACAGCTACAAGGTCTATGTGCTCCGGCTTTTCAGGAAGGAGGCTTTAGGGCAGCATTATTAAAAGGTTACCTAAACTGGTCTTAGTCTCCCGTCCAAGACTAGATAAGAAGTTTCTTTCTCCCAGCAAACACACTTGATCTGTTGTTACAGATATTCAAAGAGACTCCAGCCTTCCCAGTTGTTTCTCAGTCCTGCAACTAGCAATGAGGAAAAAGCTTTCAAACTTGAAATGGAATGGAACTGCTAGAAGGAAACTCTCATTGCTCTTTCTTCTGCTGATTTGGATTATGCTTAGCCTGTCCAAAATCTGTTAGTGGAGTTAACTGGAATACAGGGGAATAACTTCACTGGGAGATTCTATCTGCATCTTTTGTTTTATTCATTAGTTCTGTCCATTGTGGTTAGTTACCGTACTGCCTTTTCGTGGCTTTTGGAGAGTATATATTCTTTATGATATTTTGAAACATGCTTGGTTGTTTCTCTGTAGTGAGTTCTAAAAGATCCAACTATGCCCACCTCGGTCCACTAAGCTTTAAGAATTTTAGGGGCTAAAAACAAGTATTGTTGGCTGAGATGGTCAGACAAGTTTTCCTGATATTAATGCTTCTCTGGAAGAACTGTCAAGTGCCTGCTGCCTCTTCCTTAGCAGCTTTTATCAGGAATTCGAACATGAGATTCTTCTTTTTCCACTCAAACGTGTTCCTTTGGCAGAGAAGCCTTCAAATTCTTTTTCCTATTTGTTGGACTGATTTCTTTGTTTACCTTAAATATTTTCTTTTTTCTACCATTTCAAAGTCTTTTCTCCTATAACAATGTTCTAAAAATTCGGAACCAAGTAATTAATTTCTGCTTACCCTTGTATCCTCAGGGAATAGCGAATTTCAAGATGTGAAAGTCTCTATGCTGCTTTTTTTTTTCTTTACCATTTATTCTGCTGCACTGAGAGAAATTGAGATGTTAATGGACAGTACAGATGCAAATGTAGTGCAGATGGTGTGTGCTGAAAGTGAGTGTGATTTTTATGCCTGTTTTTACTTGCAGTTCTATATCAAGAAAGGACTCAGTATCTTTTCTGGGAGTTCTGCTGATTGATTGAAAGAGTTGAAAGTAAAGGGCATACTGTTCTAAAGATCCAAACTCCATTTTTTTGCTCTTCTTCATTCTGTAAGCTTAGCCAGGGTCTTCACTTTTTGTGTTTAACACTTGGAGAATGCAGTCCTTGTAAGACTAGCATCTTTCCAAATGATTAGAATTTTTGAAGTTATCTATTCTAATAGCTTAGGAACTCTAATCCTTAATTTTTCATTTGTTTGATGGAACATAGCTTTTATGGACCTCAAGGAGCAGAAGAAATGGTTAAATTTGTAGCTGCTAATAATTGCTAAGACAGGCAATATCTTCGCAAACAACTTTGGGTAGGAAATTGCTCATCAAAATTATTCATTTATTTTGTTAGGTTGAGCTGTTACTGTTGACAAGGATTACCAGCCAGAATATTTACTTACATGTTTTCATTAAAGCAAATATGATTTGTATCCATGTAATGCTTTGAGGTAGGTGAATGTTTTATTTGTAAATCAGTTTTCATTGCTAGGGAATGCTTTTTGTTTTACCTCAAGGCTTTCTAACAAGATTTTTCACTAAAGTTTTTTGCACCTTTTTGATCTGTGACATTTCATAGTTAACTGAATTTGCATATAGTTTTTTTTTTCCTCATGCCAGAAGTCGTAACACCTGAAAGATGGGTATGACCCCTAGATCTTTCTGGAATGCTGGTGCAGTGTTCTTTGGTTGTTTGCTTGGTATTGTCAAAGAAACCTGTACCTTTAGTTTTTTCCCCTTTTGTAGTACTTCAGTCTAGTTCCACTGAGGATAATTTTGTTTTATTGGAAAAAATAAGCCAATGTTGCTTTAGCCATTTGTGTTTTGCTGAGTGCACAGCCATTCTGACCTGATAGCAGCTGTTCAATATCTAAAGGGGAGCTATAGGGAAGAAGGGGAAAGATTATTTAGCAGGGTCTGTGGTGGTAGAACAAGGGGAAATGTCTTCAAGCTTTAAGAGGGTAGTTTTAGGTTGGATTTATGGAGAAATTTTACAGCGAGGTTGGTGAGGCAGTGAAGCTAGTTGCCTAGAGATGCAGTTGATGCCTCACCCCTGAAGGTTTTCAAAGTGAGGCTGGATCAAGCCCTGGGCAGCCTGATCTAGCTGTGTATGTCCCAGTTCATTGCAGGGGATTTGGGCTAGGTGACCCTTAAAGGTCCCTTCCAACTATAAGGATTCTGTAATTCTTCTTTGTCATTTTTTTTTTTTTTTTTTTTAACTCTTTCAGCTGAGTTTGTAACACAGCAGATGGGGTAAAAGCAGTAGTAGATTGCTCTATCTTTTCCTTTTTTATTTACTCATACTTACCTGTATTTTTGTCTTTTGAAAGGAGCCATGTGGCTGATGTTGGAAAGTACCAAGCAGTGCAAAATAATAACTTAGAGATATATTCATATATATATATATCTGTAGTAAATTTATTCAGTAAGAGATGTGCCATTTTGACTGTTCAAAGCTTTTTATAACTTGTTCTGGGATAGTCATGAATGGCTAAATTGTTTTTGTCACCTTATTGCAATGAAAGCATTCTCACAAAAGGAGCTGCCTTCTTTCCTTGAGACTGTTTCTCCTACCCATTGGTGGCGTTCATTCCCTCATGACAATGTACACTTACTGTGACTGCTTGGAGACAGTTCATTCTTTAATGTGTGGCATGTGTACTGTATAGGTGTGGACCAACAATGCAAAACTGGAAAGGTTGTGTTAGGTTTGGGAATATTGCTGAGCTCACTAAAAGCAGTGACTTGTTTGGAAGACAGGTTCATCTGCAGTACCCAGAATTGCAGAATCACCAAGGTTGGAAAAGATCTTGAAGATTATCCAGTTCATCTGTCCACCTGTCACCAACAGATCCCACTGAACTGTGTCCCTCAGCACAACATCTAAAAGTTTCTTGAATACCTCCAGGGTTGGAGACTCAATCACCTCCCTGGGCAATGGGCAGCCCATTCCAGCACTTGACCGCTCTTTTGGAGAAGTATTTCCTAACATCTAACCTGAATCTACCCTGGTGTAACTTGAGACCGTTCCCTCTAGCCCTATTGCTAATTACATGGAATAAGAGGCTGTCCTCCTCACTCCCCCCTCACCACGAACTTCAGGAAATTGGTTTCTCCTGAGCCTCTTCTCCAGACTAAACAATCCCAACTCCCTCAGCTGTTCCTCATAAGACTTGTGCTCCAGACACCTCACTAGCTTTGTTGTCCTTCCCTAGACGGCCTCAATGTCTTTCTTGTAGCGATGGACCCAACATTGAACTCAAAGTGCAGCCTCACCAGCACTGAGTATGGAGGGATGGTCACTTCCCTGCTCCTGCTGGCAACAGGCATCCTTGACTACCTGGGCATGCTGCTGGGTCGCGTTCAGCCGAGCATTGACCAAAACCCGCTTCTTCTACACAGTCTTCCAGCCACTCTGCTTCAGGCCCGTAGTGTTGCTTGTGGTTGCTGTGGGCAAAATGCAGGTCCCAGCACTTGGTGTTGTTGAACTTGATCCCTTTGGCCTCAGTTCACCTATCCAGCCTCTTCTGATCCCCCTGTAGGGCATACTTATCCCCAGGCAGTCTGACACTTCCTGCCAATTTGGTGTCATCTGCAAACTTACTGAGGGTGCACTCTATGCCCTCATCCAGGTCACTATTAAAGATATTGAATAGGACAGTCCCCAACACTGACCCCTGGAGAACACCATTCATGTCTGGTCACCAGGTGGATTTAGTTACTGCTCTTCAAGGCTACTCATACATCTTTTTTTTTTTCTGTTCCTTTGAAATGTCCCTATTTTTGTTTACAATATCTACTTTAATTCATCCGTAGCAGAAACCTCTATTGCCTAGCCTTCTGATTTTAATGATTGCTTGTCTGGATGAGTAGTGAAACGCACCAGAATAAGACTCCTAAATTTGTACTTTACCTTAGGAGCTGCTTCTGCCTGTTTTGGCAGTTTGTAGGGGTTGATGAATTGTTTCAATGAAAGCTGTAGAGAACTTTGCTTCCATAGCACAGTGTATTTTGTGAAGATATCTGATCTTCATGAAACAACGCAAAAGCCTATAGACTGCAAATAATTCAGGATATGACTAGTATTACTTTCTGTAGGTGCACCATTGAGCTCTTTTTGCAGAATGAAGTTGGCACTTGTACATGGCCAGTTATCTAGAACCAGAAAATCCACTACAAAATTCAATTCCTGTTGATACCCAGTTTTCAAAATAGCAGTCGTATTTTACAAGCTACTTTGATAGCCATAATACATCTGTCTGTAACCATTCCTGTTACTCCTTACTAGTTGCTTGCTTCCAGGAGGAATACACGCTGCTGAGGAAGTTTAGGAAGGAAGAGAAATAGTAGGAGTTAATCCATTTGATAAAATAGATGAAAGGAAGAAATATGAAGATTTCAGTAATGCGTTATTAGATATTTGCAGTTATTATACAGTCATTATAGAGACTAATCCTCTAGACTTTTTTTTGTTTAGAATCTGATTTTCCTGTTTGCTGTTGGAGGTATAGCCATCTTAACATATCTGGAGCCTGATGCCAACTGAGTGACTTAGAGTACTGAGGAATTAACAAGGTATCTTAACAATAGGAATTACAATTGTGTATTTAATTACTTTGCACAAAGATTTAAACTATTAGAGGAAGCCATCCTCCAACAATTCTCACATTACTATGGGGTTAGGTGTTAACCTTGTCTAAAACAATTTTGCAGTCAAATGTTGCAGGTGTTAATTACTGAATGACCAAGCTTTGCTTGTGTATTCATCAGAGTCCTGAACAGACATGGAGCTAAACAGGAGAAAGTTGGATCAAAGCTGGTATAATTGAGTTCACAGCTGACTACCCATCTGCAGCTCAGGCTTGAAGCATTCAAACTGTATAAACAGGAGAAAAAAAATCAGCAAAAGATGGCTGTCAACATAAACAATATTGGATTTTGGTGCATTTGTTTGTTTGTTTTTTGTCAGGTGTGCTTATGCTATAATATATAACAATGGATAATAATGTATAATGGAATAACTGGGCTAGTATACCTGGTTTGCAGAGTTGCTGCTAGAAGAGCTTCAAGAGACAGTTTTCTAGCACTGCATTTTATCCTACAGCCCAACTGTGGTCCTCTGATAGCAGTGTGAAACCTGTTTAACTAGAGGTCAAAAGGGACTCCTGTTGTCCTCTTAATCCGAGGAGATAAAACAATTTTGTTCAGTTATCTGAGAATGATTGTAGTAAAGGTGGCTGTTCACAGGATCTGAGGGATGGCTATGGGATTATTAGAAGTCCCTGGAATGTGCAGTTGAGGTGCCCATCTCTGCTTGTTCTACACCTTTTCTGCCAAGTATCAGTAATCCGAATGCCTGTTCCTTGGTTGCTTACGCTGTCCTGACTCATGTGAACAAGAATCACATATATGGTTCCCTATAGCTCCACACAATTTAGGTAGCAGTCCAAAGAGGATGTGGAAGAAATAAATCATGGGTGTGGGGAAATAAATAGTTGCATGGCTGCATTTCAGAGGTAACTAGAATTGCCATTGGAGCAGTTTTTTTACTGCCAGTAGTTTCTGGTTTCTCATGGTTGCATGTTACTGTGGGGAAAGCCACTTTAGCAATCCAACTTTACTATATCATGGCTACTTAACAGAAGTAATTAAGAAGGATGCGAGTTAAATATATATTTGTGGATGCTGAGATGCTGATATTGCAGGCTCTTGTGACTTGTGCTTCTGTCACTGAATATGCATGCATGGCCTCACTCAACTTCTGGTATCTTTTCCTTTTTCTGTTACCACTTCTAAATTTTGTTCACTTATGGCTACATGTCTTGTGAAAAGGTGCTTGACCAAAAGGTCAATTACTTTAGGTGTAGAAGAGTGTTTAGAACAATCTGTGAAAATGATCATGAACTGAATACGTAATGTACTCCTCATCTTTGCAGGGATTGGAGTTGTGCTGGTAGTGGTGTGAGAATTGTTAACTTAAGATCAGCTGATCTGGCTGGGTGCTGATAAGGGAGGCCTTCCTTTCTGTGAATTCATGTCAGATTGAGTTCATTCCTTCTTCGTACTGTAAAGGACAAGCTGTTGAGGAGATAGATGACCCAAACCACTCATATCTCATAGCAACGGATTAATGTTCTTGTGTGCCAAGTTGGGGCTATAAGCCTCACAAATATTTTAATAATGATTCTGATATGGTTGACAGTGAGCCTTTGCAGCTCCCTTTGGATGAAAGTAAAGGATTTGTAAAGGATGTTCCTTCCCATCTACCCGCTGTAGTTGTGGAAGTTATGGGATAATAGGCAGCCAAGTTACTTGTGCTCACCTCGTAGTAGTGGAGAAAAATGTACATATCCAGGAGCATCTCCAAATGGGAGCAGGTTCTTCCAGTCTGTTTTAGTTTTGCTGCATTTTGCAATGAACATCTGACTGTTGTTTTTTTGCACTTCTATGTTATATATGTGAGTAATGCATTGTTTTTTCATAAAGAATCGTTAAGATGAGCTGTAGGAATTACATGTATACAAAATGTGCATTTATAGGACCAAATGTAAACAACAGCTACCTGAGTTCAGAGACTACCTGTCTCATATATGATAAAAGTTCATGTGCCCAATTATCTATTGAGAAATTCATATTATTCTCATGCAAACTTCATAATGGTGTTCTTGGTCTTCAGCTTCAATGAGGAGATTTGCATAGTAAACCAACTCTACCTTTTTTCATTCTGAGGTAATTCTTAATTGAAGTGATAAGTTTAGTTTTTGTATCAGTTAAGTAATGGCATAAATGTTTTCATCAAACCACTGTCTCAGGTTAGTAAACATCGTTTATTCCCTCAAAAGAGGTGTCATGGCTTAATGGAGCAGCATCTATTTTTTCAGAATTAAAATGAGATCACTGAACAATAATTAATAAAAATGTTGCCACTAAATACAGCTGACAAATTGTGTGTAATGTATAAAACTATACAGTTGATGTAAAAAGAACAACACAGTTAAGTACTTGTCTGCTCCATCCTTCCAAAGCCCATGTGAGTCATGAAGCAAAGAACTAGATCATCGAGTTGTTGGCCTAAGTGCATGAACATTTATACTTCATTCTGCTGTAATTAAGGATCTCAACCTGCAATTGGGCAGTACATCTCTGCAGTAACCATAGAAAGTTTTCTAACTATTGCAGTTGTGTGGTGGTGTGGAGCTAATAATCTGAAAGCACTGTACTAAACTGCTCCAGAGTCTGAGTATGCAAGAAATAGTGAAGGATTTTGTACTATTTCTGAGCATCAAAGTTCACACAGCAAACATGCTTTTGGTTTTTCACGCATTAGAAGACACCATTTCCTTATTCTCACCCAAGCACAGAGCGGATTTTGAGTGTTTGAGGCATTTGACTTCCCAAAAGTATGACATAAACAGGGTGGAGGAGTGTACATTTTTTTAATTCTAAAAATGTTAAGCCGCACTGAGATCACATTGGATATCAAACTGTAAGGGGTTCTCATAAGTTTGATAACAGTACTTATTGTGACTTTGCTCATTCATTGTAAAGAG
Organism: Centrocercus urophasianus; assembly: GCF_019232065.1. Lineage (NCBI taxonomy): Eukaryota > Metazoa > Chordata > Aves > Galliformes > Phasianidae > Centrocercus > Centrocercus urophasianus. The sequence continues at coordinate 40,960,714 of NW_024884475.1, read as the reverse complement.
GTATCTCACATGGCAGCTAAACACAAGTTAAAGTGCTGTAGTAGAATTAAGTGCTGTAGAAAGGTTATGTTTTCTGTAAACAACTGATTAAGACATGTATATTATATTATAATGTTACATTTCCTCTAACCGAGGAGAAGTAAAGACTGATCATCCCTTTTCTGATTTTCCTCTATGAGTTTATGCTGGGGAAGAGAAATGGAAGGCTGAGTAGTTGATGTTAAATGTTCTTTTTGTTTGAATTTCTTCTAATTATTACTTCAAGTAACACCTTTGCTCATGGCATTAAAGTGTGGATTGATCTAAAACTGACAGCGTGTATACAGGTCAGCTTTGGGAAAAGTGTGATGGCTTATGCTGGGACTTGAGAATTTAGCTTTCTTAGGAACAAGCATTTTAATGGAAAAAGATGCTTGGAAAGGGGAAACAACTGGTTAAATTTGGTAGTGCTGGTGGGAAGATGTCACATTCCACTGTGAAAGAAAGCGCTTTCAAGTGGTTCAAGCTCAACAGCTGTTAACTATGCACGTTACTGAAGGGATAGGAATCAGCTCGCACACCAGACACAGACATTGAATTATCACAGCTTGTTTTGTAAGCAGAGATAAAAGTATTTTCTGGTGATTGATAAAGTAAAGGCTGTCATAATGACCCTGAGCAAGCCTTAGCCAGATGTGGTGTTGCAGACTTCTTGTTGTGGTATTTATTCATAAGTCTTGGTAAAAATACAATCACAGAAAATGTCACTCAGTTATAACCATCAAACGTGTCTCTGAGCAACGTTCGTGGAAATACAATAACACAAAGGTATTAACACGCATTGTCCAATAGTTGCTGGTATTTCTGAACCTACTGATTAGAACTTACCAATTAATACAGAAATAACTTTTCCAAGTGAAATGGGAAATGTAAGCTTCCTTGTGCGTGAAGGATTGGATAATGCCCTTTTTGTGTGTATGCATATGACTTCTGGTACTTGTATAATACTTAAAATTCATGAGGATTTTCATACGTATTAGCTTCTATGTGCTTGCATAACTTACCTCCCTTATTCATTTTACACAATTGTTACCTGATTCTGATGCGTAAATCCAGTTCATTCAAGGGCCTGCTCGTGCAACATAAGTAGAGAACAAAATGAATAAAAAGTAGTATGTGTTCTGTAGGACAAAACAATTTACACAGACTTTGTCACCACTCTTTCAAACTCCTGACTATGCGGCTGCAGTAGTTTACTTTGATTTTCCATTGGCATGCTGTATTCAAAGAAGCAAAAAGTATTTTCATGCTGCTTTTCCCTCTAAATTATCTGCTGTTCTGCTATAGGAATGCTATTCTTTTGCCACTGGAAAAGCATGGTTCTGAGCTGATGATTCTGTTGTGATGTAGTTGTGCTGTGACAGATAAGCTCAAGTTTCAAGATTAGGAATGACAAAAACAAACAGCTTAACTTAAAAATTTGGACTGTGACATTGCAAGCCAGATATAACTTATAAGCACATGGATAGTTCTTGAAGTTCAGGCTCATCAACTATGTGTTAAGGATATCAGCAAGTTAGGGCACTACTTGGCAAATCTGTCATAGTGAATTCAGGAAGATCTGAAGTAGCTAGATGGAAGAAAGCTAAATATATTTGGTTACTTGAAATGCAGTAGCTTGTTGTTTCCTAATAATTTGGTTGTGACTGTGAGTCTGTGGTGAGAGAAGTTAAGATGCCTGCTAAAAATGTGTAGCAAACTGGAAGCAGACTCTCATACTACCAGACAGAAAGCAGAAGAGCTGAGGCTTATAACGTGTAAATTGATTCTCTAAACCACAACTGTGCAAGGCTAATGGCTTTATTTTCCAGTAACATTGTGTGCACTTGCTCTGATTCAAATATGCTCTGATTGCTTTATCTCCCACACCAAAGGCTCTCTTAGCTCTCTAACCAGCAGCGGGTGTTTCCTCTGCTATCAGTACTGAATTGGCCTGTAGCACTTCTGGGTTGGCCTGTTACAGTTGTCATACTTCAGAGTAACGTGCAGAGATGGTGTGCGATTATTTCACTGTGTTTTAGGGATTTTTAGATACTTTTTGGATGCTATTAAGGTGCAAGAAAAGTTTCTGGGTGAAGTAAAACTGGAAATAATATAATATCCCAAGTGAAACCCAGCTTGCAAAGTAAATCCGCATTGCGAATCCTTAAAGAAATTGTAGGTAAAAGAATAAAAGAAAAACTCAATTGATATAAATCCACTTATCTACAAAGACTCTTTCCATGTACTCAGCAGAGTTCCTGTAGATTCTTTCCCCATAAGAGGTTGTCCTTCTGCATGCCCTATATCTCAGATTGGCTTTATCCTGGAAGCTCTTGGAAAAAGATCCCAGCTCTTACACTTCATGAGGTGTAGTTCTCAAGGGATTCCTTACAGCCATCCAATTTTCCCTTTCATAATGCATTTACCTTTTGAGTTATTCAGAGAATATGCTTTTAGCTTCTGGTCAAAGGACTTTTTTACTTTTTTGAAGATGCAGCTGTTACTTGTGCAGACAGAATGATATTTCCTATCCTGGACTGGCTTAGGGGTCATTCCTTGACTCAGAGTTATTTTCATCTGCTTCACTCCCATGGTGACTGAATTTCTATACTGCAGTGTGAAGTCTCTACATCCACAAAGTTCATCCTTCTTCATGCTGATGTAAAATGTATGTAACTTTTTTTTGGGGGGAAGGTATGCTAGAGGTGATTTGCTTTGGTACTGTAACATAGAATTGAGCTGCATATCTTTATCCTTGCAAGCCATGCTGTGAGGCACTGTTCTTCATGTTGTGCCAGGCAAACTGGATCACAGAGAGATTTCAGATGAGATTCCTACAAGGATTTCAGTAAAACAATAGGGTTTTAATGCTCTTCTGTGATAAAATTGATACTCACACCACAATCTTTTTACCAAATACTGTAAATGCTCTTTACATCCTGAGTTCTTTGTGTTGCCAGAACTGTCCTCATCCCACCTGGGCACAGAAAGTGAGCAGCCATCTTCAGCTGAGTCTGGAAATTCATCTAGTTGCATTCTGAAGATCTGGGACAAGATTTAAGGAGTAGGAAGTTTGTGTTCCAATAGTAGTACAAGAGCTACTGGGTAGGCAAGGTATTTGGGATGTGGGGAAACAAGGAGACAGTGGGTTGAACTCAGTTTTGTTTAAAGGGTCTAAAATGTGTCTCAAATTTCCCAGTGGAATAAGCTATAGCCTGGCAATTAGGATGCATATGGTAGGAATAACAATTGTTCCTTTACAGGTCCAAGCAGACAATAATGCCATACTTGCTGGGCCAGAGTGGAGCGGACTTGTTGATGCATGGAGGCAGCTTGGCAGAGCAGTGTTAAATGCCTACTCAGCATCATTGTGTCATGGTTCTGTGTCTGCTTGTGTTGCTGTGTTGATCACAGCAATATCTAGAGCTCCTGAATAAATTGTCTGCCACCCGTACAAACAACAAAATTCATGGCTGAGTATGGAGTTGAACTGGCTATCAAACCAGTGCTTTGTAGGTTTAAATGACTATATTTCCAACAACTGACTTGGGTTTGGTATTTGTTATTTCTTATTTCTTTGGGCTTATAACTCTGAGGCAAGAGTTATTTTGGTAAGTAACAAAATAGCAAGTTGTCAAGAATAGGGAGCCTGGAGCTTTACTGCAAATATGAAGGCTCAGGCACTTCTACTGGAGTTTACCTGTTTACTATGCACTGTAGGGCTTTGCATGGATGTGTCCTGCTTGCTAGTTTGGATGCTTATTTTCTTTGTGTAATATTAAGCATGCCATGTGCATCTGGAGTGGTTACAGCCAAAAGGAATCTACTTCATGATCACCAAAAGCAGTCTGGGATCCAAACTAAAAAGTGGGGAGTGACCACAGAAAGCAATCTAGGACTTTAAAATCTCATGTTCTTCAGCTCCTCTTGCTGTTGCCAAAACAGAGGTGGTATTAAATGATGGAGTAGGGACTTTTGGAAGGAAATGTAGCAGTTTATGTGGGATATCTTCTGTCTGACACCTTATGGTCCTAAGCTGTTGCTAGCTTCTGGATAAACTACGGGTATGGTATTTGCTAATACCTTCAAGTTATCTAATCCATTTGGTTGATTTATACATCCGTTGTGCTCTTAAAATCTTGGGGTGTGGGTACTGCTGCTTATTTTTGTGCTTAAAAAAAAAAAACAGTTACTTCCAAGCTTATGAAGTATTTGCTGTTTAAAAGCTATAAACTATATTCCTTGAAACTTTTATTGTCTCCATGTGTGTATCTAAGGAAATATCTCAGTAAAGAGTTGTAGTATTGACTCATTGTCTAATGTATCTACGATAAACTCTGCTCTAAGGAGAGGAGTCCGGGGGCTGTGGCCCAAAAACTACAAGTAAGAGTGGAAATTTATTCATTACGGGCAAGAGAATGAGTCCATGCTGAGAATTACTGCAGGGGAGAAAAAGATGTTTCGTGCAGAACGAATACTTCCTTCCTGAAGGATGGCTGCATGACTTTCTACTTACGACTGGGAAAGTTCTGGTTAAGTTTGCTGAGGAGGATATTTTAGCTAAACCTCTTGATGAAAGTCAAGTCCTTAATTTAAAAAGACTGTCTGCAATCTATTTGTCAAAGTAGGATGGAAGACACTTCTCCTCAAATTTATAGCCTCGTCAGTTTGTAAATGTAGTCATAAACTGAAGTAGAAGGAGTGTTGTGTTATTTTAAAAGCTGATTACTCTTTGGAAAAGACCTCTGTCTCTGTTCACTTGTCTCATTGTGACAGCCATTCTCTGACAGTGGGTGCTGCCACTCCTCATTAAGCGGGTAGGCACATGGGTGCTTTTGTGGCGGCTGCTGTGTTATGTTCTAGATGGACTTGGTCCTCCATCTTCCCAAACTGCCCTTTGTGGGCTGCCACAAACAAACCTTGGGTAATTCTTGTGAGTTTGAAGATGAACATCTCCTAGTTATGGCTTCAATTTTCAGCTGTTGGAGCAGCACAGTAATCTTCATCTATCTCACAATTGCGAGACAGGGTCACTGGGGCACTTCTAAACATTGAAGTAATCCAAGTGACTCGCTGAAGTCCTCTAAAATCAGTAAGCCACATTGGAGACTGATCTGTCTGGCTCTTTTACAGTGTTGTAAAATAACTGGCTTTGATGCTTAAATTTCAGTAAAAGGAATGTCACTTGTTTTTTGGATGTTTTTTTTTTAATTATTTTTAGCCATAAACTCTTTGTAGGATGGCTTGGCATAAGGGACCAGGTGTTTGGAAGAGCTTGTCTCTTAGGTTAGGCACCCAAATGAGATCAGCTTTTCACTTTTGTTTACTTCATTATTTTGTAGTGAGAATGCTTCAGCATTTATAAATTGTGCTGTTGGTTTTGTTAATCCCTTTTTGCTGCAGGGCTCGTATGGGAACATACTTCAGTAATACTTTGTGCTTTCCCTTTCTTCCTTTGTGTTTTCCCTATCTTCCTTTTTTTATCCTCACCTGCTCATGTTGGCTGTCATGTGCAGTACACTCATTTTTGACTGCATCTCTTTTATCCCAAAACTAAAACAGAATCAACCCTTTAGAGTGTGAGAACAGCCACCATTGCAGAGAGACAACAGGAAGAGCAAGTGCTTGAGTGAATGTTTGTACTAGGCCAACAGATGAACGTCTTGCTGGAAAGCAACCAAAGTGGAATGAACTATGGTTATAAATAAAGCATTGCCAGTGCATGTATGGCAAGTCTGGAAGCTTGTCATAGC